>NC_083347.1:91014688-91614688 GCF_019175385.1 Lycium barbarum
AAGGTCGAAGGACGCTGCAAGCTCGTCTAACATTCGAGGCCTGAGGGACGAAGCCGAAGACGACGTTTAGATTGCAAGTGTCGTATCGGGACCTTCCGTTGCTATTGTTACCAATATCGAGACAGCTTCGGTGGAGGTCCCAGAGAAAAATATCGCTGCTGATCTTCTGACCCCAATCACAGGTGGGGAGGCTGAGGTTTCTTTACCCCCAATATCCGAATATATCCAAGCTCCGATTCCACTAAAGTCCGTTGATTTTATTGATATTACATGTATACTTCACCCGAGGTGGTGCCCATGGTAAAAAGGCCTAGAAGGACCGACCTAACTTCAGGGGCCGAGACGGCTCAAATGGTTGAAACAACTCGAAGGGTTGAAACAACAACGACTACCGACTTTCCCCCAAGCGGTGAACTAGCTACTATGGCCGAGGTACCGTCAACGGCTAATGCAACTCCAACTTCTCTTCCTGCTCTTTCTTCGGAACAAGAGAACCTTGATGACATTTTTGCCAATACCCCTCCTACAACGGCGGAAGCCTCGAGGTTCGGCCACCTCTCTATTCCCCAAGAAACGAGGATTGCCAACCAGTCCACTGAGTTAGGCTCTAGATCTAGCCTTGTAGATATTTTCCCGGCCTCGAGTGTAGAGCCGAGGAGGACAAGGTCGACCATGATCACTATCCCTAAGGACTGAAGCTTTTTATCTCGCCCCGTGGGGGTTGCCAATTATCTAAGACCTCTCGTTTCAGATTTGGACAAGGAAAAGATGGAGGGACTCTCGTGGCAGTGCCTTATGAATGAGGGTATGCATGCTAGCAATCGGGTAAGCATTCTTACGTACCTTTAAAGCATATGATGTATCTTTCCCCGCTTGTCGATCTCTCATCCTCGTTTATTTTATTCTTGTAGAGTGTCGTAATCGTGAATGAAGGTTTCTCCAAGCCCAACAGGAGATAAAAAACCTTCGGGCCCAGTTAGATGCTCAGGGCCGGGAAACGAGAAAGTTCAAACTTCTCTTACAACAAAAAGAGGATCAACTGAGCCGGGTCACTGTTCCTCCAACTCTCCAATCCGAGCTCGAAGTGGCAAAAAGAGAGAATCTTTGATTGAAAACTGAACTCGACGACGTAATTGAAAAAAACAAAGTCCTGGAGGGGGACAACAAATAACTCAACTGATAGAATGCCGAATTTTCCACCAAGCTTAGTGTGTTTGAAGATACTATTGCCCAATTGAGGGAAAGGCTCGATTCTGTTAAAGGTGAGACTGCAAAAACGGAGGAAAGAGTCAAGCAGCTTGAAGCTGAAAAGGCCTCAGAAAAGGATAAGTTTAAGGTTATGGAAGAAAAGGTCGAGTCTCGAGCCCGGATCAATGATGAACTCAAGAAAGAGCTCGAGGCCGCTGTCCAGGCCAATGATGTGCTTCAAACCGAACTGGCATCTACTAATGAGGTCCAGGTCACTCTGAGTGACATGAAGTTTAAACAAGAGGAGAAATTAAAGAAAGCTTAGGCTGACATGGAGGAAGCTTGTAAAGAAATTGAGGCCATCGAGGCTCGTTTTACACTTTTAGCTGAACACGAGAGGTGGAAATCCCGAAGGATTACATTCGAGCAGGTTCAACGGGATATGGAGGACATTCCAGCTCGTATACTCGACGCAAAGATGATTGAGGATAGGGCTAAGAAAGCTCTCGAAGATAGCTCCGAAGAAGACTTTGAAGAGACCGGTTCTGAGGACGTGGGTTCTTCTCAGACAGAGTGAAATAGGGCTTGTAGGAACTTTTTATTTTTGTTTTTCATCTTTGAAAAACACAAGTGTAAAGCCTCGGCCTGTTATGCTATATATGAAATTCATATTTCCTTTTGCCAACATTTTCTCCTATCTTTGAGTCGGGCACACTTTATAATATTGCTTTGTATTAATGTTTGCTTCGTAAAGAATGGCTGAGGTTCGACCCTAAGACTTTTAACCGTTTCTCTTAGAAAATCGAGCCAACCTTAACTCATTGGTTGTGGGATTTATTTTGTTTCGTCTTGATCGAAGACTTATAGATAGCTAGCCCGCGGGGCCTTTTTATGCTTTGTGAATTCAGACGTCTCCGAATCACCTTGGGCATTTAAGTCGAGGTCTTTATTTATTTGACCCTCTTTCGACTGTTTGAATTTTTGTAACTTGGGCTCTGTTAACTATAAACTTTGTGCCTTTGTCGATTTTATGACGACAATCCCCAGTCGAGGGTGTTATTAATAAAAGAGCATATTTAAAACATACTTTTCAAAAGTATTTCTCTTCATATCTCAAATGTTTGTCTCATAAAAAACTAAGGATTTCATCTGATCCCTTCTGCTCTTATCGTAGCAACACTATCTGGGCACGATTACTTTGATCGTTTGGCCCTTACATCAAAACCTACTATAGAAGGTTCGGGTAACTACAAAAAACAAAAAATATTTCGATGCTGACTTCGTTTCTTGTGTTGCTTCGATGAGCTTTTCTCCGGTCTTGGTGAGGGAGGGTATTATAGTCCCCTAGTGTTTGTCTGTGAAGTATGAACGGGGAAACAATACATAAAAATGATGCTGTCAAATATCCAGTCCCCAGTACTTAGCTGGTCTTCGAGTTTTATGGGTACTGAGCCTCGTCTTCTAGGGTAACACGTTGTACTTGTTGCCTCATTAAAAACCTTGCTGGAAAACCCACTTCGAGACAAAACCGGGCTAAGGAAAAGAGTGCAACACGTGTTTTCAGACCTAATTCTAAGACCTTCACATTTACTCTGATATGACCCTGCAAAGAAGATGGGTGAGAATTTTTAGAACTAACAAAGGGTTAATGGATCGTACCTCAGCAATAGTATTTCTCCAAGTGTGCTACGTTCTAGTTGTTGTGCACTGTTGGTCGTCTCCAGTTTCCAATTGATATGATCCTTTGCTAGTTATTCCAATTACCTTATACGGTCCATCCCAGTTTGGCCCCAACTTTCCATCGTCGGGATTCTTAGTGTGCAAGGTAATCTTCCGAAGCACTAAGTCCCTAACTTGGAAATGTCGAAAGTTTGTCCTTCGATTGTAGTATCTTCCCATTCGCTGTTTTTGAGCTGCTAAACGGACCAGCGCCTTCTCGCATAGTTCATCCGTTAAGTCAAGCTTTACGGCCATAGCCTTTTCATTTGACTCATTTGTTGCATGCCGGAACCTCAGGCTTGGTTCACCAACTTCTACGAAGATTAAAGCCTCAGCCCCGTAGACCAGGGAAAACGGCGTTTCTCGCGTATTTGATTTTGACGTCGTTCTATAGGCCCATAATACCTCTAGTAATACCTCGTTCCATTTGTGTTTTGACAACTTTAACTGCTTCCTCAAATTTTGGATTATGGATTTATTCGTTGATTCTGCCTGTTCGTTTGCACTTGGGTGATATGGAGTTGACACAATCTTTTTGATCTTCAACTTTTCGAGAAAGTTATTAACTTTATTTCTAATGAACTGACGACCGTTATCACAAGTTATCTCGGCCGGGATGCCGAACTGACAAACGATGTGGTCCCACATGAAGTTAATAACCTCCTTATCTCTAACCTTCTCAAAAGCCTGTGCTTCAACCCATTTTGAAAAGTAATCAGTCATAAGTAAGATAAAACGAGCCTTACCTAGGCCCCATGGTAAAGGAACGACGATATCCATTTCCCATTTCATAAACGGCCAAGGGGACAGGATCGGGTGCAATAACTCCCTCGGCTGGGGTATCATCGGCGCGTGCTGTTGGCACCCATCACATCTACAGACAAAGCTTTTCACGTCCTCTTCTATTCGGTTCCAGTAATACCCTACTCTGATCATCTTCCAGACCAAGGCTTCGACACCGGAGTGGTTACTACAGGTTCCTTCGTGGACTTCCCTCATCATATAATCCATTTCTCCGGGGCCAAAGCACTTAGCCAAAGGTCCGTAGAAAGACCGACGATATAATTGATCATCGACCAAGCAGAATCGGGCCGCTTTAGTTCGAAGAGACCTCGATTCTTTTGGGTCATTTAGGAATTTTCCATCACGCAAGTAATCAATGTATTTGTTGCACCAATCCCATGTCAGACCCATTGCATTTATCTCGACATGACCATTTTCCACTGTCGAGTTCATCAATTGGACGACCATGCCAGAATTGAACTCTTCCGCTTCAACCAATAAGCCTAAGTTAGTCAATGCATCTGCCTCGTTGTTCTTCTCCCTCGGTACATGTTGCATGGTCCATTCTTTAAACTGATGCAATATTACTTGAGTTTTTCCAAGTATCTTTGCATTCATTCATCTTTGACCTCGAAGACACCATTGACTTGGTTTACGACCAGAAGGGAGTCGCACTTAGCTTCGATGACTTTGGCCTCTAACCTCCGAGCCAATTCCAGACCCGCAATCATTGCCTCATACTCGGCTTCACTGTTAGTTAATTTCATGGTTCTGATTAATTGTCTAATAACATTACCTGTAGGGGCCTTAAGAACAATACCCAATCCGGTCCCCTTTAGGTTCGATGCCCCGTTCGTATGCAGGGTCCAGATGCCCAAGACTTTTCCTGAAGTTAACAAGAGCTCTTTCTCTACCTCGGGAATCATGGCGGGGGTAAATTCTGCTACGAAATCAGCTAAGATTTGAGATTTAATAGTTATTCTAGGCTTATACTCGATATCATAACAGCTAATTTCTACGGCCCATTTGGTCAACCTACCCGATAGCTCTGGCTTATGCATGACATTTTTTAACCGGTAAGTAGCTACTACACATATGGGGTGGCATTGAAAATAAGGCTTTAGCTTTCTTGAAGCACTTGCCAGTGCCAAACCTAACTTTTCGAGGTGCGGATAACGAGTCTCCGCATCTCCTAGTTTCCTACTTACATAATAGATAGGGAATTGCGTACCTCTTTCTTCTCTGACCAAAACGTAGCTTATCGCAACCTCGGATACCGCTAGGTACAGGAACAGTTGTTCGTCTGTCTTCGGTGTGTGCAACAAGGGCGGGTTCGACAAGTATCGCTTCAAATCTTCCAAGGATATTTGACATTCTGGGGTCTATACGAAGTCATTCTTCTTCCTTAGCAAGGAGAAGAAACGGTGACTTTTGTCTGATGACCTCGAGATGAACCGACTCAGAGCTGCTATCCTTCCGGTCAACCTTTGCACTGCCTTCACGTTGTTCACTACTTCGATGTCCTCAATGGCTTTGATTTTGTCCGGTTAATTTCAATTTCCCTGTTTGATACCATGAAGCCCAAAAGCTTGCCAGATCTGACCCCGAAGGCACACTTCTCCGGGTTCAGCTTCATGTTGTATTTGCGAAGAATATCGAAGGTATCCTGCAAATGTTTTAAATGGTCCTCTGTTTCCAGGGACTTGACTAACATGCCATCAATGTAAACCTCCATTGTTTTACCTATCTGTTCTTCGAACATTTGGTTAACTAGGCATTGATAAGTTGCTCCAGCATTTTCTAATTTGAACAGCATGACATTGTAGCAATAAGTCCCATATCGGGTTATAAAAGAAGTTTTCTCTTGATCCTCCGGGTACATCCGAATCTAGTTATACCCAGAGTAGCATCAAGAAAACTTAACATCTCATGCCCGGCCATCGCATCGATCATTCGATCAATGTGAGGCATAGGGAACGAATCCTTCGGGCATGCTTTGTTTAGATATTTATAGTCAACACACATTCTAAATTTGTTACCTTTCTTTGGCACAATGACGACATTAGCTAACCAGTCCGAGTATTTAACCTCCCGGATAGAACCTATTTTTAAAAGCTTTGTTACCTCATCTTTGACGAAGGCATGTTTTGATTCGGCCGTTGGTCTTCTTTTATGCTTAACCGGAGTGAATTTTCTATCGAGGATGAGCTTATACGTCATCACCTCCGGTGACACACTTGTCATGTCTATATCGGACCATGCAAAACAATCGGTATTAGCTTGAAGAAATTTAATTAACTTTCTCCTGAGCTCCGAGGTTAACCCCGTGCCCAGGTATACCTTTCTATCCAGTAAGTGCACAAACAAGATGATCCGCTCTAACTCCTCCACGGTAGATTTGGTCGCATCCGAATCATCCGGTAATATGAACGATTTGGCCACACCGAAATCATCTTCTTCGAAACTCGGGCTTATCTCCTTCTACTCTTCATTCAAGCCTGCATTCTTTAATTTCCATTTGGTGTCCTTGCTTTTGGTCGATTCATTAGCTTTTTTAACCGGTTTCTTTAGGACGATGAGGCGTTTTCGACCACGAACATCTCCCTTGCTGCGGGTTGTTCATCGCGGACCGTCTTTATCCCTTCTGGAGTTGGGAACTTCAACATCTGATGTAATGTAGATAGTACCACCCTCATGCTATGAATCCACGGTCTACCGAGTAAAGCATTATACTTCAACTCCGCTTCGATGACATAAAACAAGTCTGCTGAATAGTCCCGTCGATGTTGACCGGTAAAGAAATTTCTCCATTTGTAGCTTCGCTTGCCATATTAAATCTACTGAGCACCCGAGCTACTAGAATGATTTGATCTAACAACTTCAGTTTTTCTACCACTCTCCAACGGATAATGTTGGCTGAACTATCTGGGTCAATCAAAATACGTTTAACTTGAGATTTAATAATAAGAATAGAGATTACCAACGCATCATTGTATGATTGAATGATGCCTTCTGCATCCTCATCATTGAAGGAAATAGACCCCTCGGGCACGTAATCCCTGGTCTGCTTTTCTCGTACAATCAAAACCTTTGTTCTTTTCATCATCGGTCCTCATGGCGTATCCGTTCCTCCGATTATCATATTGATCACGTGCTGCAGCTCCACGAGCTCGACCTGTTTGTGATTTTCCCTTCCTTTATAGTGGCTTTTGGTTCGCTCACTCAAGAATTCTCGAAAGTGACAATTTTTTAACAATCGAGCCACATCTTCCCTTAATTGGCGGCAGTCCTCGGTTCTATGGCCATGAGTCCTATGATACTCATACATTACGCTCAGATCTCTTTGAGCTGGATTGGATCTCAACGGCCTTGGCCACCTGGCTTCTTTGATACGGCCGATAGCCGAGACAAGATATGATGTGTTGATGTTAAAGTTGTACTCTGATAACCTCAGTATGTCTCCATTACTGGCTGAACTTCCGGCGTCACCTCTAAATAACAACCCTCGGCTATTTGACCCATGATCATCTAGCTTATCCCCTCTACTCGAGAGATGGCTAGGGCCGCTTCTTCCTCTATCCGACCTAAAGCTGGATTTCTTCGGTTGAGAGTATGGTCGATACCTTTCCCTCGATGGCCTTGTCCCTGATTCATAATTCTTCCCCTAGCTCTCAGAGTTCTTACTTCCATTTATTGGATCGGGGGGGAGTTCAAGTTGATCATCCTCTACCCGAATCTTCCACTCATACCTCTTATGGACATCGGCCCAAGTTACTGCCTCGTACTCCAATAAATTCTCCTTTAATTTAAACGAGGCAGTTGAGCTTCGAGGTTTGAGCCCCTTAGTGAAAGCTTGGGCCGCCCACTCTTCTGGGACCGGGGGAAGTTCCATCTGTTCCCTTTGGAACCGACTCACGAATTCTCGTAGCAGCTCATTATCTCTTTAGGTGATTCTAAAAATATCCGCCTTTCTTGCCTATAAGTTCTTGGCCCCGGCATGGGCTTTGATAAACCCATCCGCGAACATCTCAAAAGAAGTGATAAAATGCTCGGGCAAATGGTCGTACCAAGTCAATGCCCCTTTGGATAATGTTTCACCAAATTTTTTCAGCAATACCGACTCTATGTCATCCTCCTTGACATCGTTTCCTTTTATTGCGCAAGTGTACGAGGTCACGTGCTCTTGTGGGTCCATCGTCCTGTCATATTTTGGAATATCCGGCATCTTGAACCTCTTCAGGATCAATTTAGGGGCCGCACTCGGAGGGAAAGGCCTTTGAATGTATCTCTTTAAATCTAGTCCCTTCAAGATCAGGGGTGCTCCCGGGATCTGATCCACCCGAGAGTTTTCTGTTTCCACCCTTTTCTCCGTGGAATCGACCCGCTTTGCCAAAGTTTCGAGCATTTTCAAAACCTCGGTAGATGAACTAGCCCCGGATCCGTCGCTTTCGACTATACGTGCCTTCTCTCGCCTTGGTTAGATAGTTCGATTTGGCTTCACCGATGCTGCTTTGTTATCTTTGCTCTGGAGCTGAGCTATATCAATCGCTTGTTCCTGCAGTATTTTAAATATCAAATGTAAGTTAATCTCATCAGGTATGTCTGGTGTTTTCTAGGTTTGCGCCCGAGGCAAAGTAATTGAGTTATTGCTATTCAAAGGATCTGTGGCCGGAAGGGCGGCATTCTCTTGTAAGTGGTTGATAGGACATGTGGTTAGATTTATCTATAATATAAGATAGTAACGAATAAGTAGTGATATATTAGTAAATAACAGTAATGGAAACTAAAGAAGACAAGTTGACAAATTCTGCGAACTGGTCCGGTATGTACGATGCTCCCTTTAACCGAGCCAAAACACTTGAGAAAATTCTTCTGCCACTTTACTGATTACAATGTGTAGAATAGTGAAAAGCTAACCTAAAAAGGAAGGGGTAGCCCTCTATGTATAGCTAACATCAAATGAGCCCTAGTACAATGTAAGAAAAGCCTTTCTAGAAAAACCCTAAAATTGTTAAGATTGCGTCCGTACGGTCTGATACCCATACTGTAGTCAGCGCAAGTGGCGGAATGGTCAGATGACACGTGGCTTGCCCCATAACTTATTATCCGAACCTATATCGAATATGCTCTTTAGGCTCGGGTTTTCCGTGCTCATTAGAATACCCTTGGTGTTGATGCAGAGTCGAATATACTCATGACCCCTCGGTTTTCGTCCCTAGCGGTGGCTACGACCTTACTCTCCCTTGATTTCATATCGGATTGCTTTAACTTTTATCCCGGTTCAGCCCGGACACAAGTTGATTCGATTTTTACCGTATACAAAGTGCTTGAATGTTTGCTATGAAAATTATAACCTTTGCAGTACCCATTTTTGTGTTTACGATTGTGATTTAGCAAGATTTCTCAATTCTCCTTTTTAAGGAGGAGCTAAAATCACAAAATACAAAACTCAACAAAGCCATTAAAATCATCGACTGCCCCATATTCCAAATTTTCAGGCAAAACAAAAGAAAAGCATCAATAATTAGATCCAACTGCACTTAATTTTTTGTATGGACCCAATGCACCAGAAAATTGCGAAGGAATTGCCGGCGGGTTAAAAAAAGGTCTGGACACTACAGAGTCTCATGAAGAAGCTGATTAGTGGGGATGGGAACCAGGAAGGAGATAATACTTGGGGTGTGGCGGGGGGGAGGGGGGAGGGAGGGGGTGGTTATGTGAAACTAGATTTTTCTTTCTTTATATTTTATTCAAATTTTTTTAATAATATAATATGGGTCCACATGTCTTAATTTATCCAATTTTTATCCACATCCACCGTGTGAATCACACGTACTTAATTTTAAAGGTTGTTACTGATAAGGTGCTCAATTGACACATTTTGAATTTAATTTAAGTTTTTAATAGGAACAAGTTCTAGTTAAGATGCCAAAATATAGAAAAGTAATGACAACTTTAAGGGGATGCATATGTATTTGGCCTTATTCTAGTGACATTATTTTTAATGACTTCTAACTAATGACGACGAAATTGGGTAGCAGTTAATAAATTTAATATGCCTTTACGGAAGAAAACAATGAACAATTAATCAGTATTCATTGAATGGATCAAACAAATATACATGATAACATATTTTATCTTCTGGGTTACGCCTAGCTATTTCAACCAATAGATTGACAAAGTGGAGATCTTTTTTCAATCTGTAAACATATCAGCCCAACCCTTATTTATAGAACCCAGATTTGAGAGAGAATATTAAAACTACTCTTGGTACCAGAAACTAAGAGAAACACAAATTATATGATCTCCTAATAACTGCAACCTTCTTTCTAATAGAAAAGAGATAATAGAAAAGAGTAGAACTGAGTTATCATGACTCATAATTACTTTAGAAGCTCACAAAGTCTCAATATCCATATATTTGAAAAATAAAATAAAAAAAGAATACAAAAATCCATTATCGGAATGAGTACAAAGTCTCACCCCTTTTGTCCTTGAATCAAGCATAAGCAAGTAAAAATTAACTGAAAACAATAAAATGACACACATAATCATGTGAATTGTTTCCTTGTGAAGTAGAAAAAGAGATTGACTTTTTATTTAACACATTTGTCCATTTTTTCCATGCTTATTCCTATTCACGCACCCACAATTCACGCACCAGCACAATTTCACTCTACAAAATTCTTTCCGATAATTTTTTAACCAATTTTATAAATACTCATCTCTCTCTAATTTGATTCGTTAATGGATACACAATTAGAGGAGCGCAATCCATTTCTTCACTCACAATTGATACACTCTCATACAAAGTAAATAAAGAACTCAATCATTCACAAGCACGACACACTATTACATCCGCCATATATATTCATACTAGAAAGGCAATTTAACGCCCTTTCACTTAGGGAAAAAATAATGTAACACAAATTCTTGCTTCCCTTTCTAGTAAAATGTTGTTCATAAACAATATTCATTATTATATATTATCTTGTTTATTAGTATAGTAATTGGAAGAGAATATTGATCATAGATAGAGACATTTAGTGTTGTAATTTTAATGTTAATCATAGAATTTCTTACTTGATCTTCTTGTTTTCGCCACTCAATAATTATTAAGTCAAATTTGATTAAGTATTCTAATAGAAGGTGACTTGGATCAGCAAAACGCAATTCCACGCAGCAACTCCTGTTAAATAATAATCTCTATTCAAATGGAAAATCTCTTTGAACTTTTTTTTTTTTTAAGACGGGGCTTAAAAGTGGTGTGACCGATTTCCCTTTCTTTTCCTGACACAATGGTTGCAAATAGCTCAACCTAGCGCCGATAGGCTTGAAACTTAATTTTATTTTATTTTTTGAAATTTCCGTTCCTTTTTTGTTTTTTGTTTTTTTTGTGATCTTTCTCTCATGCGACTTGTTCCTAGACATCGATATACACTTCATATCATGTCCATAAAATACTTGTATTGGTTCGTAGTATTTCTTGACACACAAAATTTTATTTTTTATATGTTTAATACATAAAATATACTAGAACTTGAAAAATTTCAGAAGCGATACAATCATAATATTAAATACACATTTACTCATATAAACTTTATGTATAACATAAAAATGATTGTAATCAATATTACATATTGTCACAGTCCAAAATTCCTTAAGTCGTGATGGAACCTACACCCCAACTCCATAGATAAACATATGATACAGTTGTAAAGTCATTAAAATGTCTCAATAAACATAAGTGTGGAAGATCGTAAGTACAACCCAAACCTGGTAATACAAGCTAAGAGCACCTAAGATCGAAAATAAATACAAAAGTTTGAAACGCACCCTGTCTCGAAATAAAAAAACAAATATAATAAAAGGAAACAAAATCAGAGTTTGAGACACAATACAGTCAAACCTCTCCATACAACACCGTTGGATTCGAAATTTTGTTGTTGTTATAGAGAATGGTTGTCATACACCTATAACAACATTTGATATTTAAATAATAGTTGGGTGTTCTAGACAAAAAGATGCATAAAATCTAATTTTTTATTTTATTTTTTAAAGTTATAAAAACTAACGGAATTATTTAAGTTTTAAATTTCAAAGATATGGATACTTCACTAAGTAAACATTAAACAAAGTTAATACAATTTCAATAAATTTATAACTGAATGTATAAAGTTTTAAGCTCTAAGGAACATATTTTAACTGGAAAATTAAATTCTTTCAAGATTGATGGATTTTTTTTTATATATAATTTTAGCTTGTTTCATAGATTTCAACCTTTTAGTGGTGTTATAACACTTGTTTTGCTTTCTGAAAATTATTTATAATTTATAAATAAAAATAGAAGACAATGATACTTTTAGATTACAAATATGTATTCATATGTAATAATATGTCATAAATATAGTGTATTAAAGTATTAAATTAGATATTTGGCCAAAATCATTACACTTATTTATGGTAATCATGCATTTTCTATTTTTATAAAGATGATTAATTATTATATTATAAAAAAATAGTTATTATATTAAGGTTAATTTTACAAAAAATATACTGTTATAAAGTTTGATGTTGCTATTGCAGGTAAATGCTATAATAAAGATGTAAAATATAACATAAAAGATAGTTTTGAAAAATTTAACTGTTATAAAGTGATATGATATAGAGAGGCATGATTGTATTAATTTTTTAAACTTTGCGGCCTTTAGATTATTATTTTAGAGAATATAAATCACTTGGAAAACCACTAATGATAATTGCTACTGTAATATTCTTCCCCTTCGAATCCTCTTTCAGTTAGCCCCTCGAAGAATGCTCTCTATTTTCTCAAATAAGCTTTGCTTTAGCCTCTGATTGTACGCTCTCCATCTCTTTTTTACCGTATATTTCAATTCCTTGGTTTTCCAAATTGCTTGTCCCATTTATTTTGCACTTCAATTTTTATTTATTTCATATATATATGTGCATATACTTACTTGGGTATACACTTAAACTCTTTTCTTTCTATCTAAAACCCTAATCACCTTTTCTTCCATTGATTTTGGTATTTCTTTGTGATTTTTACCGGTAAAGTTTGCATTTTTTTTAACCTTTATTTTTAGCTGGAAAATCAAGTTTTTAGAGCATTTGCCAAATTGCTATTTGGTTGACCCAATTTAATCTACATAAGGGGTTGTTTGGTAGGGTGTATATGAATAATACTGAATAAGGTATATTAGTAATGCTGGGATGAGTTGTGTTTGGGATTATTTTTTATCGATTGTTTGGTTTGTTGCATTAAATGAATAGAGTGTATTTGAATTGGAATAGTATTGGTATTTGTTATACATAGGTTTGCTATGTATAAGAATAGTACCGAATAGGGTATATAACCAGGGGCAGAGCCAGTAAGGGGTCAGGGGTTCCGAACCCCTTGGGTGAAAAATTATATTTTATATATAAGGTTAAAATTATTTTTTATGTATATATAGTAGGTATTGAACCTCCTTAATTTTTCCGTGTGTTTACTTCTTTATATTTTGAGCCCCAATAAAAATTCTAGCCCCACCACTGTGTATAACTAATACTTTTATTAGTTATACATGGGTAAAAACGCTACCAAAGAAGGGATTAATAATACCAAAGCTAATACATGTATTATTTTCTCTAATACATCCTACCAAACTACCCCTAACTGATATGCTGTCTGTGCTATATTTTAGATTGTAGGTGCAGGATTTTGATTTCACTTTCCCTAACTCTTGGCTTGTGATTGGTAGAAAAATTGTTCTTTCTATCTTAAAAGCAATGCACTTAATTTCTTCTGGTTCACAGGTATGTTCTAAAGAGCTCTTTGGACGTGGGTTAGAATAATCGAAGTGGTAATGGAGTGTGTGGTTCAAGGAATTGTTGAGACTCAAGTAAGTTCCTGGTTTGTGCTTTAAATTAGAGATGGAAATTTACATTCCCAATGAAAAGTTAGTTGAGTTTTATCAAATTCAACAAAGGAAATTTTTAGTAGATCTCAGTAGTGAATATGCATATAGCCAACCCCAACTTGCTTGGGATCGAAGCATAGTAGGTTTTTTTTTTTTTTTTTTTTTTTTTTTTTTTTTTCAGTAGTGAAGTAACAACTTGCTTGGGATCGAAGCACAGTAGCTATTAAGTCGGTCAACATAACTCCTTCCTAAGAATTGTTGTCTAATTTAGCATTTCCCTATGTTACTTGGAATCTTCAAAATCCTTGCCGCACCTATGTCGGCACGACATGGGTGTGGGGTGTGGGATCAACCGGATTTGGTCAACTTACCTTGGGTGCTTTGACTATATCTATGGCCTTGAGACAGAGACACATGGCCTGACTTTCATGCTAGTTCTTTTCTAGCATGAAAGTTCCATTATAGGGAAAGATGATGTACTATAATACTTCTGTTCTGTCGAGCCTTGCTTTGATCTCTTGTTTGAGATGGGACAAATAATAGTATTTCAGAAGCACTAAGCAATACATACAGATATCGAAATGTCCCCCCTTTCGTTATTTACAAGCTAAATAGAAAATTCAAGGTTTTAGCTTACTAGCTAAACATTTCATTCTTGATTATGTTTCAATAGAGATTAATTTATGGGAAGAAGAAGGGCAGCCCGGTGCACTAAGCTCACGCTATGTGCGGGGTCCGGGGAAGGGCCGGACCACAAGGTCCGAAGAAGCGTAAAATTTAACTTGTTCATTTGGTTAGCATAAAGCTGTTACTTGCACTGCATAATCACTGGCACTGGTTTTAGATCTATCGTTTTTTCTTCTATAATAATTAGGAAGGTATACTACTTGCACAACTGGTCCTGCAAACTTGTGGCATTTAATGAAACAGTTTTTGGCAATTGATTATTGAAAAGATTTTGACAGTGCTAATCATACATGCAGCATGTTGAAGCCTTAGAAATTCTGCTTCAAGGGCTTTGTGGTGTTCATAGACAAAGCTTAAGGATCCATGAACTGTGCCTTAAGAGTGTTCCAAACCTAGGTAAGCGAGTTTTCTTTGTGAACTATTATGGAACTAGGAACCACTAACCCAATGGTCATGTATGTACAAATGTGATTGAGGCAATTTCTTACCTTAGAGTTTTGATATTAGTTGGTTTTTACTTTTTTTGTGCTCCATCTTATTCTAGTTGTATTGCGGTGCTGCATGTCAGTTATTGCATGAAATTAGGTTTAAGTATACTTTGCTTTCAGTACATCTGATGTATTAGTTGAGACCACATCGTTTTTGCTCATTAACTTGTTGAGTGCCTTGTTTTCTACAAAAGAGCCTATCATGGTTTTGTGATTTTCGATGATACGCATGTGATCCTTTGATATGTGGACGAGTGTAACACCGGAGTATAGAAACAATTCTCGTTCTTGTTAAACGTAGTATAATAGATGTCGATCCCAGAAGGATTGAGTATCTAATATGCTTATTAGTATTGCTTAATTACGTTTTGAGAAATCAGATAAGCTGGTGGAGTCTTTATGACTAAAATCAAATAAAATAAAATAAGAATTTTTAAGACAAATGATGGTGAAAGAGTATCAATAAGTTGATTAAACGAGTTGAATCTAGAACTTTTTTTTTTTAAAATCAGGACGAGTCAAATCTAGACTTCACTTATGATTACGATATGGTGTCCATTCTCCTCCAATTCAATATTGATCTCTGAGTTCTAAGTGCCTCTGTCGATTACATGATCTTCTTAACTAGCAGTATTCCTCTCGCTTATACTAATAACTAAGAAATCATAAAACCTTGAATTCACATCACCTTCTAAGTCATAGGCGTTTATCTCGATTACATACAACTACTATGTTTGGAGATAGGTGGAGGAGATGGATAAGATCTTTTATAACTACCGTCAGACTCTCTATTTTGGTAAATGGAACCCATATGCTTTCTTTGGTAGCTCGAGGGGTGTGAGGCAGGGGGATCAATTATCTCCCATGTTATTCGTTTTGGTAATGAAGGCACAGAGAGCCATTTGGACAGCTCTGGCGGTAGGTTTGTTGAGGGGTTTCACTACAGTGATTGGGAAACAAAGTAGAAACAAAGCACAATCAAGTTTACTAATCTAGTATTTGGGGATAATAGTTTCACTTTTTGTGACACAGATGTCTCTCACTGACATACTTGAGCAAGATTTTGATATGATTCTAGCCTTCTAGGTTGTGTTAGGAGTCGAGATCAACCTCAGGAAGTGTGAGATTATACCAATAGGGGAGGTGGACAATAGTGAAACTTAGCACAGTGATCAATTGCAAGTCTGGGGCTAGCTGTCAATTTCCAATTTACGGGGATTTTTTTGAGCCCGTTGTCTCAAGGGATTAGCTTGAAAAGGTAAGACAGGTGGGGTCCTACAATTTTGACTGCCTTTCAGCTATTTGGATTTTTTTTTTTTTTTTTTTTGATAAAGTAAGAAGTTTCCATTAAGAAAGGCAACTGGATGGTGCCATTTTACAAAACCAAAAGCTTGGGAACAAAAACAAAAGGTAGTAAGCTTTTGGAGAGGAAACTAAGTTAGACTATGCAAGAACCTTAGAGCTAACAAAGTCCAGGTAATTGTCAATGCTATTAACAGGGGAGTGAAAGCTCCAGCTGAACAAAACTATTAAACATCTAGCTTTTAGAGTATGAAGAGGAGTTGAAATCCCATCAAAACACCTGCGGTTTCTCTCATTCAACCCAAAAAATGACGGCAGGAACCATCTTCCAGACCTTTTTGATGGCTTTATCAACTCTCCAATAATTCCAACTGATATATGCTTCCTTTCTGGACTGCAGCATAGTCCATACTAACCCAAAAATGGCTAAAAAGAAGCTCTAGATCTCAGCAGTGACTGGACAATGTAGCAGTAGGTAGTTGACAGTACTTTTTGTGGCAAAAAAAGCATCTATTAACTAGAGTTATTTTCCTTCTGCTAAGGTTATCCTGTGTACGAATAGCTTCCTTGAGGGCACACCATGTGAAGCAGGAGACTTTGAAAGGCATCTTGATCTTCCAAACATGTTTCCATGGCCATTCCTCTAACAGACCATTCTGAGAGCACAAAAGATTATAGCTTTCTTTGACGGTGAATCTCCTTTGTTTAGAAACTCCCCATAAAATCCTGTCAGGTGTTTGATCATCCGTGGTAAATTCCCCAAGTGATGCTAGAAGAGCAATCACGTCGTTTATCTCCCAGTCATTGAGATTCCTTCTAAGTGTAGGCCTCCAGTTATTATTCTCTCTGTATTCTGCAATAGTAGCCTTCCGATTGATAGCAATTCGGTACAAACCAGGATAACAATCCTTTAAAGCTTCATTTCTAATTCACCTGTCCTCCCAGAACTTCACATGAAGTCCATTACCAACGTTGATGGATATATTATGGAAAAGACCTGATGGAAGCTGCCTAAGTTACTCGGACTCGCCTAAAATGTCGTCGGGTGCTTGTCGGATCCTTCAAAAGTACTGTATTTTTGGAGGATCCGACACGGGTGCGGCAACACTTTCGAAGAGTCCGAGTAACTCAAGCTGCTGATGTGTTTCCATGGCCCAACACCGTGTGGACATGTGCTCTTCTTTGGACTCCAGTGATTTAGGGCTCCATATTTGGCAATGATGATCTTTTTCCAGTAACCCGCTTCAGGTTGTCCATACCTCCACAACCATTTCATCAATAGAATCTGGTTATGCAACATGAGGTTCCTGATTCCTAGACCTCCAGCAGATTTTGGCTGAGTCACTATTGGCTATTTGACTAGTGAGAACTTGTGGGTTTCACTGCTACCCTCCCCAAGAAATTTCCTTCTAATCCTGTCAAACTGCTTTAGGATAGAGCTTGGCATAGGAAATAAAGACATGATGTATGTCGGAATGCTGTCTAGAACACTGTTAATCAAAGTCAATCTGCCTCCCATTGAAAGGTATTGCATCTGCCAGGTAGCAAGCCTTTTTTCCACTCTTTCTAACACCCCATTCCAGATTTCAATGGATTTGAATTTGGCTCCCAGCAATAGACCTAGGTAGGTAGTCGGGAGTGAGCTAGTTTTGCAGTAAAGAACATCTGCTAACTCTTCCAAGTTTTGAACCTCGTTAACAGGATAGATGATGCTTTTAATCATGTTGATATGCAGACCTGACAATTCCTCGAACAACAGAAGCAAGAGGTTGAGGTTGATAACTTGAGATTTTTCCGCACCACAAAAGATCAAGGTATCATCTGCATAAAACAGATGTGAGACATTGTTTGAGCTAGCTGGATTTCTGCCCACCTGTAAATGTTGAATCCATTGTAGCTCCTTGGCCCTACCCAGCATCTGTGTAAGGCCTTCCATAGCCAAAATGAACAGGAAAGGAGAGAGGGGGTCTCCTTGTCTTAGGCCTTTCTCCGGGGAAAAGAAGCCTATAGGACTCCTGTTAACTAGCACCGAGTATTTCACAGTTGAGATACAAAATTTTATCCACCTAAGCCACCTGTTACCAAAGTTCATTTTTTTTGAGGATGTCAATGAGGTATTTCCAGCTCAGTTGATCAAAAGCTTTTTCAATATCTAATTTGCACAATAGTCCTGCTTCACCACTTTTAAGCCTCCAGTCTAGAACCTCATTAGCAATTAAAGAAGCATCTATTATCTGTCTGTCCTTGAGGAGTGCACTTTGTTGCTTTGAAATCAGCTTCCCTATGACCTTCTTCAATCTTTCGGCCATGGTCTTTGCAACAATCTTGTACACACTACCAATTAGGCTAATGGGTCTGTACTCTGTAGTCCCTTAGCTCTATTGCCCCTTTCTTTTGAGGGATGAAGGCTATGAAAGATGCATTACAAGATCTCTCCATGTTGCAATTGAGATGAAAATGATTGAGCGCCTCCATTAGATCTGCCTTGATGAAGCTCCACGCCTTTTGAAAAAATGCCATAGTGAAACCATCCAGGCCTGGTGCTTTGTCTGGGGCACATGATTTTTTTTTTTTTTTTTGATGAAGGTCTGGGGTACATGAATTTAAAGCAGCCAGAACTTCTACTTCCTCAAAAGATGCTTCCAGACTCTCACTTTCAATTACTGATAAAGAGGCCACACCTTCAAAATCTACAGTGGGTCTCCAATGTTCCCTTTCTTTGTAAAGCTTCTGGTAGTATTCCAAATTTTTCTGCTTGATCTGGACCTTGTCCTCCATGATGTTTTGCCCCACTAAGAGTCTATCAATGCAATTGTGTCTTCTTTGAGAGTTGGCAATTTTCTGGAAAAACTTTGTGATTTTATCACCCTCCTTGAGCCATGTGCATCTGGATTTTTGCCCTCATGAAATCTCTTCAGCTAAGGCAATCTGATGCAGTTCCATTTTTAAGGTCAAAGCTTTTGCCTTTTCATCTGCTGACTGAGCTCTTTGATCAGCAGCTTGATCAAGGTGCTGCAGATCATCTAATGCTTTCCTCCTCCTGATTTCTAGCTTGCCATACACTTCTTTGTTCCAAACGGATATGTCCTTCTTTAGGGACCTGAGCTTCTGTAAAAGAATAAAATCTGGGGAACCAGTGAAGTAAGATTGCCACCATTCTTTTATCATGTCCATGAAACCATCTGCTTTTAGCCACATATTTTCAAATTTGAAATAGGAGTGTGAAGGTTCCCAATCTCCACACTCCAGGATGATAGGTTTGTGATCTGAAATCACCCTTGACAAAGCTAGCTGCTTCACATCTTTAAATGCATCACTCCATGCGTTAGAAAATAAAAATCGATCTATTCTTGATGCTTGAGAATGATTTTCTCCTCTTGACCAAGTATATTGTCCTCCTTCTAGAGGGGGGTCAATTAATCCCAACTCCACAATAAGTTGGAAAATTACACATTGCCCTGGATCTTGTGGAGCAGTTGAGTCTTTCACTTTCATACCTACATACATTGAAATCTCCCCAGTTACCCACTGATCCGACCATAGTCCTCTGACCGCTGATAACTCATGCCAAAACTCTTTCCTTTCTGGATTAGAATGAGGACCATATACCCCTGTGAAGGCCCATTTGAAGTCTTCAGTTAGACTCTCAAATCTGCAGGTCAGTGAGAATTCTCCAGATTGAGTGTCAACACATTGCCACTGTCTTTTGGCCCATAAAATTAACATTCCCCCTTTGCTCCCAATAGCCTTATGTTCAGTCCAAGATATCCAACTGCAGCCCCAAATCTCTCTAACTAGAGAGCTGGTCCAATTTTCGATTTTAGTCTCCTGAAGGCAGACAATATCAAAGTCCTCCTTTTATTTCTATCATTTAGCCCCTGCATATTCCAACTCAAGATTTTTATTCTCATCTAGGTTGAGAATTGTGGAACTTATTTGGATCTTCCCTTTTCTTTTAAATGGTGCATGCTTGTATCGGGTTTCTCGTATCATTTGGCCATTCTGCATTTTTCTTTTGGGGTTCACCTGTAAGTGTTGCATTTTTGAGTGTTATTTGTAATAAAATTCTACATCACCTATCCTTGAGGTGCATGAGCACATGATCTTTGAGTTTTCAGCCCAAATACTCTCCAATTGTGTTCCAGCATGTCTTGCAACATTGCCTAAACAGAAAATGAGCAAAAGTGAGGATTCACTTGTTATCTATTTCACCTAATTGGCTAGCATACAATGGACCAAACTCTAATAAACTATATATATACTCCAGTCACATGTCATATCTTGCCTAAAAATTCTTTTATGCCTTCTCACATTTTCCCTTTTCCCCTTTCCTGCTCGTTTTGTCTTTGGGTTATTGTAACCATGAGGGCTGTTACTTGTCATTCTCAGGCTTAGTATCATCAGAAATACGGCTCTTATGTGATCTTGAGCAGCCAGAACCCACATGGTAAGAGATCTGGTTCGTACTGCCGTAGCTCTGTGGACACATGAAACCTAAGTTTTTGATGTGATTAAATATAGGACTGTTAGACATGTTGGTGGTCCAATGAGAGGTGCTGGTGCTGAACAAATCTCAGTCTTGGTGAGACCAATGCTTGAAAGCAAAGTAAGCAAGAACGCATTACGCTTATTTTATGCACTTGGCTACAAGCTAGACCATGAACAGTTGAGAGTAGGTTTTGCATTTCATTTCCAAAGAGGTGCCCAGATAACTGTAACAGTTTCATCCATCAACAAGATGTTGAAACTTCACGCAACTGATGAGGCAGTGCCCGTGACACCGGGCATACAGCTGGTTGAAGTGACAGCACCAGCTTCATCTGAAAATTACACTGACGTTGTTGCTTCTGTATCATCCTTCTGTGAATATCTTGCACCGTAAGCACCTTTATATTGGTTTGTTCTCCATAAGAATTGGCTAGTTGTACCTGGTATATATAGTCGGGGAAACTAGTTTTATTACTTATTTATATCGTCTGTTAAAACATACAAATGGTTTGTGTTGTTTTCAGGCTCCTTCATTTGTCAAAACCGGGTGTCTCAACAGGGGTTGTTCCTACTGCAGCTGCAGCTGCTGCATCTCTCATGTCGGATGGTGGAGGAACGAAAATGTAGTATTACTCTGGAGCCATTTTTTTAAAAACATTTTGTTGCATTCTCATAGCTGGAGAAAAGACGTATTTGACTGTGCACCTTCTGAAAAATTTCACTGTTTGCTCTTCCGTAGTTGTCGTTAAAAAGCTGATCGTCGATACACAGCAGTGCTTATGCATAGAATGGAGTTATAATATCAACCAGCTTAGTTAAATTAAAAGGGCTCCCCTTGGTGAAATAGGTCCACTATGGAGATTTTATAGTACCTTTTTTGTATTTAAATTGTGAAAAGCAAAGTTTGTTATCTGAATGCGTGCTGAATGGCTGGTGCTGGAGGACTCTTGTTCTCTTTGATCTATAAGCTCCTTATTGATTGTCTTGGACATTGGTACCTGGGCCTTGAGGAGAATTTTGTGGAGTAACAATACCAAATCGAAAACGTATTGCCGGTGCTACAACAATTCAAGTACTCGACACTACTTTCTTATTTGTGATTATCTAAACTTTTAAGTTTAAGCATAGCAACAAATTTCATACTCAATCCATCAGTGATAGTTGTAGGCTATTAGATTTTGAGGTGATATTTCCACAATTTTGAGGTGATATTTCTGCAACCTTAATTGTTCAACGAAATCAATTATAAAAACCGAATTTAATATATATAATATAAAGTTAGGCATAAATAAGTGATGTGACACCTCTCTATGGTTTCCATTTCTATTTTTTTTTCTTTTTTAATTTTTTTCTTAGTTTTTATTTTTTTTATGAAAAATTGTAGAATAATAATAAAATCCTATCTCCCTCATTAATTGACTTCATTGCTCATTATTTTGAGTAAACCAAAAGACATAACGTATGAGCTGTCCTATAGGATGTCCTGAGGGGTGGTAACGCATAATTTAGAAACTCAATATGGTATTCTCTTTAAATAGATAGTTGTGTTGGGATTTTAAGGTATGAATGAGAAATGAGAAAAGGTACCTTTTGGAGTGCACTCAAAAGACATTTTTTGGATTGCACCTCTCCATCCCGTCCTTTCATTGTCTATAAATTCAAAGGCTTGGCCTCAGATTTAATATACCGATTTTTTTTTTGAATTTTTCTCCCCTCTAAATTGTTCTCTGCATTTGTTTTCTACACAAAATTATAGTAGAGTCGTGTGATTTGTTGCCGAATTTGCGTTTGACAAAGTTGGTGGGGTTTGAGGTACCGCTACGCCATCAACAGGTATATCCGTTATATCTTGGGAGGAAGTAATCCATAACCTCAGGTACAGTGAGGGGATTAAATTCTGTGGACTCGAATATTTTCAGTTTTATGCATTTTACGTTTTTTAACATTAATTCATGTTTTTGGTTTATTGGTTTTGAACACAGTTTTACTAACAATCTTAAGGAATTTAATTTACTGTTATTATTTTTGTGTTGTTTTGTTGGAGACAAAATAAGAAAGACGAACAAAGCGACTGTATTGATGCGATGCGTTCACTGGTCAAAAGTCGTTTTATTCGGACAACCATGATGTTTTTCTTTGTGCAACTCACTATTTCTTTATCTTTCTATTCTTAAAGAAATCTATAATTTATACGGGGAGACTCAAATGTTGAGAATGGAATTACTGCACCCAATCATCAAAGCAAACCCACTTCTTTGGCTACAGGAAGTATATTTATATCTCGATTAACTAAAAATTACATTTTTTAAAATTTGGTGAGCATCTGATCGCGTCTCCCGCATGGCATATCAATGGGATTTTGATATAAATAAATTAAGCATCGGATGAAGTTGATTCTTCCTCCTAGAAAGCAAGAATTATGAAGATGGATCTTTGAAATTGGAGAGAAAAGTTACTCTTTTATGAGAAAAGAAAGCCACTATTTTCAAGAAAAAAAAAAATTACTCTTTCTAGAAGATTAAAAAAAAAAGGTATTCTTTTTAGAAGATAAACAAGTACTCTTTTCAGAAATAAAAAGTACTCTTTTTGGAGATTAAAAATCGTTGCGGTTTTCTACTCCGCTGTTTGGAGATTAAAATAGCATGATTTTCTACTCCAAATTATTACTCGGTTTAAAGAATATAAAAACTTTACCGATTTAGTAATGTTCGTTGATTTGAAGATATAAAATCTTCGCTGATTGGTTATTAGGTTTGAAGAGATAAAAACTTCACCGATTTAAATTTGTGTGTGGCAGAAATTATTCGGTTTGAAGATGTATACGGTGAAAACCGGGCCAATGTAAGACCGGTGAGACCGGGGGTCGAGGGTAGGTCAAAATGAGCACGAGTGTGTTCGGTCTTTTCTTTAGACCGGGGGATTGCACCGAATGCGGCTGACCCGACATAAGAGAAGTTTATCCGTTTTTCCGGTGTCTCCGGAGCAAACTCAACGTGGCCGTTAGGCCGGTTTCTCCAAGTCAAACTCACGTGGCGGTTAGTCCGGTTACTTCATGTCCGAAATGAACGTGGTTGTTGGTCCGGTTAACCATTTGCGGTGCTGCCACGCGTCAAGACCGTTCTATCATTTTATACTGATGCCTACCTTATCCTTTTAGGGTTTCTTTATTCTAAAAGGCTTTGTATTGTATTCAAGGCCCATAAGACAAGCCTATAAATAGAGGACATTTTCCTACTTTTAGGGGTTGGCTTTTTTCATATCTAGAACATTGTAATAGAAATTATATTGAAGCTCTCTCTCTCTCTCTCTCTCTCTCTCTCTCTCTCTCTCTCTCTCTCTCTAATTTTAGTCCGGATCTGCAGTGTTCTTTGGCTTTATTCATCCATTCAATACAATATATATATATATATATATATATATATATATATATATATATATATATATATATATATATATATATATATATATAGATTATAACACACAAGTCCATACACATTTCGTATCAACCAAAAAGAGATTGAAATTCATCCACATATCCTATACCTCACATACAAATTCAATTGTTACCAAAATTTCGAGGTAAACAGTTTGGCGCCCACCGTGGGGCTAGGATAATAGTGATTTTTTAATCTTTGCTTCTATCTCCTCTTACCCGTTTGATTAAGGAATCTTCTGCTAATTTTTGGAAAAAAGGGACCAAATGGCAAGCAGCGGGTAGTCTGGTCATGTCAACAACAACGAGATTGTGGCTGAAAACTAGAACAGTGGGTTACAAAGCCTACCAGCAGATCCAATCGACCCAAACTCTGTTGATTCGAGGGAAGGCCTCAACCGGCAGAACACCGTGAACCAGGAGAATGCCACCTTACCGGCCACTGATCCCTTGAACACTCACAACTCAATTACTTTATCTCGGGCTCAAGGCCGGAAAGCACCGGATACTCCGGATGAGATTAACTTACGCTTAATTTTTGAAATGTTGCAGGAACAGGGGACCGCCATAGCTAAACAGGGAATTGCAATAGCTCAGCTGCAGAGCAAAAATGATAAGGCAGCTCCGGAAAGGTCAAAAGGAGTCACCGAACCAAGGAGGGATGAAACACGGAGAGTCGAGAGTAACGGATCCGGAGCCGGTTCATCCACCGAAGTTCTGAAGATGCTCGAGACCTTGGCAAAGCGGGTAGATTCAACAGAGAAGAGGGTGGAAATGTACAACTCTCGGGTGCATCAGATACCGGGGGATCCGCCTATTCTAAAAGGGCCGGATTCAAAGAGGTACATTCAAAGACCTTTCCCTCCAAGTGCGGCTCCGAAGTTGATCTCGAAGAGTTTCAAAATGCCGGATATCCAGAAATACGACGGCACAACGGACCCACAAGAGCACGTGACTTCGTACACCTGTGCCATAAAAGGCAATGACGTCGAAGAGGATGAACTTGAGTCCGTGTTGTTAAAAAGGTTTGGGGAAACCCTATCGAAAGGAGCATTGACCTGGTACGACCATCTGCCCGAGCATTCAATCACTTCTTTTGAAATGCTCGCAGATGCGTTCATAAAAGCCCATGGCGGAGCTAAAAATGTGCACGCCCGGAAGGCGGACATCTTTCGTATAGCCCAAAGGGATGATGAGTTGCTACGAGAATTTGTGAACTGCTTCCAAAGAGAACAGATGGAGCTCCCTCCGGTTTCGAAAGAATGGGCTGCACAAGCTTTCACCAAAGGGCTTAATCCTCGGAGCTCGACTGCCTCATTCAAACTGAAGGAAAACTTGTTGGAATACGAGGATGTGACCTGGGCAGATGTTCATAACAGGTACGAATCAAAGATTCGGGTAGAGGATGGCCAACTCGAGCTTCCCCCAGGACCCATAAATATGAGCAAAAGCTCTGAAAGGTCAAGAAAAGTTTACGAGCCGGAGACGTGATCATCGAGGGAAAGATACCGGCCATACTCTCATTCGAAAAAACCGAGCTTCAGATCGGAAAGATCAAGGGTTGGCCCCAGTCACTTCTCTTCTTGGGGTGATAAACGGGTCGAGCGCCCGTCAAACAGTCGAGGTCTATCATTTAGAAGCGATGCCGGGAGTTCAGCTAGCAACAAAGACCCGCCAAGGATATCAGAGTACAACTTCGACATCAATACCTCGGATCTCGTCTCAGCTATCAGCCATATCACAGAAGCAAGATGATCGAGGCCATTGAGGTCAGACCCGGGTCAACGAGACCCGAGCGTGATGTGTGAATATCATGAAACCCATGGGCATAAAACTGAGGATTGTCGCCAACTAAGGGAGGAGGTCGCTCGCTTATTGAAGAATGGCCACCTTCGAGAATTCCTGAGTGAACGGGCTAAAAGCCACTACAAGGAAAGGGACTCTCACAAACGGGCTGAACCGGTGGAACCTCAACATGTATTCAATATGATAATTGGGGGAACAGACGCTCCTCAGAGGCCGGTGATGAAACGAACTAAGGTTTCCGTTGTGAGTGAAAAGTGCAACCGGGATTATGTACTCGAGGGTTCCATCTCCTTCAGCAACGAGGATGCAGAAGGCATCATTCAATCGCACAATGATGCGTTGGTAAGTTCTATTCTTATTTTCAAATCACAAGTTATACATATTTTGATTGACCCAAGTAGCTCGGCCAACATCATCCGATGGAGAGTGATAGAACAGCTAAGGCTACTCGACTAGATTGTGCCGGTAGCCCGAGTACTCAGTGGGTTCAATATGGCAAGTGAAACCACGAAGGAAGAGATTTCTTTGCCCGTCAACATCGACGACACCATATAACATACGGTATTCTATGTCATTGAGGGAGATATGAAGTATAATGCTTTACTCGGCAGACCGTGGATTCATAGCATGAGAGCAATAACATCAACACTACATCAGTTGCTGAAGTTCCCGACCCCGGAGGGGATAAAAACTATCCGAGGTGAACAGCCCGCTGTAAGAGAGATGTTTGCGGTCGAGGAAGCGCCACTTTTTCCAAAAAAGCCAGACTAAAGAGATGATGAATTAATCGGAGGAAATGACACCAAATATCAATTAAAGGAAACGGGTTCGAAAGCAGAACAGAAGGGATCAGATCCGGTTGGTGAAGATGATGATTTTGGTGTACCCAGATCGTTCGTATTACCGAATGACTCGGATGCAATCAAATCTACCGTGGAGGAACTGAAAAAAATCATCTTGTTCGAATATTTACCGGACAAAAAGGTATACCTGGGCACGGGGTTAACCTCGGAGCTCAGGAACAAGTTAATTAAATTTCTTCAAGCTAATGCTGATCGTTTTGCACGGTCCTATATAGACATGACAGGTGTGCCGCCGGAAGTGACGACTCATAAACTCAGCCTCGATGAGATATTTCCCCCGATGAAGTAGAAAAGGAGGCCCATGGCAGAGCCGAAACACGCCTTTGTAAAAGATGAGGTAACAAAGCTTTTAAAAATAGGCTCTATCCAGGAGGTAAAATACCCGGACTGGCTAGCTAATGTAGTGGTGGTACCGAAGAAAGGTAATAAATTTAGGATGTGTGTTGACTATAAGGATTTGAACAAAGCATGCCCGAAGGATTCATTTTCGATGCCTCACATCGATCGAATGATCGATGCGACGGCAGGGCATGAGACGTTAAGTTTTCTCGACGCTTACTTCGGGTACAACTAAATCCGGATGCACTCTGAGGATCAAGAGAATACATCCTTTATTACCCGATACGGGACTTACTGTTACAATGTCATAACTTTCGGGTTAAAAAATACCGAAGCAACTTACCAACGCCTAGTTAATGGAATGTTCAAAGAATAGATAGGGAAAAAAATGGAAGTTTATATTGATGACATGGTATTCACGTCCCTGGAAACATGGGACCATTTAAAACATTTGCAGGAAACCTTTGATGTACTCCGTAAATACAACATGAAGCTTAACCCGGAGAAATGTGCCTTCGGTGTCCGATCAGGCAAATTTTTGGGTTTTATGGTGTCAAACCGGGGAATTGAAATTAATCCGGACAAGATCAAAGCCATCGAGGATATCGAAGTAGTGAAAAATGTCAAGGGAGTGCAGAGGCCCACCGGAAGGATAGCAGCACTGAGCCGTTTCATTTCGAGGTCTTCAGATAAAAGTCACCGTTTCTTCTCATTACTGAGGAAGAAGAATGACTTCGCCTGGACACCGGAATGCCAAAAGGCCTTGCAGGAATTGAAAATATACTTGTCCAGCCCGCCTCTGCTGCACACACCGAAGGCAGACGAGCAGTTGTTTCTCTACCTTGCCGTATCTGAGGTAGCGGTAAGTGGTGTTTTGATCCGAGAAGAAGCAGGTACGTAATTTCCCATATATTACGTGAGTAGGACTTTAGGGGATGCGGAGCCTCGTTATCCCCACCTCGAAAAGTTGGCTTTGGCATTGGTAAGTGCTTCAAGAAAGCTGAAACCTTACTTTCAATGCCACCCGATATGTGCAGTAACTACTTACCCGCTAAAGAATGTCATGCATAAACCGGAATTATCGGTTAGACTGACCAAATGGTCTGTAGAGTTAGCGGGTATGATATCGAATATAAGCCTAGGATAGCCATTAAGTATCAAATCTTGGCCGATTTTGTGGTAGATTTTACCCCCGCCCTGATTCCCGAGGTCGAAAGGGAATTATTGCTAACCTCGGGAAAGGCTTCGGGTATCTGGTCTCTGCACACGGACGAGGCCTCGAACCTAAAGGGTTCCGGGTTGGGCATCGTCCTTAGAACCCCCACTGGTGATGCCATTAGGCAGTCGATTATAACTATTAAATTGACTAACAATGAAGTCGAGTATGAGGCTATGATTGCAGGTTTGGAATTAGCTCGGAGTTTGGGGGCCGAAGTAATCGAAGAAAAATATGACTCTCTCTTGGTCGTTAACCAAGTGAATGGCGTTTTCGAGGTTAAGGATGAACGTATGCAAAGATATTTGGAGAAAAATCAGGTGATAATGCACTGGTTTAAGGAGTGGACCATGCAGCATGTACCTAAGGAGCAGAATAACGAAGCCAACGCATTGGCCAATTTAGGTTCTTCAGTCGAAAGGGAGGAAATCAACCCCGGCACCATAGTGCAGTTGATGAATTCGGCGGTAGAAAACGGGCATGTTGAGATAAACACGATGGGTCTAACTTGGGATTGGTGCAACAAATACATCGATTACTTGCAAAACGAAAAACTCCCGAGCGACCCAAAAGAGTCACGGTCACTAAGGACCAAAGCAGCACGATTCTGCTTAATAGATGGTCAATTGTATCGACAGTCCTTCTTCGGACCCCTGGCCAAGTGTTTGGGTCCCGGAGAAACCAATTATGTGCTGAGAGAAGTCCACGAGGGTACCTGTGGTAATCACTCCGGTACAGAAGCCTTGGTTCGAAAAATTATTAGAGCCGGTTATTACTGGAACCGGATGGAGGAGGACTCGAAGAATTTTGTCCGAAAATGCGATGGGTGTCAAAGGCATGCCCCCATGATCCATCAGCCCGAAGAGTTGCTACACCCGGTGATATCACCTTGGCCTTTCATGAAGTGGGGAATGGACATCATTGGTCCTTTGCATGGGCACCAGATAAGGACTGTTTCATTTTGTTTATGATTGATTTTTTTTTCAAAATGGATTGAAGCGCATGCCTTCGAAAAGATAAGAGAAAATGAGGTTATAGACTTTATATGGGACCATATTATCTGTCGCTTCGGCATCCCGGCTGAAATAACTTGTGATAACGGCCCTCAGTTCATTGGCAGTAGGTCAGTAATTTCCTCGAAGGGTTGAAGATCAAGAAAATTATATCAACTCCGTATCACCCGAGTGCAAATAGACAGGCGGAATCCACGAACAAAACAATAATTCAAAATCTAAGAAAATGACTTGAAACATCGAAACATCAATGGAGGGAAGTGCTACCGGAGGTATTATGGGCTTACAGAACTACGTCAAAATCAAGCACGGGAGAGACGCCGTTCTCATTAGTCTACGGGGCCGAAGCTCTGATCCCCGTAGAAGTTGGCGAACTGAGCCTCCGATTCAAATACGCCACCGGTGGGTCAAACGAGGAGGCCATGGCCATAAAACTCGACCTAGCGGACGAACTACGCGAAAATGCGTTGGTCCGTATAGCAGCTCAGAAACAGACAATGGAGAGGTACTACAACCGGAGGGCCAATTTTTGGCATTTACAGGTTAGGGACTTGGTGCTTTGGAAAGTTACTTTGAACACCAAGAATCCCAATGACGGGAAATTGGGTCCGAACTGGGAAGGGCCGTACAAGATAACAGGAATAACGGGCAAAGGATCGTACCAGCTGGAATCCATGGACGGACAACGGTTGCGCAATAACTGGAATGTGGATCATTTGAAGAGATACTACTGCTAAGGTATGAATGCCCGCCCGGGTGATCATCTTTACTTAACCTGTCTTCCTTTTTGCAGAAGTAGAATACCGAACGGAGTTAGGATTGAAAACACGTGTTGCACTCTTTTCCTTAGTTTGGTTTTGTCCCGAAGTGGGTTTTCCGTCAAGGTTTTTAATTAGGCAACAAGTACAATGTGTTACTTTATGAAAACGAGGCAAACTGCCCGAGAACGAAGGACCTACCCCCGAGTGGGGACTCGATAGTGCTTACCCGATCATGCAGCTCGGATAAACACTAGGGGACTATCATACCCACATCGAGGTTTACCCCGAAAAGGTAGAATGAGTTCAACTCACTAAAACAGATGAAGAAACACTGTAAAATACTACCCTGGATAGGTCTTCAAAATTTTGTTTCTCATTTTTGCCTAATCCCGGACCTTCTGTTTTAGGTTTCGATGTAAGGACTAAACAATAAAAAATGAATCGTGTCCACTTAGTATTTTCTACGGCAAAAATAGAAGGAAACGGATGAAGTCTTCATATTATGTAGGGATTCAGGTGTCCGAACCTAATCTGCTATAAGTAAGCGATCGAAAAATCTCGGCCCAAAAATGCCTAACGTGAGTCGGAGATGTCTGAATTCACAAAGCATAAACAACTCCCGCAGGCAAATCACTCGATCAAATCCTCGGACAAAAATGTACCGAACGAAGAGAAAAGCCAACACTTAGGTATAGTCCGAAAAAAGAAATGACTCCGAACCTTTGATTATTCCTAACAGGATGAGCGATTAAGGCAAATATCATAACAAGCATTCGGATGAAAGAATGAAGAAACAATCAAAGGGTAAATGCTCATTTCATATATGAAAGGTTTTTTTACATTTGAACTTTCCACAAGTCAAAAGACAAAAACAAATCAAAAGGCAAAAACAAAATAAAGGCTAGTGCAGGCCCTGATCTACCCGGTACAGTTGGAGCCGGAGTTCTCGAAAAGCGTTCGCTCGGAATCCTCAAACTCAGCATCAAGAGATTTTTTAGCCTCCTCCATTGTTTTGGCTTCATTTATCCGAGCCTCGAGGTTCTCTAATCCTTTTTGGGCCTGTTCGAGGGTAGCCCTCCGGGACTTCCACCATTCATACTCGACCAAAATCGTGGTACGAGCCTCGACAACCTCCATGTCCTTAAGAGACTCTTCTAAATCAGCCTCTACTTTTTCCAATTTAAGTGCTAGTTCGGACCGCTTTCTGAGAAGAACTGACTGAATTTGGTTAGCTGACTCAAGCTAGGCTTGAAGCACGTCATTGGCCTCGGCTGCTTCTTCGAGCTTGCTCTTGAGCTCGTCACTAATCCGGGCTCGATCCTCGGCCTTCTGTTCGACCACACTCAACTTCTCCTTGTCTTTAACACTCTCGGATTCAAGATGTCGATGCCTTTCTGCCATCTTCACGGCATCAGCCTTAACCGAATCGAGTTCGCTTCGAAGTTGGGAAATAGTGGCCTCGAGTTCACCAAGCCTTGAAATAAAATGGATATTGTCTTCGTTGAGGCAGGCATTATCCGCTTCAAGGATCCGGTTCTTTTCAACAATGTCGGCCAACTCGACCTTCAAACGAAGATTTTCGGCCTTAGCCGCCTCGAGCTCGGGTTGGAGGTTGGAAAGAGCGACAGCCCGGCTCAATTGGTCTTCTTTTTCATGCAAGAGGAGTCGATACTTCTCTGTTTCTCGACCCTGGGATCCAGCTGGCCCTTCAAGTCATCGACCTCATGTTGGCCTCAGGCAAAGCCCTCATTAACGAGCACAACACTCTGCAGAAGAAGAAACGAAATCAAGTTAAGGAATTGAATAAACGGAGTTGGAAACCACACATCAATATTATGAAAGGATGAACGTAGGATTTACCTGGTTGCCCGCATGCATGCCTTCGTTGATAAGGCACTGCCAAGGAACCCCGGCCATCTTCTCCTTGTCGGAATCTGAAATAAGGGGCCTTAGATAACTTGCAACCCCTACAGGACGGGATAAAAAACTACAATCCTCGGGGATGGTGATCACTGCTGACCTCATCCTCCTTGGCTCTACACTAAGGACTGGGAAAATACCTACGAGATTGTTCCTCGCACCTGTTTCCGTGGACCGGCTAGCCGGCCTCGTGGCTCGAGGAATGGGAAGATGGCCAAACCTGGCAGCTTCCCCGGTTGCTGGAGGGGTATCCGAGAATATGTCATCGAGGTTATCAGACCTCGGCGCCGGAGTAGGAGAAGTTGGAGCAGCCCCAGCGGTCTCGGTAGAAGCAGGTGCCTCAGATGTTGCAGCTGGGTCACCACCCAGCAGTGGGCTGGTATCCATTGGAGCCTCGGTATCAAGGGCCGACTCTGCTCTTTGTTCGGCCTCAATATTCGAAGATGGCCCGGATCTTCTAGGCCTTTGCAGGGGAATTTCCTCGGGTGAAGTGTCACCTGAAATGTCAATGAATTCAATTGACCTTAGAGTAGTTGGAAAAAGAACTTCTTCCCCACCTGTGTGCTGAGCCGGAATGGAAGGTCCCTCTTTAGTTGTAGGGAAGGGCGGAATGGTGGCTTCCTCCTCCGGAACAGAGGTGACGAGGGGCCCTCATCGACCCTTCGAATAAGAAAGTCGGGCTCTGATTCATCCCTCAGAGTCCGAACAACGCTCCTTGCCTTTTTCTTTGGTTTCTTCCCTTTGTCCGAGGGCTTTCTTCGTCTCTTACTGGCAGCAGCAATGAGCCGAGATGACCCTGCCGTATCAAATTCAGGAACCGGTGCAGCAGGCTTGGCTGCTGGTTCCGGTCTTGGCTTCACCGAGCCCTTGGGTAAACTTGAATACCGAAGGGGTTATAAAAAGAAAAGAAAAAAGGAGAGGATGCAATATATACCAAATCGAGAAGAAGATTACCGTGATTTTGGGCAACCCATCGGCCATGCGACAGGTCCCCCCATGTCCGTTGTCCATGAGTATGTTGACTGATAATTACTCCAACCCATTCGGTCATGTTCCGGACGGCCGGAGGTATCCATGCCTCGGTTGATAAAAAGGGAAAAAGGGAGAAATCACATGTATGCAAGGGAGCAAGTTTTGACAAAGCATGGAGGAAGAATAATTATAGAAGGGAGAACTGAGAAACTTACGCCTGTCGTTCCACCTCTCCGGAAAGGGCATGTACTCGACCGAAATAATGTCCGCGATTCTTACCCGGACATAACGTTCCAACCACCCTCGATCTCTGTCCTCGTCGAGTTTGGAGAAGATCGGGTTCTAACCTCGCTTTGCGAGCTTTATCACGCCCCTTCGAAAGAGTCTCGGGGAATATAACTGGATGACGTGCGGCATCATGAGTTCTCTGTTGACGTTATTGGCCAATAACCGGAGGCAGGCCACGGTCCTCCAGATAATCGAACCAATTTGGGGCAAGGTCACGTTGTATGCCCGACACATCTCCAAGATAACCGAATCAATTGGAGGGTTGAGTTTGAGCGTAAATAGATAGGTGTAAATGTATAGAAAACCTTCTCTATGATCTGTAATAAACTCGTCGGGCCTAGGGGCGATCACTTGCACCGGACGGTTATCCCATCCGCAGTCGGCCCGGACCTGTTTAAGGATATCCTCCGTAATAGACGAAGGCTATCACCTTACGTCGAAACCCCTATCCGCGACGGGGATGGCTTCTCGACGTCAAATTATTGTTGTAGTTGGGTCTGGTCGGCACTATGTCCAAAGCAGTCGGTTTAACGAAAGTTTTTCCCTTGGGTTTTGAGGTTGGCTCGGCTCCTTGAGAAGAAACCGAGGGAACGTCCTGGGAAGTAGTTTCGGTGTTGGCAGACATTTGGAAGCTGTGAAAGAGAAGATTTGAGAATTTTTGGTGGGAGAGGTAAAATTCAGAAAAGGAAACAATGGAGGAAATGTAAGAACAATGAAGAAGCAGTTGGATGAAAAATGACAAAGGAAAGGGGTAGCAAAGGTGCACTTTCGATTTAAAAAAATAGCAAATGGAGAAGTTGGCAAAGTTGGCCTCTTACGATCAAATGAGCAAGAAATGAAAAAGTGAAACGATCAAATGAGCAAATAAATGAGGAAGTGAAACGATCAGATGAGCAAAGAAATGAAGAAGTGAAGAAGTGAAAATGGAGAAGTGAAATGGCTAAGGGCCTTATATAGGCATGGAACTGTAGCAGTTATAGAGCGTAACCAATCGGGTGGCGACACGTGTCCCATAATAAATGGGACGTGATATGAAGCGACGTGCGTTGCGGCGGTTCCCGAGGTCGGCCATTCGGGACGAGACACGTGGCCAATGTCAGAAAGAGGTGACATAACTGTTCCCGCCAAATTACGAGATAAGAACGAGCTTATGGAACCACCGGTTTTGTGACTTATCCACTTCCCGTTACTCCGGTAAACTACGGTCCGTAAAGTGAAGGGACTATCTGTATACGGTGAAAATCGGGCCAATGTAAGACCAGTGAGACCGGGGGCCGAGGGTAGGTCCAAATGAGCACGAGTGTGTTCGGTCTTTTCTTCAGACCGGGGGATTGCACCGAATGCGGCTGACCCGACATAAGAGAAGTTTATCCATTTTTCTGGTGTCTTCAGAGCAAACTCAACGTGGCCGTTAGTCCGGTTTCTCCAAGTCAAACTCACGTGGCCGTTAGTCCGGTTACTTCATGTCCGAAATGAACGTGGCCGTTGGTCCGGTTAACCATTTACGGTGCTGCCACGCGTCAAGACCGTTCTGTCATTTTATACTGACGACCGTACAAGTGTCAGACGGTACGGTCCTACCTTATCCTTTTAGGGTTTCTTTATTCTAAAAGGCTTTGTATTGTATTCAAGGCCCATGAGACAAACCTATAAATAGAGGACATTTTCCTACTTTTAGGGGTTGACTTTTTTCAGATCTAGAACATTGTAATAGAAATTATATTGAAGCTCTCTCTCTCTCTCTCTCTAATTTTAGTCCGGATCTGCAGTGTTCTTTGGCTTTATTCATCCATTCAATACAATATAGTGTCATATATACATATATATATCAACATACTTATTCAAGGCATTAGCATACATATCTATATATATTATAACACACAAGTCCATACACATTTCGTATCAACCAAAAATAGATTGAAATTCATCCACATATCCTATACCTCACATACAAATTCAATTGTTACCAAAATTTCGGAGTAAACAGAAGATAAAAAAATTTCACCATTTTATTCTGTGGTTAACAGAATAGAAAGATTATGATCGTAAGGCCATGGATGTTCATTGCATTCTGTGGTATGAATGGCTGATAGAGATAAAACTAAAATTCTAATTAGAGTTTTTAAAGTGTGAAAGGACATGTCTTTCTTTTAACTCCTATGTATTTTTTTTTTGCAAATTACCATGGGGAAAGGATGATATTGATCCTACCCGAAAGTGTCATATGGTTCTCTAATAAACTTATTTGAAAGAGACCATTCTTGTGATTCATCATTCATGCTGGTGCATGGAGTGAATAAATAACTAATAATGTTGGTGGGATAATTTATTTATGGAAAAAAGAACCCTCACTGATATGTTCTGTTTCTGCTATTTGTTTTGAAAATCAAGAATGAGATGTTCTAGTTGTTGCAATGTTAGATGTCAAAAAAAGTATTTTATCCAATAAAATGCTTGGCATAAATAGTTGAAGATGTGTCTAACGTAAAGGAGTTTGGGAAGACTGAAAGAGAAAATGCTCTACTCTTATTTTGAAATTAAAATCTTCATAATTTTGTCTCATATATTGAAGTTAAAAATCTGGTGTAATATTTGTTGGGTCACAAGGAGTTCCCAAATTTCCTTCATAACGAATAATATCATTTTCTTTGTGGCAAAAATGGCATCATGACATGGTGGACATTAATACTCCAAACGGTTTTGAGATACATGAATTGTGAGGCATACTTTCGGAGGGCAAATGGTGATCGAAAGCACCAGATTAAAAGTCAATTGTATATAATGTTTTTCACAATACGGTAAACAAGGAGATGTTTTAGTGACTTTCCAGTGGAATGAGCATTCTGACTTTCAGTTATGGCCATGTTTGATGAGCAAAGTGTTTTCGTGGCTTTCCATTATATTTGGAATCAACATTGCCAATTTAAAAGATAAAAGAGTCTCGTTTCTGTTGGGATCAACACATATGTTAAAATGATCCTGTAGACTCTCTATTGCACAGAAAGACAAAAATGAACAAACATGTTAGAGGGTCTAATAGTTTTTTTGAGAATGCAATTGTCTCCGAAAAGGTGCTCCCAATGTGTATCTTGACACGTCACCTGGCAAATTCAAGGCGATGAATTAAGGAGAATACAGAGAGACCGGGTTCTATTTTCTCCGCACTGCTCCTTTTTTTTCTTTTTTCTTTTCTATCCTTTATGATTAATTTATGAAATTCAGTTTTTATAAATGTTAGGGCAGACATCTATTATTTGATGATCTCAAAGTATATTCTATGTATGTACCATAAAATTAATTAGTTGGTATACGATATAGTAGCATGCACAAAATTATGTGGAGTAAATTATTTCAAGGTTGTAAGATATGAATGTGACTAACTGCTTGAAATATTTTGAGATCATGAAATTAATATGTATATTATAAAACTAGTTTATCCCAAAAATGTGGAGGAGCGCTATCCTTACGGCTAGCTGAATAATCAATCGAGTGCCCCATAGGAAAAAATAATCCATTCCATACAAAAAATGGAAGGAAGAAAGCCGAATTTGAAATACTTCAAAGTGTAGGGGTGTTTGGCCAAAGTGCAAGTTCCTAAGCTCAAAAGGGTAAAAATAGGACCTAAAACAGGTGATGGTGTTTTCATTGGATATGTAAATAAATAGTAAAGCATATCGATTCCTAGTTCACCAATCAGAAAATCCCGGCGTTCATGTGAATACGGTAACTAAATCAGATAATGCTGACTTCTTTAAAAATATATATCCGTATAAAAGAGAATGTGAGTCGTCTAGCGAAGGATCTAAACGACCTCGAGAAGAATCAAAGGAAAATACACCACGTAACGAAAATCCAAGAAGTATTAAACATCAAAGGACGTCTACATCCTTTGGATCAGATTTTCTGACAATTTTGTTGGAAAATGAGCCTCAAAATTTTAAAGAAGCTATGACTTCTTCGAAAGCTCAATATTGGAAAGAGGCAGTCAATAGTGTAATTGAATTCATATTAAACAATCATACACTTGAAAAAACAATTATCTCGCTTGTAAACATATTGAATTCATATTAAACAATCATACATGGGAGTTGGTTGATCTTCCACTCGGGAACAAACCTTTAGGTTCTAAATGGATATTGAAAAATAAGATGAAAGATGGTGGTACTATTGACAAATATAAGACAAGACTTGTTGTCAAAGGATTCAGACAATAAGAAGGTCTTGATTATTTTGATACATACTCACCGGTAACAAGAATAACATCTATTCGGGTGTTAATAGCTTTAACCGCTGTGTATGGTCTTGAAATTCATCAAATGGACGTTAAGACAGCTTTCCTAAATGGGGATTTAGATGAAGAAATCTACATGGAACAACACAAAGGGTTTGAAGTTCCGGGAAAGAAAAGAAAGTATGTCGACTTGTTAAGTCTCTATACGGACTAAAACAAGCACTCAAACAATGGCATGCAAAATTTGACCAAACGATGTTAGCCAATGGATTCAAGATTAATGAGTGATAAATGTGTTTACATTAAGAACACTCCGAATCATATAATCATTGTTTGTTTGTATGCTGATGATATGTTGATAATGAGTAAAGACATTGCTAACATAAATGCCACTAAGTGTATGCTAGCTAGCAAATTTGATATGAAAGACTTAGGACTTGCTGACTTAACTTTAGCAATTAAAGACTCCTCGGGGTTTAGAAACTATCTCAGTCTCATTACATTGAAAGATTACTTGAGAAGTTCAAGTATTTAGATTTCAAAACTGCAAAATCTCCAATTGACTTAAACTTTTCTCTTGCAAAAAACAAAGGTGAAAGTGAGTGTCAATTGGACTATGCTAGGGTATTGGAAAGTTTAATGTACCTCATGAACTGTACGCGACTAGATATAGCTTGTGCTATAAGTAAACTAAGTCGGTACACGAGTAATCCCAATCAAACGCATTGGATGGCAATGAAACGAGTTCTTGGATATTTAAAACATACCCAAAACTCTGCCTTGCATTACAATAAATATCTCGTAGTTATTAAAGGATACAGTGATGCAAATGGATCCCCAGATCAACATAATCCAAATCCACAAGTGGATATGTATTCACGATTGGTGGAGGAGCGGCGTCATGGAAGTCATCCAAACAAACATGTGTTGCTCGCTCTACGATGGAGTCTGAGTTCATAGCTCTAGACAAAGCCGATGAAGAAGAGGAATGGCTCTGGAATTTCTTAGAAGATATTCCTTTCTAGCCCATACCTGTGGCACCTATGTGCTACATTGTGATATCCAAGCAACAATAGGAAGGACAGGGAGCGTTATGTATAATGGTAAATCTAGTCACATACGACGGAGACATAATATCGTTCGACAGCTACTCTCTAGTGGGGTTATCACAATTGACTATGTAAAGTTAAGAGATAACGTGTCAGATCCACTTACAAAAGGCCTAACTTGAGAGGCGGTTGAAAGATCATCGAGGGGAATGGGATTAAGGCCTAGGACAAGCCATCATGGCGGTAACTCTACCTAGTAGACTGGAGATCCCAAGAGTTAGGTTCAAGGAGATCAAACAAAGTTATGAATGATAGTTCAACATTGTCAAATAACTCAACCTATTCTCATGATGAAGACAATGTTTAGAAACAAGGATAAAACATTAAGGCTTTTTAATGAGTTAAATAAGCTTAAGATTTTTAATGGTTTCTAAGTTTGGCAGCTATGACCATCTACGGGATGATACGTTTAGGAATCACCTATGTGAGTGTAAAGTATAAGACATTTCAAGGAGTATGTTAGGTAAAGACCCATACTCTACGCACTTATGAAAGCAGGCGGTGTTCATGGCTGAAACGAAAACAACAGTGAGAATCAAAGACGGCTAAAGGGTTAATTGTGTGACATGTGGTTGTCTAGGTATACACCAAAGCTCGATGGTTCAAAGATATCAAATCTACCGATTGACCAAGTATATTCGACATATATTCACTACGGAAAGTTCAAAGGGAAACCTATTTATCTAAATGCAATTAATCCTTTCTTACGAATCACACAGTTTTTTATGCATGTTTTAATTAGAGTCATTCCCCATTCATGTGGGGGATTGTTGGGATTTTAAGGCGTGAAAGGAAAATGAGAAAAGGTACCTTTTGGAGTGCACCCAAAAGACACCTTTTGGATTGCGTCTCTCCATCTCACCCTTTCATTGTCTATAAATTCAAAGGCTTGGCCTTAGATTTAATACACCAAAAAAAAAAAATCTGAATTTTTCTCCCCTCTAAATTGTTCTCTGCATTTGTTTTCTATACAACATTATAGTAGAATCGTGTGATTTGTTGCCGAATGTGCGTTCGATGAAGTTGGTGGGGTTTGAGATACCGCTACGCCATCAACATGTATATCCGTTTTATCCTGGGAGGAAGTAATTCATAACCTGGGGTACAGTGAGGGGATTAAATTTCTTAAGGACACACAGTGAATTTTGTGGACTCGAATATTTTCAATTTTATGCATTTTACGTTTTTTAAGATTAAATCATGTTTCTGGTTTACTGGTTTTGAACACAATTTTACTAACAAGTTGCACCTTTTGTTGTAAGATGTTTTTAAGAAAATTTCACTGAGATGAAAGAGTGGATTTGTTTGTGTGAAGAATGACCAAATAAAATGCAGTGTGCCATTTTTACATTGTTATCCTTCTTGCAGACACGTTCTCTCCCACCTAACACAAAAAAGAAATGGATAAATAATTTCTCTCTTTTGCCTTTTCTCCTTGTTTCTTTTATATATATTATTGTAAGAATAAAGTCGTAGTATTACTTCTTAACCTGTCATATTTCATATTCATAAGAGCTCAAGTCTCAAAAAGTTGTTTTTTGTTTTTTCTATTCCTTATTAATGTGGGAACGATCCTTTGGAGTCTCAATTATTGTAAATACACAATTTTTTGTTCTTAATCTCTTGAATTAGTTTCTGTTTTCCCTTGCTTCATTTCCTTTGTTTAAGGAAAATATTGTGCCTTATAATTTCTTTTAGGTGGAGTTCTTCTCAATATGAGATTAATGCCTTGATCGGTACTTTTGGCGGAAGAGCAAATTTGGTTAGGTAAGACCATCAGAAGACAAACTCGAATCATTTTTGAGCCTGTTTGGATGGGCTTATGCTTATAAGCTGCAAACAACTTATAAGCTAAAAAAAATAAGTTGGGGTAGCTTTAGATAAGCTAAGTCAAATGGGCCCAATTATTTTTTTTAGCTTATTTTAAGCACAAAATGACTTTAAGCTGACCAACCAAACACTAAAAAAAGCTGAAAACAGCTTATAATTAAGCAACTTATAAGCCAATCCAAACGGGCTCTTTGTCTTAAGATGGAGATTATAACCATGATTTTTAAGGTGAACATTTTAGATTTATTGTTGCATGAGTTTTCTTTTGATATAAAAAATGAAGATGAAACGAAGAAGGCTGCATGTTATGTGCTTTGAAGGTAAATATCGGCCCAAACCATGCTTGTAACAATAATACAAGACTTCCACTCTCTCTCTTTTTTTTTTTTTTTTTTTTTATTTTTTTTTTTTTATGGCTGAACAAGACTTCACTCACTCGATCACGGTAAGTTTTTACTAATTAATTAATTAATTCTTTCACTTAATGTAAACTAATGATAAAATGTTCCCAAATGATGCATTTCAAGCACCAAACTACTACTCCTCCCGGGTCAAAACAAATGTCCACTTAGCCTTCACAAACTCCTCAAGGAAATACTAGAACTCCTAGAGAAAAATAATATTTTTACTAAAAATTCTTAATTAAATAGGTATTGAAATTTGATCACTTAGCATGGAATAAGATAAATTTGTAAAAATAAAGTTAATTCCTTTTTGATTTTGTAAGTGGACGCTTTTGAGCGCCAAAATAAAAAGACTAAGTGGACACTTATTATGAACCAGAGAGAGTATACTAGCCTGTAGTGAAATAGCCGTGGAAAAAACTTATCCACTTCAACCTATAGAAATTCCCATAATAATATTAGTGTATTTATTTGGAGGAAAAATCCACTTATACTAATTAAACTATTTAGCCTTCTATCATTTGAACACTCTCTCTCTCTCTTTAAATGTAGCATGTTGCGAGGAGACGCTATCAAATAAAATAGTTATAGTAGAAGAAATGAAAGTAAATAGAAAGAAGAAAAGAAAGAAAGGATAAAATAAAGGGACAGGGAAGGAAAAATAAAGGCAAAAAATACAAAAAGAATCCAGTTTGAGTCTATGGAGCTGGGGCAAAAGGACTTAATTTTATATTTTTCCGTCTCATGATTCTTTGCTTCCTTCTTAAACTTTCTTAAGACGAAGAAATGAAAGCACTAAAATTTAAAGTTAGATACTTATAATGTATAAGAGGAAAAATCTGATTTTAAATACAAATCCACATAAATTAATTAGTTTTATTGAACTTTTTTTCTTGGTTTACATTTTTTTTAATATACATTTTGCGTATTTTAATATTTAAGTATTATAAAATTGTAAATTTAATTAAGATTTTTATTACTGAACGAAAGCGCGACAAATTCACTAGTATAATATAATTTTATTCGACTTTTCATAATAAGAGTGGTGCATCATGTGATTATGGTAAACATATTGAATATATTGCTTCCGTTAATGTCCACTGTAGGATAGGGAAAATATTCATTTTTTGTGCTTAGTGCCCTTCAAATGCACTGATCTTCAATTTTTGCCCCTCAAATTGTTTTCTTAATTTTTGCCCTTCGCCTAAAACTTCTAGGTTCCGGGTTCAAACCCCCACTCAGTTAAAAATTTAAAAATTTTGCTAAGTAGAACTTAGATTCGCAAGGCAGAATTTTGCCTGCGGAACTCTGCCTTAAGGCAGAATTTTGCCTTCAAAACTCTGCCTTAAGGCAAACTGCCTGAAGGTAATAGGCCCAAAACTTGCTAAGGCATAGTTTGCCTACAAAATTCTACCTTAAGGCATTATTTGCATGCAATTCTGCCCATCAATTATAATTTGCCTGCAAAACTCTCCGTTAAGGCAAAGTTTGCAGGCAATCTATGCCCGATGGGGCAGAGTTTGTAGGTAACCTCTGCCTAGCGATTTTTTTTTTTTAATTTTCGCCTGAGCAGGGATTCGAACCTGGAACCCTGAAATTTTAGGCGAAGGGCAAAAGTTAAATACTTTAATTTTGATGCGCAAAAATTAAAGACCACCCAAAATAAGGGCATTACTGTGAATTGCCCAAAAATATTTTCATTCTATGTTATTGTAACTTTGGGTATTTAAATCTACCAAATTTTACTGGCTGCATTAGCTGTCAGACGACGTATAAAGATTAAAAATTACCGAACTGTATCGAAATCAAAAAGAAATTGGGACGATTGAAACGGCTTGAAAAAGTCTAATTTTAATTATACACCATAGAACCGAAAAACTGATAATGCACAAATTTCTAAAAGTAACCGACCGAATCAAACCATCGACATCCCTATTTAGAATGCATACTCTGATGCCTACCCATATGGTGTACTTATACACGTAGAGTAAAGTTTCAAAGGGTTTTGATAAAGTTAACACGTAGACTAATGTGGTGGCACATGCAGCTTTGCCAAATGAGACGTGTCGACCTCAACGTAGTTCCATCACATAACTTTAACCGACCTGAGACTAGATAATGCATATAAATATAGAAAACCAATTTCACAATACTGATTTGCACAAAAATTGAACCTTGGTAATTAAGTTGAAAATTTAGAAAGAAGATCATGTCGGGGGCACAAGGAGCACAACCACAAGAATCACGAACACAAACAACGTACGAATCAATAACTAAAGAGGACAACAAGACAAGACTGGACATTCATTCTCGTGAGGATGAAAAGGGCATCCAAATTGATAAGATTCAAGACAAGGTCGATGATGCTGCCGGTAAAGGTGGTCCGGTTTTCGGTGCCGGCAAAGACGACGACAAGAAGAAGCCGGACTTGGGTGTTACCGGCACCGGAGAATAAAACTATTTACTAGCTAGTACAATTTTGTTTTTTTTACACTCCTTGTTTTGTTTGTAAATAACTAGCGTTTTATTTAGGGTTCTTTGTTTCTAGTTTTTTTTCATCTTAAGAATGTATAGTGGACTGCATGCTGCTTAGTTTGTAACTTGTTCTGTCTCTTACAGCTTGTTTGGATAGTTGCTATCTATTGTATTATTTGTAGTATAATGTTTATTTGATTGTTACTTAAATTTTGTTCTTTTTTATCATTAGACATGCATCGTGAAGTAACAAAGAAATTTTTTATTTCATCCCATTTTAAGTGTCATCCCATTTTAAGTGTCTTAGTGTGAATGAGTATGGATACGAAGTTTAAAAAATAAAGGGAGAAGTTTTGTGGTCTTAACGAAGATATGTGTAGTTTTCTAAATCTGGTTTTAAATTTGTCAAGTAAGATGTTGGAATTGAAAATTTTACAAGAAAGAGATTTTTTGGGACAGACCAAACTAGATACAAGACCAAAATAGAAAACAGACCAAAATAGAGAGTAAGATATTTAAATTGGGATAGAGGGAGTATTTAATAGTTCTATGTTACCTTTGTCTTTTTCTTTTCAATAATAACTATCTCAGTATCCTTTTTTTTTTTTTTTTTTTTTAAGTTTTAACTTTAAATTTGATATGCGTAGCATTATATAAAATGAACGATACTATATCCAACGATTAAAAAAAGATACAATCTATCCAATTATATTATATTCATCAAAATAATATATTCCCTCTGTTTCAATTTGTTTGAACCTATTTCCTTTTTAGTCCGTGTCAAAATGAATGACCTCTTTCCTAATTTGGAAATAAATTTACTTTATGAATGATTTACAACCATACAAATTTTCAAGGCTTATTTTGAATCACAAGTTTCAAAGTCTTCTCTTTTTTTTAAATGTCATGCCCAGTCAAATGAGTTCATATAAATTGAAACGGAGGGAGTAATAACCATCCAAACAAGCTGCTAGTAGTTTTGATTCTTTACAATATATATATATATATATATACACACACTAGTCTCTTGGCACGTGCGTTGCACATGTATGCCAAATTATGTAGTTACACATAAAAAATATAAAGTACAATTTTTTAAAAACAATTAATGTTTATTTTTGTATGGTTAAAAGCGAAAATTTATAAATAGAAACAAGGGCATACATTTTACAACTATGCATGTCACACATAAAGTTAGTAAAAGCAACTCATGCCCTTCTTATTATTGGGTTTATGCAAGAAGAAAATAAGTGACATCTTGCTGCATAACCAAATTCAAATGCAATGAAATTTCTATGTACCCTTTACTTCCCTTGTGCATGGTTTTTGGTGGAAGCTCACAATTAATCTTGAGATTACCTAAAAAATAAGAATTCAAAATTGTTAAATTAGAGCAAGTTTGAAAATTCAGTTATAATTATCATACAATATAGAGTTAGTACACTCACAGAGGTTGATCATATCCTCTCTGTACTATTTTTTACAACTGCATGTGTTATTCCTTTGTCTAACATCGTAAAGTGTGCATGGAACTGTATAAATTGCGTGGTAGCAATAAAGGATGATGGGAATTTAAGTGTTTCATATTTCACCATGCAAAACTCGATCAATCAAGAAACTGAAAGTAGCTTAAGTTGTTAAGAGGAGTATAAACTTAGAGAATGCAACGCCTTCTGTACTAAAAAAGCAAGAATATCAAAATCCCAGAGTTATACTAACCTTTTTAACCATTGGAGTAGCCATGATCGTTTCATAAAAACATAAGTCGGTGGAACTGACCTATTAAACTATAGTGTGTTGGACCATCATTAATTCTTTGATGCAATATGTTGTGCCATAAAATCTGGCAAGACATGGTTGCTATCCTGAATATGAAAAAATTATGTAGTCACGTCGTAAGGCATGTAATTATTGTTAAGCTCTAAACCAAAATGGTACTTCGATCAAACATGTGCATCAGAAACCATATCATAAAGAGCTTAAGATATTGCACGAATTATTTCATAGGTAATCAAATTAGTTAACTTTGAAAGAAACAAATTATTTAACTTTGAAAGAATGCAAGTAGTGTGACCAGAGATACAAATATTTTATCCAATGAAATAAAATAACTGACAAATCATTTACATTTAGCATATCAAAACTTAAAAGAAACTTTTAAACCAACAAAAACTAAAATTACAGAAACTACACCTAATATTTCCAATGATATTATCACACTTTAAACTTCAGTTGACGATGAAGGTCCTTTTCCTCTTATGTTTTTAAATAATCTTTTAACATTTTCAAAAGCTATTGAGTTTGAATTCTTTTGAGTAAAGTTATGTGAAAGTTAAGAACTACTGTGATACTATTTTAGCTAAGTACATGAGAAGTTCACCTCCACTAAAGAATAATACAAAGATCATGTTTCCCTGAACCTTGAATTAACTCGAGGATACAATTGAAATAGAAGAACTTTTACGGAAAGCTTATAATGATATCTAAATTAACTTTATATCACTTCAAATAATTTTAAATATCATCTGAAGTGAGTTGATTATAATTCCCGTTCTATAAGATAAATTAAAGATCTATCCTAGTAAAGCTGGTATATAAATAGCAAAAGTGATATGACAGGTTAGATCTTATATACTCCACCTGTCCCAATTTATGTAGTACCTTTCGAATTTCTAAATTCAAACAAGTCTTTCTTAATCCAAACTGTGCCACATAAATTGTGTTAGAGAGAGTACCAAATTCACCTTGATAAAAAGTTTATGAAAATTTCTTTAGATACTACTCAACGAGGAGATCACCATATCTGTAACTGAGTTTAGGTCAGCTTAACTCACCTCCATTTTTAGTAATAGGCATATATCTCTTGCATAGAGTCGCCAAATGCAAGTGGATTCTTAGCACCATCACTGCCAATATTTATCAGTCTCCTCAAATAGATTCCCCGCTTCAATCTCCTATAAATTTTATCAACGTATCTGTTTAAAAGTTTCAGCTATTTAATATAGTTTGAAAGTTTTTCTAAATGAATTGAGTAATTATATACACATAAAAAAAAAAAGAAGGAAAAAAGAATAGTACTCTTCAATTGCAATAGACGTAAAGAGTGCAATTGAGATCCCCTCCTGCACATAATTGTTTTTTTTACACATGCACTTGTTAAATGTAATGGATTGTATTTTGTCTCTCTACAATTGCTTGTAGAGACACCACTTTTTGTTCTCTTTACTCCTCTTCTTCCACACTCACCAAACTGAATCTACCCACCATAACTTTTAATTACAATGACAAAGATATCTAGTTGTTGATTGTTGAGGTTGGCGAAGTTCCATATGTGGTGATTATTCAGAATAATATTCTTATTTCAATTATAAATTCTTCAAAAAAAAAAAAAACATATATGTGATGGCTAACAATTTGAAAGTGAACAATGGGAAAATTGCAGTAACTCTAAGGTGGAGAATAATATTCAATTGAGATGGAAGTTTGGTGTTGTTTCCCATGTGTTTCACAATAAAAGCACAAATATGCTAAACATGCCTTGAATTTTCACAATGGAATGAACTAAGGGCGTCACAGGTGTATGTTAGCAAACTATAAATGTCATCCTAGGGAGATATATTACATGCCGTGCTTCTAAAAAAATTCCAAGTAGCCTGAGGATTATTGGAGCAAAAGTATGTAGAATGTAGTCTCAGTGAATTTAGAGTTCTAACTAATTAATTTGAAGAGAAGATTCCATTACACTTAGAAATGAATTGACGACTATCTCAAAGACAACAGGTAAAATCTCAAACAAATCGTGTTTTTAGATTCATTTAAGATTTGTTTTTGTAGAAACATAAAAGTATTCACAAAAATTAGACCATTGGATGCTTCCCCATGAAGCAAGGTGCTTATTAAGGCAAACAATGTTGAGTATATCTAAAATGTTAGCACAACACTGATATATGACACGAAATTAGAACCAAATCTTACTGATGTAATTGGTTATTTAACTATTTTAACGACATTCTTTAGATCTTATGTTTTTGTTCATATTTATGAAAGTCACTAACTTTTAGCATGATGAGTTGGCAAATCCTATTTTATCAAATTATCAGAGTGTAATGTCTTTCAGAGTAATAGTATTGATTTTTATACAATCGTCAAATATCACATCAAGTAAAATAGTTACGCAATTTCACATCTTCTTCTGGTATAAATCCCTCACGACAGAATCTTAACTATATGCCCTAAGGCTATATATGTGATAATTGATGAATGTTAAATTGTAATTGTAAAGGTTTAAAGTCAAAAGTGATTCCAAAACAAATTTGCTGGTAAAAACATCCAACTTTCATAGATCAAATAGGCAACACAATTTTCTTCTTTTAATAGATAATAAATAGTAAAGGATTTGAATATGAAAAGTATCCAAAATCAATATATATCAAAAACATCAATCATACCAACATGCTTATTAAAATCAAATTGACAAAACACAAAAATAAGATGCTGAACACAAACATTTTTTCTTTCTCGGAAACAGATTTCTCCGGTGAATCCACAACCCAAATAGTATTTCGGAAATCTTGGATAGCCACAGTAAAACTATAATTATCAAAAGTATAATAGAGAAAAGGTGAGGAAATAATATGACTGTTTACAGAGGGCTAGATAAGAAGGAGATACTATTAGTGAAGAATGAAAGAATGATCTATTGAATGAGAAAATAGAAAAGGCCAAATCCTGCAGCCAACAAGATTATTTTGTTTAGTGTATCTCCCCATAGGTCATAGGTCAAGTGCAAAAGTGATGTCGGAGAGATTCCAATATGTTGTAGACGTTACAATGGTGTCATTGGAAAGCTTCATGAGTATGAAGGTGATTTGGTCGTGAACTCTAGATAATACTCAGGAATAATTGTGAAGTATGAAGCGTTAGTGTAGTTTGGTCGTGGCTGTTGGTGTAACAGATGTGCTGGTTTACCGTATGCACTAGTTTTTTAGTTTGTTAAATAGGGTAATTAGGTTAGAAGGGCATTTTAGTCATTTAACTTTTAGATTAGTTGTTCCTGCTTTTAATATAATTAGTTTTTGGGCACATGCATTGCACATGTACCCCGTATCAATTATCACAAATGTGTATAAAAAAAGATTAATCACAATTATACCGTAAAAACTGGCATTTGAGCCAGAATTATAAATCAAAATATATAAGAAGTTTCTGCTAAAATATATGCAATTATTAGAATGGAATTACACCAGTATGGTACATTTTCTAATAGGTAAAATTAAATTTGAGGATCTACGCTTTGTATACCTACCTAGTTTTTTACTTTTCCAATTCTCTAAATTATGATTTGATTTGATATTTCAGTAGTAATTGTGTTTTCTCTATACTTAATAATGATATGATTAAAAAGTGAGAAAATGTAAGCTCACAATTGAAGAGTACATTATGATATGCATTTAAATCCAAGGAATAAGTTCAACAATAATGATAATAAATAAATTGTCAATTTAGTTTTCCTGATTATTTGGCAATCACGTGAAATGGAATAAAATTAACACTAAATAAGAAAATTGCAGGCAAATAATCTTAACAACTCAAAAAGCATTTTTCTTGCTCTTTTGTTAATTTATCTTAAAGGAGTTCATACTATAAATCAAATGTTTGGCCAAAAATTTAAGGAAAACAAAATATTTTCAATAGAATCTCAATTCTGATTTATAATCGAGGCAAAATCTTGCTCACATGACTATCCGTGCAACATTATTTCATTCAAAAAGTCGGGACAAATTAAATATAAGCATACACATCAAGAATCAAATACAATAAAATTAAAGCTACAATATATACCATATAACAGTGGAGAATAATTACATTACCATAATTGCAACAAAAATTTTGAGTCACCCAAATCAATCAAGACTTTGAAAATTCCACAACAGTCCAAAAATTATGCACCAAAAACACAAAAAGAGAAAAGATGAAAGCATTACATGAACAAAATGCTTGAAAATCTAGTTGCAGGATGCTTTGCATCTTTTAGCCTCATTAAGATGAGTATTTATAATATTATTAGTGAAGAAGAAAAGACTGCCAAATAATAATGAGATTAATTCTTCGGCTGAATATTGACTCCTCTGTTTCTAAACTGAAATGTTTAGCAATTTATCCTATTTGATTAATCTACATTTAATTGTTCAATGCACTCTTCCAACTCTCCTAATTATGTATAGCAATGAAAAGACGCACACGTAGTGTTGATTAATGTAATTTATTGCTGCTCTTTGAATGTGTAATTAACCTTCATGTAATTTAACTATTAGTATTTAATATTTAATTTTTTTATTTACTACATTTTAATTCAGTACAAGGGTAAAATTATAATCTGACTTTGATGATAGGAGCTTTCCACTTTTAATATAATATGATATGATATATAGAGTACTGCTTGACGAAGAAATATCGATAGTAGTTGTACATTGGTAAGGAAGTACGGCTTAATTAGTGTAGTAATGTACTGAGCTTTCTTCCATATACTAATTTATAAGAATGTAATATCACTACAAGAAACACCCGAATTTACCAACGAATTTTACCAAACAATTCAAATTCGTTAGCAAATTAGCAGTAAATTACTAACAAATTAGTAACCAAAGTGTTTTTCAGAATCTAGCAAGGGATTTCGAACGGATTACCAATCAAAATTTTATTAACTAAATACTTTAGTTGATAAATATGGCAGGAAAAAATGGTGCCTAATTTAGCAACTTCCTACTAACAGTTTACCAACCGAAATATTACCAACAAACACCTTTCATTGGTAATATTACCAACGGAGTATATATCGAGTATAGTTTATTAATTAACAGTCCAACCAATCATTTACCAATGATAAAATTTTTTTGCTAATTTTACCAACCAATTAAAAATATGTTAGTAAATTACCAATGAATTATTATTTGTAGGTAAAGTTGCTAACTAATACTCAATCGGTTGGAACTTCTTACCAACGGATTATGATTGTGGATTGTAAATTACTAACATATTAGAATTAGAGTCTAATATACCAACCGATAACTAATCCATTGGAAAAATTTACAAACCGATACATCTTTAGTTGGTAGTATTACATACAAATGCTAAATCAGTTAGTAATGGCTACCAACTGAGATCAAATTCATTAGTAAATTACCAACTGATATTGAAACAATTGACAAATTTACCAACCGGAAGGTTAAATTGGTTGGTAAATCACCAACTGGTGATGAAACGGTTGGTAAATGTAAGGATGGTTCTAAATCAATTGAAAATTTTCGACGAATTTAACATTTAATAATAAATTTAGTGATGGATTCAACATCAATTGATATTTTTTACGAATCTCGCATTTGGTGGTAAATTTATCTTTATTTATATATTTAACTATTTAATATTACGTTCACGGAAAATATTACTAGTTTTGTTAGCTCGAATGGTTTCCATGATTTTTTCTTAATTATTTTTTATTAAAAAAAATACCTACAGTAGAAAGACCACCAGTTATTTATTTTATTGCTCCAATTATGCTAATATTGGCACTAATAGTATGCTCCAACGACCCGTTTAGTAGTTATTGCACTTTTGACCCATTTACCACCGTTGACCCTTCCTCGAGCCCTATTAGTATGATTTTGACCCGCGGAGATGGGTGGTACGGTTCCCCACGTGATCGGGCGAGATTTATGATGACTTTAGTGAAATAGAGCCTTAAAGTGAAAATGTTTGACCAATAGTTGACTTTTGGGTAAACAGACCTTTTTTGGAAATCTGTCGATTTCGAGAGGTTCGGATGGTCGATTGTGACTTGTTGGGATGTTCGGTTCAGTTTCCAAGGCACTTGGGAGTGTTTCGGGTTATTGGTTAGAAAGTTAGAATTTGCCCAATGGGTACTGACCCAGTCAAACAGACCTCCGTTGGAAATTTCGATACCGCGACTGAGTCCGTAGCGTGTTTTTATGTGTGAATGCTTATTTGATATATATATATGTGAGGTCTTGAGTGATAGTCGAATTTTGAGATTAAGACAGTGAAAAATAAGGATTTTCTGGTGTCTGGTGTCCGTCATAGTGGCACCAGGTGCACTGAAGCGGACCTGCTGTGGCGAGGCCATGGTCCGCTACGGAGAGAGTGATGGTCTAGGGTTGAGTCGCCACAGCGGGCAGGGATCCACTGTGGACCACCGTGGCGGGCCCGCTGTAGCGAACAGTTCATCCGCTGTAGCGAATGACGGGACTAGTTTGTTATTGCAGCTGTCATACCCTAACCTTGGTAAGGCGTGACTGGCACTTGGTACCTTACGGGAACCGAGTGAACCAACTTATAACCCACGTTTTCTGTACCTCGAAAGGCAACATAAGACCAAGGTACCATAAACCATAAGGGCACAAGCCGAAAAGATAACATACTTACGTTTTCAAACTAATTCTCGAGTGCATATGCAAGTAAGGCTATCCATAATAATGATACAACATAGTGTAAGTCGAGATAATCACAAAACATCTAACTGTGCATATCTGTCTACGAGCCTCTATAGGAGTACATGACATAAAATAAAGTGGCTGGAACAGGGCCCCGTCATACCCATGCAAATGCATATGCAGCCTTGCTGACTCACAGGGCAACTCCGAAGCAAGTAGAGTGCCACGACTTTGCCTGCTGAGCTGGTATCCTTATTGAAAGATTCGTTAAGCTGTATCTCAAGACCTGCGGGCATGAAACGCAGCGTCCACAAGAAGGGACGTCAGTACGAGCAAAGTACTGAGTATGCAAGGCAGAAAGTGCAACAAAATAGCCATATATTAAAGATGAGAAGAATAAGAGTCAACCTGGCATTTCTAAACTACCGACAGAAATCTAGCATATGTATACATACCTCTTCATCTTCTTGCAATATTTACTAGGTCTGTATACCCTACCATGGCCCTGGTTAACTTATCATCAAACATTATTCGAACATACGTTGCGGCATGCAACCGATCCATATATAATATATGTCTCTCTATACTCTCGCATGCTTAACCATATCTATGTTCCATACTGTGGCTTTATCTTACTAATCATCCTATACCAACTACCCAACTGATCAGTGGTAACTGCCCGACCGGCTGCAGCTCGATGGTAATAACTGCCCGTCCGATTATCGCTCGACAATAGAGCGTAACTGCCCGACTGGCTGCAGTCTAGTGGTAAATATAGACATCTGCCCAACTGGTCGTTGACCAGTGGTAAATTCATACATACATACATACATACATACATACATCTGCCCAACTGGCTGTAGCACGGTGGTAATAACTGCCCAACCAGCCGTAGCATAGTGGTAAACACATATCTGCCCAACCGGCCGTAGCACAGTGTTAACATCTGCCCGACTGGTCGTAGACCAGTGGTAATTATAATCAACATCATAACTAAACTTCTACAAGTAATCTCTATACACTTCCCGTGGTCATCACTTAACTCGTAGGGTCTACATAATCACATAAGACTTATAAGCATTGCTCAGACCATTAGTACTTCTTCCCACTTGACTAGACTATAACCAATTCCTAAGATGCAACATAAACTTCTCTTCGAATATTAAATACCTCATTAGAGATCCTTTGCTAGCACTCTATTCATGTCCTATATGACATTCCTTAAGAACCTGTTCCTAAACTCATTGGATTATTATTATGGAACCGTCATCATGAACATGTCTCACCTTGAAGGAACAAAGTCATAAGATGAGATCAACATCAATGAATAACATCAATAGTCATGAAACTAGTTCAAAGATATCACAAGAACATCGGGAACTATAAGCTTTGGTATTTTTAGAAATGAGGTTATTGAAGATATCATTTATAGGTTCACAACAAAGGAATCATGCCTTAAGAAAGAAAGGTTTAGCCTTAACATACTTGGAATCTTGCTCCTTGACCTTCCTACTTAGCTCCTGACTTGTAATCTTATTCTCGCTAGTACCGCGATATCTCCAATATTTGCCTTGGATTCCAACTAACATTCATCGTAATACGATAGTATGATCGCAACTACGCGCTGTCCAAACTTAAATCCGGAGATTATGCTTAATTCGCATTAAAATTTTGTGGAGGAAAGGTTGGGAGAACTCTCTAGAAAGTTTGGGAGATTTTGAGAGGTGTTTTTTAGATGAAAAATGAGGGGTAAAACCCCTTTTATAAGGTCCCAAAGTCGTTTTGGCACTGTAGCAGACACTGTAGCAGCGCGACTACTGCAGCACATCGGTTACTGTAGCACGCGTTTCTGCTCTGTCAGGCTAACTTGCAACATCCATAATTCTCTACTCCAAGGTCGTATCGACGAGTGATTTATTGCGTTGGAAACTAGACTCGACGAACTTCGTTTTAGGCTTTTGCTTTGCTTTAAAACTTCCCATATACTAAAAGATATTCTTTTTCAAAGTTGGATAAAAAATTTCCCCTCATATTTCCATAAAATCCCAGATCTCAATAGCTTATTTCTTCAACTCACTTTGGTCGTGAGACTTCCCGGTACTCCTCATATATCACTTTATCCATAAGATACCTAATAATTCTACCATTCCATAAACCCGAAAGACAGCTCATCATGATCATAATTCCACGTACTTGTACTTAAACTTAGCGAACGTTCATCTGGAAGTACGGGGTGTAACAGCAGTGCACGGGCATTCATACTACATCCATCCACATCTATGATTTGGTTGTTGTGTTTATTGTATTGCATAGTGCATTTCCGCATTAATTTCCTTGGTTGATTATTGACTTAAGTTTTCCTGTGCCTGATTAATACATGAGTTGTCATGTGCCTAATTAATACATACTTGGGGATTGATGGACTCGAAGATCAGATACTTTTTCCTAGGCTATAACTTGAGGTTATGGAGATCTATTGTTGGGTGTACTCGTGTTCGTGGTTATTTTGAGGAATCATGGGAAACTTGGCAGACTTATGTTTAGGTGCTTCACCATAGGCTATGATCCGACTATTTGATCCTTCTGTACTTGAGTTCTTATTCTTGTACTGTGTTATGTATGTACTTGATTGTGAGTATGTATATTCTTCAGTCTCTTCCTTTATATATGTTAGTTAACTGTTGTCGGCCTATGATGCCTACTCAGTACGTGTTGTTTGTACTGATGCTACTTTGATACACTCTTTTTTGGGGGTGTTAAGGGTGTGACAAGTTCTACTTCTGATCCTCGAGACGGCGTTGTTGAAGACTTAGCGTGAGCTACTATCAGATCTGCAACCCGATTTTCCATTCTTCATATACTTGTCATCTACTTCCAGACAATATTCCTTTTGATGTTATGAGCTTTGTCTGGCAACATTCAGATAGTTCTTATTTTATATATAGTCCAATGTGCTTATTAGTAGCTCTTGTACTAACTTAGACCAGATGCCTTGGGTAGAAGATGCATTTCGCACTTATTCTCTTTTAAATGATATTGCGATTTATTATTAATTACATTCTTCTTGCATATTTTTGGGTTGTATGTTGGGTAAGGGAAGGGTTCGACTACTAAGGTGGGAAATGGCAGGTGCTCGCACGACCAAGCAATTTTGGGTCGTGACAAGTTGGTATCAGAGCCCTAGGTTATCCGGTCTAAAAGTACAAGAGCATGTCTAGTGGAGTCTTGCAGATTAGTACGATGAGCTCCATACTTATCTACAAGAGGCTATAGGACATTTAGGAAACTTCCATTTCTTTCGTGCTACTTCATTCGAATTGGTATCTAGTCGATTCCAATTGGTATCTCAATATCTTTGTCTTATTCACGAATGATGAAAACTCATTCTTAAATCCTTAGGCAAACGGTTTTGTTATGATGTGTTGTGGTATGGTACGAGACGTGTCATCCTGATTCAGATGCGTGACCAAGTTCAGTTTCTAGATATGGCATGAGGATTTAGTTGTGTGGGATCGTGGTTAAGACTCATTTATTTTGGGGGTTTTCTTGAGAAATGGGAGAGATGGTATAGATGGTCAAATGATCTCCATGTTTCAACGTTGGGTTGCTCGAAAGTCGCAAAAGTGCATTTATGGATTAACAAGAATGATTTGTTAGAGGTATGCTTGGTTTGGGAAAAGTTTCGATATCGTCAAGGTATTATGATGGTTTGTATGGCACGGGTGTACCAATATAGGTCAACGATTCAGCAGTGGCAGTGTATTAGATGTCGATATGCGAGGATGAGTGTAAATTTGGTAAGGACCATTAGATTTGGCGAAGGGATAGTGACCGCATGTAGTGAGGAAGAGAAGTTGTGAATAAGGAGATGAAGGATGAGTTTTCTATTAAATATGTAGCGAAGTAAGATTTCTTAGGGTATTTTGGTATGAGTATTTTCGTATTAATAGAACAGAGAAGTAAGGAAGAGGATTTGGATACACTAATCCGTTATTAAGAAGGGGAAAGTTGATATCTGACGTGTTAGTCGGGATAAGGTTGCAATTGGTTCGACAGTCGATTTCGTCTTTGGTCTTGAAAAGTTAAGGTTGACTTCGACATGACTATATGGTAATAGTTGTGGGTTCTTTCAGAAAAGCTGTTATCGGTTCTAGATCAGGAAGCAATGCTACTCGTGACGAACAAGACTTAAGATATTGAGCAGCGGTGGTCCTGGTCCTTCAGTATAGGGTGTGTTCACCGGGTCTTCATGTTTAGAGGAATTTTAAAGATATCATGGAATCAATAGCTAGTTGATTTGAGAGTTGTGTTACAGTCATACATAGTAGAATAGACATAAAGTTCAGTGTTGAGTTGGTATGTTTGATTATGCCGTGGGCTAATGGGAACCAGTGGTTGACTAATAAGGATGACTCTAGTGTTTGACAAATGCGAAGTTTAGTACTCAAGGAGCTGTAACGTGTTGCATCTAATATTGGATTAGGGTTGAGAGCTTTGTACCTGTTGTGTAAGTTTCGGCTAACTCCTGCTATTTCTGGTATTGCGACTCGATTGAGTTGATCGAATGAAATGGATAATCGCACGAATGGATTAAAGTGTTCTGGTTCGATAATTGGGATATTCAAAGTGGTAAATCAATGATGAGGTTTGCATTAATTTGAGTTGTGGAGAACTTATCAGAATTTGAGGTAAGGCACCTTGGTGGAGATACATGAGGACATTAGTAGGATTGTGAATGTGATACACTGGAATTTAGAGAGTATTTAATTTAGAGCTAAGTGAGTTAAGGAAACTCTAATGTGCAGAGTATGTGGCCAACTACTATATCCAGGATTGACTCAGCTAATTTGCAAGACTTATGATTATGTGATTTTCTATTGCCGTGGATTCGAGAAATGGTTAAATGGTGATAATGATTGTGATCTGATTAGAAGTTGAGGAATTGAAAAGTCAAGAAAAGGTATAGTTGATCAAGAATCGGTAAGAATAAGGTACATATGCGGAAATTACTTGGGTCTATATAGTTTGTGGTGTTGTTGTCTTGCATAATTTAGATAAGGTATGATTGTTGAGTAAGCTTAAAGAAAGAAGAGCTTAAAGAAAGAAGTCTACAGAAATGGACTAAGTGATATGACAGAGTTCCGTGAGGTTTCGTGATCAGCTATTAGTAAGAAGCAAATTTTAGGTAACTGATATGTTAAGGCTTATGAAAGTGGCTTGATTGGTGCACAATTGGGTAATTTCATAACACTTTTCAGTGGATTAGTCAGTGTGGTTTAAGAGAAAGGAATTGTGGAAATCCCTATTAGGTGAGGGCTAGAGTTATATTTTCAAGATGAGACCGTATTCGTGGTAGTGTATTATGTTGCAAGTAATATTGACTGGGTAGTTTGGGTGAGCACTGTTGGGTATTAAGGGCTTGGGAGTAGTTGGTTGAGGTTTAGAGCAATGATTGTAAGATTTGAGACTTTCGGAATTGTTATGGGCATATCGAGGTGTTGCAATGGGAGATTTGATGGGTAAAGGAATATTATATGAGGCTACAGGGTTTTGCGTAGAAAATTTCGGGGTTGTATCAGATTTACATATTGGGTAAAGGTTGAGAAAGATGAAGGTTGCAAACATAAGGTATAGTTCTTCGGTACTAAGTTGACAACTTGAATAACACTCAGATTTTGGAGTCGAGGGTGACAAACATGATTGATTATGCGTGCGAAAAAGATTAGAATTGGCCGCAGATATGTGGTAGGACTGTGGTTGGTTTCAAAAAGTTGGGAGTCAGTTCAAGTGGCAATTGGTTGTATTCAGGGGTTGTGCATTCATTCCAGGTCAGGATTGTTTGATTAGAGCTTGATGGACTATGTTTATATTCCCAAAGGGACTTATGGGTCCCCAGTAAATAACCTTTATAGATTAGATGAGTTTCAGTTCAGATGTAAGGTATGACAGGTTTATCGAGTTTTATCAGGGTTTGCGAGTGGACTTGATGAAATTTTACCGAGAGTAGCTATTCAGACAGATATAATGGTTACGTCGGTACTTGATAATGATTTAAGGAGGTTCTATGGTTGCAAGAGGTCTTTAGGTTAATTAGATGGTTTCTTATGGACTCGGCCCGGCGAGGTACTAAGTGGTATGCTTCCAGTATTGTGATTTGAAGGTGTAAGAAGACTTGGAAATAGCAAAGTCGGCTATGAGTAAGATCAGTTTGATGGAATTGCTTAGAGTTCCTCCGATAAAGCAAGAATTCTTTTATGGTAAGAGTAAGTCATGGCTTCGGGCTTGTGTTTATGTGTTTCTAAGAAATCATGGTGCGAAGAACGGCTCTAGGGGCGAAAGAAAGGTTAGAGGAATTAGGGTATTTTACTGGTTCAGAGTGGGTTATGGTTGTGTCTATATGTAAAGGTTTGTGCTATTTTGAGAAATGTTTGTAGGACCTATTGATCGCGTTTAGAGGTATGGTTATATCGAATTAAAGAATTCCAACAAAAGCAGTTCTTTATTTCGGGGAACAGTTATGAGACAAATTCGAGAATGAAAATATAGAGATTGGGTCTTTTAGTTAAGTTAGAGGAAATTTTGACTAATAAGGTGAGCGGGTAGTGATTTTTGGTGTGCTTTGTTCCATGAAGGCTTCCGTGTTGTTAGGTTAAAGATTCCTTGGTTACCGTCTGCTTTCATACTCTTTTTTTTCATTCTAAGACGAACGATTAATAATTGGTATCTGATGTAACGACCAAATGATTGTACTTTTGACACATTTACCTCCGTTGACTCTTCCCCGAGCCCTATTAGTACGATTTTGACCCATGGGGATGGGTAGCACGGTTCTGTAGGTGATTGGGCAAGATTTATGATGACTTTTGTGAAATGGAGCCTTAAAATGAAAAATATTTGACCAATAGTTGACTTTTGGTTAAACAGACCTTTTTTAGAAATTCGTCGATTTCGAGAGATCTGACTGGTCGATTGCGACTTGGTGGGGTGTTCGGTTCAGTTCCCAAGGCCCATGGGAGTGTTTCGGATCATTGGTTAGAAAGTTAGTATTTTTCCATTGGGTGTTGACCCGATCAAATAGATCTCCGTTAGGAATTCCGAGACCGCGAGTGAGTTTGTAGCTTGTTTTTATGTGTGAATGCTTGTCTGATTTGTATATATGAGGTCTCGGGTGATTGTCAGATTTCGGGATTGAGATAGTAAAAAACCAGGATTTTCTAGTACCTGGTGTCCGCTTTAGCAACACCAGATGCGCTGTAGCGGACCCGTTGTGGCGAGGGCTGGTCTGCTATGGCGAGGGTGATGGTTTAGTGGTGAGTGGCCACAACGGGCAGGGATCCGCTGTGGCGGACTCGTGGCAGTGAACTTTGTGTCATCGTGGCCAGCCTGCTGTAGCGGACAGTCCATCCGCTGCAACGAATGATGGGACAAGTTTCTTATTTAGTGCTTACTTGAAACCCTTCATTTCCTATCACTTCATTTATTGTTTCTAAGCAGCCTTTGAGGCGATTTGGAGTGTTCTTGGTTGATTTCTCTTGTGGGTATGTTCCCTAACCTTAAATCGATTCCTTTATCTTTCCCTATGCTTGAATCTGTTCTAGAATCTCTATGGAACTTAAGAGGAAAGATGGGTTTTGATGTTTATTTCATTATTTGAGTTTAAATCTTCCTAAACGAGAACTGGTAGATTTGACTAATCTAAGTATGGAAATTGATGATTTTTCTTAGTCAAACAGTAAATTTCATTTAACCAAGTGAATCAGTTTATACACACTAGCTTGTTTTGGACCATGGAGCTAGAGTCTGTAATTTACCTATGCTATGAAAACTGTAAATATAATAATTTTGCAATTACAATGAACTTAAACAGGATACTTTTGTAAGCTAAGTAACATCCTGCTCCATTTGTTCATTTTCTGTCCCTTCATGTGAAGCTGCAACGCAATGTCTCTAACAGTCTTGATATTTGTTGTGCTCTTGGCCTAGAACCTCTTTGAATTTCTTTCTCTCCATATCTGGTACACCACTGCTGCACTCAAGAAGCCCAGGATACTTGCCTTTGGTCTGTTGTTATGGACAGTTTGAGACAGCCATTGAACTTCATTAGCCCAGTCCCCAATCTGCCATTGTATACCCATACATGAAAGAACGGTTTTCCAAATATACTTGGTAAAGTTGCAGTCAAAATACAGATGTTGCAAAGTCTCTTTGGTGTCTGAACTACAGAGAACACACTGTTTTGGCATATGAATACCCCATTTCTCAAGTATGTCTATTGTGGCTAGCCTGTGTTGTATAGCTAACCATAGTATGAACTGGTGTTTTGGCACTACTCCAGAAGACATCACTAAATTCCTCTATACAGGTCTAGCAAGGTGTGGGATGAGAGATAAGTATGTCTTTCTAATGCGGTAACTGCCACCCATAGGAAACTGATCTACATGGCCCACAAGATCCACATTTTGAAACCATCTTCTTGCCTCAAATATTTTCCTGACAACCCAGCTTGCTTGTTTTGAGGTGTTCATAGTTGACAAAGGATTGTTCTTGCTATAAAAACTATGTATCCACTGAACCCATAATGTATCCTTCTTGTGAGATAGAGCCCGGAGTGACTTACAAAGTGTTGCTCTGTTCCATACTCTTGTCACGACCCAAACCGATGAGTCGTGACGAGTGCCTGATCTCTAGTGACCAAACACCCCTATGCTCGTATCTGAATAACACTAAATAACAAAGGCCCATAAATAACTCAATCTGAACTATACTGACTCAAGAAAGGAGGACATCATGAACTCTGTACAATATATATATATATATATATATATATATATATATATATATATATATATATATATATATATAAGCTGGAAAGAACAATGCAAGCCGACTAGGCTACTACATATGCTGTACACAAAAGAATAGGAGCCGACCAGGCTACATCACGTGTCATCTACATACAACTGTCTACAGACCTCTACTGGAATAAAAGCTGTTGAAAGGACGGGACAGGGCCCCGTCATACCCATATGCATATTTACATCTCATAAAATAACATATCAAAATGAACTGCAGCTCCGGATCAAGTGGAGTGCACCGACTACAGCTGAGGGGAGGTCCTACTGAGTTAGATTGCCTTTCTATCTGCCTGAACCTGCTGGCATGAACGTAGCCCCCTGAGTAATAGGGGAGTCAGTACGGACAATGTACTGAGTATGTAAGGCATGAGAGTAACATATACGTAAGAATCATGAAAGGAATCTGAAACTTGAAGATCAACTGATTAACTGAATACATCTGCATGACTGAATATCTGTAAGCATCTGAATAACTCTGTATAACTGAAAGTGCCTCTGAGGGCGTATGATATGCATGCTCTCTACGAAAATCATGTATATACATGTAGGTCATAGTGCTGAGGAACGTTCAGCCCGATCCATATGTCATACCCCATCGGCCTTTCTGCGGCCATCATCATATACCCTGCTGCAAAATGTGCAGCCCGATCCATATCTCATCATCACTGTGCACCAGCTGATCAGGCGGTAATGAGTATTTACCACCTATCCCTTTCTCCATACCCCATATGCATATAATATACGTGTATATAATACATTCTGGTCATGGGTCAATGTGCATATGTATGAATAAATGCAATGCATTAGTAAAATAAATACATAGAACTCTCGGAGTGACATAAGGTCGTACTACCTCCGATAGACATCTTTGAGCTAATATCATCCATATAAGTAGCCTCAAGACCCATGAACAGAAGGAATAATCATGAAAGGGGTACAAGAACATCAAAGACTGAAGTACTCCTAGTGCTTCTAAGCGTAGAGTAATAGGGAAGCTCATTTACTCGCTTGTTGGTTCATATCATATGATCATGCCAAAAAATGAAAGAAGGATAGCCTTAACATACCTTAACTTCTCCTTAATCTCTTAATGTTCTCCTTCCAAGTTCGCAAAGTCTACATTCAAGAGGATCATACTAAGGTTAAGGCTTGAAAACACTCTTAAGTTCAAACTAGTATTATTAATGAATTGACGAAATTTGGGCAGCATTTCCCCTATTTTATCGACTTCCACTATATCATAAAGCAACTCCCAACCAACAATGACATTATCATCAATACCATAATCAAGAGACTTCATTCGATGCCCAAAACTCCTTTTCATAATCAACACACAACAACAATTTCGACACAACTCTATATATACTCATATGCCACACTTCCTCATCATCATTACTACCATTCATAGAAATATTATACTCAAAATACTCCAACAATCACAACTCAAGTCAATTTATTACCCAAAATGTCATCAAACCCACATTTGAACTTTCTCTTTTGCTTTCTTCCCTCAATCAAGTTATTCAACAACTAGACATTCTTAATTGTCACGCCCCGACTAGGGGGTCATGACGGGTACCCAGAGCGTACTACCGAGCACCTCTTATCATGATACCTATCATACTCAACCTGATCAAATGTAATTCCCAACATAATGCTTGCAATGAAATAATCACTAAACATCTCCCAAAACATATGCTTATACAAAAATGTATGCTAATAAGATCATGGAACATCTGCTACCCACACATATGTATCTACGAGCCTCTAACTGGAGTACTAGACATAGGACAGGACAGGACCCCGCCATGCCCAAATATGTATAGAAAAGAATATACCAATAAATAGCACCTCCGGAGTAGTGGAGTGCTCCTGTGTAGCTGCTGATAGGCTCCTATGAATCTGTACCGTCTCCCTGTCTACCTATGGGCATGAATACAGCGTCCATAAAAGAAAGAACGTCAGTACGAACAATGTACTGAGTATGTAAGGCATATATGATAACACAATAAGGAAATATAGAAAAAATAAAAAGAAAGGATAACTGTAACTGCTTGTCTCTTGAGGCGGAATTATGCATGCTCACTTTTACCTTTAAAACATATCACACATACATACATAAATTGTCTGAATCAATAACATAATTAGCCCGCGTCTGGATCTCCCGCGTCCGGGGTAATCATTTCACGCTGCCCACTAGTGGTGATGCCCGTGCCATATAGACACAGTGTAGTAAGCCGTCCGCCTCAGCGGTGCTGCTCGGCCATCTAGGCTTGGTGTAATAATCATCGTATACTTAACATGAAGCATGCATAAGAGCTCATGTAGAAGCTGTAACTCTATTGGAGTGACGTAAGGTCGGTAACCTCCAATTACATTATGGAATATCATGATCCTCATGTCTCACCTTGAAGGAACTAGCATTATAAGGTGAGACTATCAACAATGAATAGCATCAAGGAATTATGTAAAGATCATTAACATCATAATAGCATCATATCATAAGCTTTAAAATCTCTGGACATAGATTCAACATTATCATTATCATATTCATAACACATCTCTTATCTTTATCTCATGAGAAGCTCTTAATAATCATAGACTTATAATTTTTTTTGGAATGTAAGAAAGTCATGGAAAGATAAAGAAAATCTTGCCTTAGAAAAGAAGGGCCTGGCCTTACATACCTTTATGTCTCTTCAACTTTATCAAATAAACGCTTTCCTTCGAAGCTCACGATTCTACATTCAAGAGAATTTGTACTAAGATTAGACAACCAGAAACATACTTAGGTCTCAACTAAATGACTAAGATCTAATGAAAATTTAGCAGCGTTTCCTTTGTTTCAACAAATTCGTCCATATAATAAACAACTCCCAAGCATCAATAATAATACTCATAACGTCATAATCAATAAAATTTTTCAATTTAAACATTATTCATTCCTCACAATTTCCTTTCAAATCATTCACAACTATAGCTGCTGTCACGACCCAGCTAGGGCCGCGACGAGTAGCCGGAGCTAGCTACCGAGCACCGCTCACTCTACTACTTATCTTGCCCATCTAATATTCTTTTATCAATTTACATGCCAGTTGTAGGAAAATCATAATTAAACAAACATAAATACTTTATATACAATTGCCTTTCGGCCCTCAAAATAATATACATGCATATGAAAACGTCTTGTGAGACCATCTAACCCACACTGCGTATCTACGAGCCTCTACTAACATGCTGTATATTCATGGACGGAACAAGACTCCGTCGTGCCCAAAAATATACATATATACCAAAAGGGTAATCCTAAGCACCTCCGGACAATGGAGTGCTTTCAACCAGCTGACTGCTACTGAGGATCTGGGCCAAGCTCTCCTCCCTGTCTACTTGTGGGCATGAACACAGCGTCCGAAGAAAGGACGTCAGTACAAATGTTGCACTGAGTATGAGAAGCATAAACAAGGAAGGAAAACATCAACAACAAAGTAGTAACATCAACAGGAAATATCTGGATCTGTCTGATAATCATAAAGGAAATCATGCGTGCCATCTTACTCATACTCATTCTCATAACATGTATGCATCATATGCAAGATGCCCGTCCATGTCGGAACGGTGTGATAATCAATAATATTAGCCCGCGTCCAGGCCTCCCGCGTCCGGGGTACCATCTCATGCCGCCCACTAGTGGTGTCTGCCCATGCCCGAAGGTCATGGTGTATCCGTATAGCTGCCCGCCTTGGCGGTGACTGCCCGGCCAACTAGGCACGGTGTGAAATGCTCATGTCATGCTTGTCATAAAATGATCATAATAATAATAATAATACTCATCATAAAATACTTATCTCATTGTAATACATGCATAAAGCTCAAGATCAACCTTACTCTATCGGGGTGACGTTAGGTCGTGATCCCCCGATTCCATTATGGAACAACTATTAATACTCTGCCTCACCTTGAAGGAACTAGTACATAAGGTGAGTGTAAGCGATAATTAACATCATCATTATAGTAGCATCATCATATCGTATAACTTATCTCATATGGACATTCGTAAGTGTAAGCTTTTAACTTCTTAGAAAGTAAGAGCTCATGAAGGGAATAGGAAGTTACATCAAAGATTCATGCCATTAGAAAGAAAGACTAGCCTCACATACCTTGGTCGCTTAGCTAAGATGTCGCTCACTTATTCTTCGTCGATATCACGTCGTTACCTTCATAAGAGAATCCGTATCACCATTAATAAACTAACTACAAGAATGTATCGCAATTTCTAGGTAAAGTCGTACAACGCTTCCATCGTTCGTACCATTTTTCTCATGTTTCATATCACTCCCAACATTTATAATTCTACTGTCAAAATCGTACTCAACATTCATCATTTACATACAATTGGTAAAATTCACCATTTTCCTCAAATTTTCCCCTTATTTCTACTTCTAGCTTACCCTTGCGTTTTCATGCATTAATTGCTTGTTTCATGATATAAACATCATTTATAACGTATTTGTATTCATGACACTTCAATGTTCATAGTTCAATTCTACTATCATTCATTTATGTCACTATTCACTCAACAATGACCCATTTCTCTGTCCTTCTACATTTCAAGTGTCTATGCTTTCCAATACCTCAAACAACACGGAATAATCATGAAACTTACCTTGGATAGTGATTGAACAACCCTTGAGTTGAAATTCTTCACTTAGCCAAAACCCTAGTTCCACCTTCTTGGGAATTGTTGACTTAGATGATGCCTTGATGTGTTCTTGCACTTGGTTTCATAGATTTTGTGTTGTTGGACTTGATATCCCCTTTGATTCTCTTGGGTTCTTGCGGATGGAGTGTTTGGAAAGTTCTGGAGGTTTCCTGAGTTGCATGAATGATGAATGAAATAAAATGAGGCCAAATGTTCCTTTTAATAACTCAAAGATAATGTTTAATGAATTTCTGTCGGGATGAACAGTGACCGTAATGTGCAGTTTACGGACCGTATTTTGATTTACGGTCCGTCCCAGTGAACGTATTTAAGCATTCTCTCAAAAGCAGAGAGTTTGGCTGGTGGACAGGGCAGTTTACGACCTGGTTTACGGTCCGTAAACCAGTTTACGGGCCGTAAACCAGTTTACGGGCCGTAAACTAGGTCGTATTTAACCATATTCAACAATTTCCAGAAAGTTGAGATTTTTGGCGGGTTGAAGGACGAGTGCACTATACGGTCCGTAAACCACTATACGGTCCGTATAGTGCCATATACGACCACTGGCAGTGAATTTCTCTGCAACTTTATTATTTTTCCGAGATTTCATAATTAGCCATTCCCGACTTAGTGAAACACCATACACTCATCATACTAGTACGGGAAAACTTCCGAGGTGTAACATTCTTCCCCCTTTTTGGAATATTCGTCCTCGAATGTTCGACACTCGGGGATTCTAGAAAAGTTTTTCCAGAGTTTCCTTTGTAATTTGGCAATACCAATTTACCACAACGACCCATAATATCATCGCCTCACAGGGCTATGTCACAATATCAACACATTTATGGCCACACACGACCAAAAACATAAAATTAAACATTCATACCTCATATTGTCGACGTCTCATCTTGAATCTCTTCTGGGGATTGAAACAAATGGGGGTACATAGATTTCATCTTCTCCTCCGCTTCCCAAGTCATTTCTTCCCGATTACCGTTCCGCCACAGAACTTTGACTGAAGCATCCTTTTTATTCCGAAGCCTTCGCACTTGTCTATCCAAAATAGCAATGGGCACTTCTTCGTATGTCAACTTCTCTATCACTTGTACATCATCAATCGGAACAATCCTCGTAGGGTCTCCAATACACTTGCGGAGCATCGAAACATGGAATACTGGGTGTACAGATTCGAGCTCTGAAGGCAAGTCCAACTCATAGGCTACTCTTCCCACCTTGCGGATGATTCGATAAGGTCCAATGTATCTTGGGCTCAATTTTCCCTTTTTGCCGAACCTCATTACTCCCTTCATTGGTGAAACTTTCAAGAATACCCAATCATTAGCTTGAAATTCTAAATCCCGTCAGCGGTTGTCCGCATAAGACTTTTGGCGACTTTGAGCTGTTAATAGTCGGTCTTGAATCACTTTAACCTTTTCAACCGCTTGTTGGATTAAGTCGGGGCCTATCAATTGTACTTCTCCGATTTCAAACCATCCAATTAGAGATCTGCATTTTCTTCCATATAAGGCTTCATACGGGGCCATTTGAATGCTGGAATGATAGCTGTTATTATAGGCAAATTCAATAAGAGGAAAATGCTCATCCCAACTACCACCGAAGTCCAGCACACATGCTCGTAGCATATCTTCTAAGGTCTGAATAGTGCGCTCGGCTTGCCCGTCGGTCTGTGGGTGGAACGTCGTGCTGAGCTTAACTCGAGTACCTAGACCTTCTTGAAAGGACTTCCAGAACTTGGCTGTGAACTGCGCCCCTCTATCCGTGATAATGGCTAAAGGAATACCATGAAGTCGTACAATCTCCTTGAGATACAATTTAGCATAGTCTTCCGCTGAATATGTAGTCCTGACGGGGAGAAAATGAGCTGCTTTTGTGAGCCTGTCCACGATCGCCCATATAGAATCATACTTCCCTCGCGTATGGGGTAATCCTACCATAAAATCCATATTAATTTCTTCCCATTTCCTCGTAGGAATTTCCATTGCTTGCAATAAACCTCCTGGTTTTTGATGTTCGGCTTTCACTTGCTGACAGTTTGGACATTGGGCTACAAACCCTGCTAAGTCTCGCTTCATGCCATCCCACCAATATAGCAACTTAAGGTCGTGGTACATCTTGGTTGCACCTGGATGAATAGAATACCGGGAATAATGTGCTTCCTCTAAAATCCGTTGGCGTAAGTTTGCCACATCCGGTACGCATAACCTGCCCCGATATCTAAGGACCCCTTCTATGGAGACTTTTCTTTTTCGTGAGCTAGATCTCGATAATGGCTTAACTGAGGATCTTCATATTGTCGTTCCTTCACTTCTAGATTCAATGATGAAACTGTGGGGTTATTAACGCTAATACCTGCATCTCCTGAATCAATTGGTCGTACGCCAAGACGTGATAACCGATGGACCTCACGAACCATTTCTCGCTTTTCCGACGAAACTCCACATAAACTACCCATCGATCGGCGGCTAAGTGCATCTGCCACTACATTCGCCTTTCCTGGGTGATATAGAATGTTCACATCGTAATCCTTCAGTAATTCTAACCATCGCCTTTGCCGCAGGTTCAACTCCTTCTGTTTGAAAATATATTGAAGGCTTTTGTGATCCGTATAGATGTCCACGTGCACACCGTATAAGTAGTGTCTCCATATTTTCAATGCATGAATGACCGCGGCTAATTCAAGATCATGAGTGGGATAATTCTGTTCATGCTTTCGCAACTGTCTTGAGGCATATGCAATGACTTTCCCATGCTGCATCAATACACAGCCTAATCCCACAACGGAGGCATCACAATATACTACGTAGCCATTTGATCCCTCTGGAAGTGTTAGCACTGGTGCTGAGGTCAACCTGTTTTTCAACTCTTGGAAACTACGCTCACAGGCATCATTCCACTGGAATTTAGCCAACTTCTGAGTTAACTTCGTCAATGGGGCTGAAATAGATGAGAAGCCCTCTACAAATCTCCTGTAATACCCTGCTAACCCAAGAAAACTACGAACTTCCGTAGGTGTCGTAGGCCTTGGCCAAGTCTTCACAGCTTCTATTTTCTGAGTGTCGACTCGGATACCATCATCTGAAATAACATGACCTAGAAATTCCACCGAGTTTAGCCAAAACCCGCACTTCGAAAACTTTGCATACAATTCCCGATCTCGTAGAACGCCAAAAACAATTCTTAGATGATCTACATGTTCTGACGCTGTGCGAGAATATACCAGGATATCGTCGATAAACACTATTACAAAAAGATCCAAGAACGGCCTGAACACATTATTCATTAAATTCATGAACACCGCCGGGGCGTTCGTCAACCCAAACGACATTACTCGGAACTCGTAATGGCCGTACCTCGTTCTGAAGGCTGTCTTGGGAATGTCTTCTTCTCTGAACCTCACTTGATGATAACCCGATCTTAGGTCTATCTTAGAAAACCACTTAGCACCTTGTAATTTATTGAACAAGTCGTCGATTCTGGGAAGGGGATATCTGTTCTTCACAGTCACCCTGTTCAACTGTCTATAATCGATACACATTCGTAGCGACCCATCTTTCTTTCGCACGAACAAGACCGGTGCTCCCCACGGTGATGAACTGGGTCTAATAAAACCCTTCTCGAGTAAGTCTTTCAACTGTGCCTTTAGCTCTTTCAACTCTGCCGGAGCCATTCGATAGGGAGGAATAGAAATAGGCTCGGTGTCCGGCAATACATCGATGGCAAAATCAATTTCCCTTTCTGGAGGAAGACCTGGTAACTCGTCGGGAAACACATCTGGGAATTCATTCACTACCGGAACCGACTGGAAAGTTGGCACTTCTGTTTCCGTGTCCTGAACCCGAACTAGATGACAAACATAACCCTTGGCTACCATCTTTCTCGCCTTAAGGTAGGAAATAAACCTACCCTTTGGGGAAACTGTATTACCCTTCCACTCGAGTATGGGCTCTCCCGGAAATTTGAATCGAACTACCTTTGTCCTGCAACAAACATTAGCATAGCATGACGCCAACCTGTCCATACCCATAATTACGTCAAAATCTATCATCTCAAGTTCAATCAAATCAGCCTTTGTCTGACGATCACGTATAATGACTACACAGTTCTTATATACTTGCCTCACTATTACAGGATCACCAACCGGAGTGAATACTTCGAATGGTTTAATTGGCTCGGGTCTCACCCCAACACAATCAGCAATATACGGAGTAATATATGAGAAGGTAGAACCTGGATCAATCAGAGCATATGCGTCACGGGAAAATATAGTCAGGGTACCTGTGACAACATCTGGAGAAGACTCAAGATCCTGTCGCCCAGCTAAAGCATACACACGGGGCTGAACAGCACCTGAAGTAGATGTTCCCCCTCTACCTCTGCCTCTACCTGCTGTAGTCTGGGGAGTCTGTGCTGTCGGGCGTGCTGAAGAAGAACCCGCTGATGAACCTGTAGGCTGAGTCCCAGCTCTATCCCTCGCTGAGGGGCAATTTCTCATCATGTGACCAACTTGCCCGCAAGCATAACAAGCATCCGAACCCTGACGACACCGTCCGGAATGTAATTTGCCACACTGGCTACACCGCGGTACTGGAGGTCTCCTCTGACTAACATCTCCCTGATACTGAGAACTTAGGGCCCTCGAACTCTGACCCTGCCCTGACTGGAAAGAGCGATCGAACCTTCCGTTTGAGAATCTGGGAGGCGCACTAGTCGCGGACTGACCTGAGTGCCTGGGGTGTGTCTGTCTCGATCCCTCTCTATACTCTCTGTTCTCTCCCATAGATCTAGCCCTCTTACCTTGTCTTCTGTCACCATCACGATCACTTCTTTGCTGTCGTTGTCGTTCCTCGAGATTCTGAGCATGGGCCTGTATCCGGGAAATATCCATCCCGTCTTGCAAGGAGGCCGTCAAACAATCTCTGTATAAATGTGGCCCCAGACCACTCACAAATCTATAGATTCTGTCTCCCATGTCGGCCACCATAGTCGGAGCATATCGAGCCAATGAGTTGAATTGCATGCTATACTCTCGGGCACTCATACCCCTTTGCTTTTAATTCAGGAACTTGTCCGCTCTAGCTCGGCGGACTTCGGGTGGCAAGTAGTGACGAATAAAGGCATCTACAAACTCTTGCCACACGGGAGGTGGAACATTTTCTCCTCTTGTTATCACCCAATTCTTATACCATAACACCGCCACATCGCCGAGTCTATAGGAAGCCAACTCCACGGATTCGGTCTCGGAAGCATGGATGATCTCTAAAGTCCTCAACATCTCATCGATAAAATTTTGCGGATCTTCATCTGGCTTCGACCCAAAGAATTCTGGAGGATTTAAGGCCATAAAGTCACGGGCTCTCGTGCTAGCTGAACGATCCCTTGGACCCGCGTCCTGTCGTTGTGCCTGAGCGGCAACCAATTGTGTCAATAAATGGATGGCCTCGGACACTTGTTGACCCGAAACACCCGGTGGAGGAATCAGAGCTGAGGCTCCTCCCTGCTCTCCTACATTGGGCGCGGCCTCACTTTGCGATTCGCTTTCCTCTACATTTTCCGGAGGCTCTCTTTCCGCCTGCCTCTTTGTCGTAGCTTTGCCCTTCTGGGCAGCTGTAGCTTTTCCCTTTGGCGGCATTTCATGAAACCATACCGTACTTTTAGGAATAACATAATCCTAAGCATGGCTCTACCGCACGATTTCATGAGAAGAAGGATGGTAATTTTCCTAAATGCCCTGTAGCCTCTTGTTTATTAGCGTGGCGCGCAACACACCATGAACAAGACTCTACTAGACACGGCTCGCAGACACTTCCTAGGATGAACTGCTCTGATACCACTTCTGTCACGACCCAGCTAGGGCCGCGACGGGTACCCGGAGCTAGCTACCGAGCACCGCTCACTCTACTACTTATCTTGCCCATCTAATATTCTTTTATCAATTTACATGCCAGTTGTAGGAAAATCATAATTAAAAAAACATAAATACTTTATATACAATTGCCTTTCGACCCTCAAAATAATATACATGCATATGAAAACGTCTTGTGAGACCATCTAACCCATACTGCGTATCTACGAGCCTCTACTAACATGCTGTATATTCATGGACGGAACAAGACTCCGTCGTGCCCAAAAATATACATATATACCAAAAGGGTAATCCTAAGCACCTCCGGACAATGGAGTGCTTTCAACCAGCTGACTGCTACTGAGGATCTGGGCCAAGCTCTCCTCCCTGTCTACCTGTGGGCATGAACACAGCGTCCGAAGAAAGGACGTCAGTACGAATGTTGTACTGAGTATGAGAAGCATAAACAAGGAAGGAAAACATCAACAACAAAGTAGTAACATCAACAGGAAATATCTGGATCTGTCTGATAATCATAAAGGAAATCATGCGTGCCATCTTACTCATACTCATTCTCATAACATGTATGCATCATATGCAAGCTGCCCGTCCATGTCGGAACGGTGTGATAATCAATAATATTAGCCCGCGTCCAGGCCTCCCGCGTCCGGGGTACCATCTCATGCCGCCCACTAGTGGTGTCTGCCCATGCCCGAAGGTCATGGTGTATCCGTATAGCTGCCCGCCTTGGCGGTGACTGCCCGGCCAACTAGGCACGGTGTGAAATGCTCATGTCATGCTTGTCATAAAATGCTCATAATAATAATAATACTCATCATAAAATACTTATCTCATTGTAATACATGCATAAAGCTCAAGATCAACCTTACTCTATCGGGGTGACGTAAGGTCGTGATCCCCCGATTCCATTATGGAACAACTATTAATACTCTGCCTCACCTTGAAGGAACTAGTACATAAGGTGAGTGTAAGAGATAATTAACATCATCATTATACTAGCATCATCATATCGTATAACTTATCTCATATGGACATTCGTAAGTGTAAGCTTTTAACTTCTTAGAAAGTGAGAGCTCATGAAGGGAATAGGAAGTTACATCAAAGATTCATGCCATTAGAAAGAAAGACTAGCCTCACATACCTTGGTCGCTTAGCTAAGATGTCGCTCACTTATTCTTCGTCGATATCACGTCGTTACCTTCATAAGAGAATCCGTATCACCATTAATAAACTAACTACAAGAATGTATCGCAATTTCTAGGAAAAGTCGTACAACGCTTCCATCGTTCGTACCATTTTTCTCATGTTTCATATCACTCCCAACATTTATAATTCTACTGTCAAAATCGTACTCAACATTCATCATTTACATACAATTGGTAAAATTCACCATTTTCCTCAAATTTTCCCCTTATTTCTACTTCTAGCTTACCCTTGCGTTTTCATGCATTAATTGCTTGTTTCATGATATAAACATCATTTATAACATATTTGTATTCATGACACTTCAATGTTCATAGTTCAATTCTACTATCATTCATTTATGTCACTATTCACTCAACAATGACCCATTTCTCTGTCCTTCTACATTTCAAGTGTCTATGCTTTCCAATACCTCAAAAAACACGGAATAATCATGAAACTTACCTTGGATAGTGGTTGAACAACCCTTAAGTTGAAATTCTTCACTTAGCCAAAACCCTAGTTCCACCTTCTTGGGAATTCTTGACTTAGATGATGCCTTGATGTGTTCTTGCACTTGGTTTCATAGATTTTGTGTTGTTGGACTTGATATCCCCTTTGATTCTCTTGGGTTCTTGCGGATGGAGTGTTTGGAAAGTTCTGGAGGTTTCCTGAGTTGCATGAATGATGAATGAAATAAAATGAGGCCAAATGTTCCTTTTAATAACTCAAAGATAATGTTTAATGAATTTCTGTCGGGATGAACAGTGACCGTAATGTGCAGTTTACGGACCGTATTTTGATTTACGGTCCATCCCAGTGAACGTATTTAAGCATTCTCTAAAAAGCAGAGAGTTTGGCTGGTGGACAGGGCAGTTTACGACCTGGTTTAAGGTCCCCGTAAACCAGTTTACGGGCCGTAAACTGGGTCGTATTTAACCATATTCAACAATTTCCAGAAAGTTGAGATTTTTGGCGGGTTGAAGGACGAGTGCACTATACGGTCCGTAAACCACTATACGGTCCGTATAGTGCCATATACGACCACTGGCACTGAATTTCTCTGCAACTTTATTATTTTTCCGAGATTTCATAATTAGCCATTCCCGACTTAGTGAAACACCATACACTCATCATACCAGTACGGGAAAACTTCCGAGGTGTAACAGCTGCAACACAACACCATATTCCTTCTCGTATAATACTTCCTCAACGTTATTAACATCATTCATAACAAGATTATACTCATCTCATACTAAGAATCATGACTCAAATGAACTTACTACCCAAAATACCATTACTTCCCTTTTTTGAGCTCATATTCTACTTCCTTCTCTAATCCAGGTCTTTCAACCACTTAATGCTTTTAAGAACATGAAATAGATGTAAAAATCACCTTTAATTATGTAGGAATGACCCTTGGATGAAGATACCCCCCTTAAGAAAAACCCCAACTTCAATACAAAAAGAATACTTGATCTCTACAAACCCTAGTAATCTTCTCTACACTTGATTCTCTTGGCTCTTGATGTTTAATCTTTGATTTCCCTTGAATTTGTGTTAATATGGTGGAGGGAATATTCTAGAGTTTTCAGAACTTGTAGAGAAGGTGGGATATGAAAATTAAGAACAAGGTTCGTCTATTTATAGCTGGGACTAGAATATTCTAGAGATGCGGTTCGATGAGCTGGTCGACGTGGCGACGGTCCGTCGACTTGCGCCTACAGATCATCGATTGTAGAAACATATTGACGGTACACAGTGACGGTCCGTCGATACTGACTGGTGTCTGTAGAATTTCGTGAATCAGTTCAGGTTGCGTCGATTCGATTCGTTCAACTTCTAACGCCGTAAATTACCGGGAATACCTGCTGGTATATTTGTACACGAGGTAAGGCACTTTCTACCTTAACTTTCTCCAACGAGCTTTCTTCTCTCGCCTCAAATGTCTTTGGAATCTTAATTTGAATCATTAAGTATCCCTTCTTACTTGTAGGGGCATCATATACACCTTAACTTGCGTTAGTCTATTCACCGCACAACAACCCGAAATTCCGAGGTGTAACACTCTCCCCTCTTAGGAATATTCGTCCTCGAATGTTAAATTCTCGGGGATTCTCTAAAAATTTCGCTAGAGTTTTCCCTGTAATATGGCACTACCATCCAGTCACAACAAGCCAAAATAACACCGCCTCACCGGACTACAACCAAAATGGCAAGAAAACATGGCCATACACGACTAAAAACATCAAAAGAAAGCATTATGTACCTTAGGACAATGATGTCTCATCTTGAATCTTTTCCGGGGGTAGAAATAACTGCAGATATCTAGACTTCATATCTTCTTCTGCTTCCTAAATCATTTCCGCTCTGTTATTATTTTTCCACAAGACCTTCACTGAGGCTACCTCTTTGTTTCTAAGTTTCCGTACTTGCCTATCTAGTATGGCAATGGGTATCTCTTCATAAGTCAACTTTTCGGTAACTTGAACATCATCTACTGGCACGATTCTAGAAGGGCCTCCAACACATTTGTAAAGTATCGACACATGAAAAACTAGATGGACTGATTCAAGTTCCGGAGGTAAATCTAGCCCATAAGCCACTTGGCCCACCTTGCGTACAATCTTATAAGGCCCAATATATCGGGGACTAAGCGTGTACTTCTTGTTGAATATCATTACACCTTTCATTGGTGACACTTTTAGAAATACCCAATCATTGATTTGGAATTGCAAGTTCTTTCGGCGATTGTCCGCATAAGACTTTTGGCGAATTTGAGCTATCAGCAATCGGTCTCGGATGATCTTGATCTTTTCCATCGCTTGTTGAATCAATTTTGGACCTATTAGTTGTGTCTCTCCGACTTTGAACTACCCAATTGGCGATCTACATTTTCTTCCATATAGAGCTTCATACAGGGCCATCTGGATGTTGGAGTGATAACTGTTGTTATATGCAAATTCAATAAGCGGCAAATGATCATCCCAATTACCTCCGAAATATAATATACATGCCCGCAACATATCTTCCATGGTCTGAATAGTGCGTTCAGCTTGTCCATTCGTCTGTGGGTGGAACGATGTACTACGTTTCACCTGAGTACCCAAACCTTCCTGAAAATACTTCTAGAACTTAGCTATGAATTGCGCTCCTCTGTCAGTGATAATAGATACAGGAATACAATAAAGTCACACTATTTATTTAAGGTATAGCTTTGCATAATCTTCTGCTGAATATATAGTTTTGACTGGTAGAAAATGAGCTGACTTTGTGAGTCTGTCAACAATTACACATATGGAGTGATATTTGCGCCGAGAACAAGGCAAGCCTACAATAAAATCCGTGTTGATTACTTCCCATTTCCAGGTTGGAATTTCTATAGCTTGCAACAATCCTCCCGGTTTTTGATGCTCAATTTTCACCTGCTGACAATTGGGACACTGGGCTACAAATTCTGTTATATCTTTCTTCATTCCATCCCACCAATACATTGATTTGATATCATGTTACATTTTGGTAGCTCCTGGATGAATAGAATAACAGGATTATTGAGCTTCTTCCAAAATCTGATGACGTAATCCTGCAACATCCGAAACACACAATCTGCTTCAGTACCTTAGAACCCCATCTGCGGAAATTTTAAATGGTGACTTCTCCTTCTGAGGAAGTGTGTCTTTGTAGTGGCTCAACTTGGGATCTTCATATTGGCGCTTTTTCACTTCCCTGTCTAGGGATGAAACGGTTGGGTTATGGACAGTAACTCTTGTATCACCCGAGTCCATTAAGTCGAACTCCTAGGCTAGCTAGCTGGTGGAGCTCATGGACTAATTCTTTCTTCTTTAGCTGAACATCACATAGACTGCCCATGTATTTACGGCTAAGAGCATCGGCCACCACATTTGCTTTTCGAGGGTGGTATAGCATACTCACATCATAATCTTTCAATCGCTCTAGCCATCGCCTCTGCCGCAGATTCAACTCCTTCTGCTTGAAGATATACTAGAGACACTTATGATCTGTATAGATATCAACATGTACACCGTACAAATAATGTCTCTATATCTTTAGCGCATGAATAACCACAACTAATTCAAGATCGTGGGTCGGGTAATTCTTCTCATATTTTCGTGACTGCCTGGAAGTATAGGAAATGACCTTATCGTGCTGCATCAATAAACAGCCCAACCCAACACCAGAGGCATCACAATACACAAAATAACCTTCTGATCCTTCTGGAAGTGTCAGGACCGGGGCTAAAGTTAGTCTATCGTTCAATTCCTGGAAACTACGCTCACAAGTATCGGTCCATTGAAACTTTACAGATTTCTGAGTTAGCTTCATCAATGGTGCTGAAATAGAAGAAAATCCTTCTACGAATCTTCTATCGTAACCTGCTAATCCCAGAAAGCTACAGACCTCTGTAGGTGTTGTAAGCCTTGGCCACGTCTTTACAGCTTCAATTTTCTGAGTATCAACCCGAATGCCATCAGCTGAGATAATATGGCCCAGAAAGTCATAGAATTCAACCAGAACTCACATTTTGAAAATTTAGCATACAATTCACTAGTCCGAAGAATTCCAAGGACAGTACGTATATGATCTGCATACTCTGCTTCTGACCTAGAATATACTAGAATATCATCAATAAACATGATCACGAATAGATCTAGAAAAGGCCTGAATACATTATTTATCAAATTTATAAACACTGCCGGAGCGTTAGTTAACCCAAATGACATCACCCGAAATTCATAATGGCCATATCTAGTTCTGAAAGCCGTTTTCGGGATATCTTCTTCTCTAACTCTCACTCGATGATATCCCAATCTTAGGTCAATCTTGGAAAACCACTTAGCACCTTGTAATTGATTAAACAAATCATCGATTCTCGGGAGCAGATACTTATTCTTTATCGTCACCTTGTTCAACTGCCTATAATCAATACACATTTGCAAAGAACCATCTTTCTTTCTTACGAGCAAGACAGATGCTCCCCATGGCGATGAACTGAGCCTAATAAATCCCTTCTCGAGCAAGTCCTTCAGTTGTTCCTTTAGCTCTTTCAATTCCGCTGGAGCCATTCTATAAGGAGGAATAAATATAGGTTCGGTGTTCGGCAGTACATCAATAGTAAAATCAATCTCCCGCTCCGGTGAAAGACCTGGAAGTTCATCTGGAAATACGTCCGGAAACTCCTTTACTATCGGAATGAATTGACGAGTTGGTGGCTTTGCTTCAGTGTCATGAACTCCGACCAAATGACAAAAATATAGCCTTTTGCAATCATCTTCCTTACTTTGAGATAGAAAATAAACCTACCCCTTGCAGACGCTATATTACCTTTCTACTCAAGAACTGGTTCTCCCGGGAATTGGAATCGAACCATCTTTGTTCTCCAATCCACATTAGCATAACAAGAGGCCGACCAATCCATGCCTATAATCACATTAAAATCCAGCATTTCTAGCTCAATCAAATCATCTGTAATCTGACGATCACATACCACAATCACACAATTTCTATACACTTGTCTAGCTATTACCGGGTTGCTAACAGGAATAGATACTTCAAAAGGTTTAATCGGCTCGGGTTTCACCCCAATACAGCCGGCAATGTAAGGAGTGATATAAGATAAGGTAGAACCCAGATAAATTAATGCACAAACATCATGAGATAATATGGATAATATACCTGTAACAACATCACAGGAGGACTCAAGATCCTGGCGTCCGGCTAAAGCATAAATACCGGCCTGAGAGCCACCTGAAAGATTGATCCTAACCGAATGATGATGAATTACTTCTATTTAATAGAATATTCAATTCGAAGATAAAATCTCAAATCACAGATAATGATACATTGGAAGAATCCGTTGGGTGTTCCAATATCAATAGGTTGATTGTTTCTCTCCTGTATCTTCCCAAAGGAAAAAAGATCTTTGAGAGTTGTTTCCTAAATCTGAAAGAGAGTACTTGGGTTCTTCCATAGGATATTTAGCTTATTGTAGTCAATAATGATGATTCTCAATTTCCTTAAATAAGGTCTGGTCTTTGATGAATGAGTTTCACTTCGTCCCTTTTACCACTTATCTATTAAGCCTTTCAGCTTAATGCTCCCCCTCTGCCCCTACCACGACCTGCTGAGATCTAGGGAGTCTACCCTACAGGGCGTATGGACGAAAAAGAACTGATTGCTGATCCTGTGGGCTGAAACCCAACCCTTCCGCGCATCGAGGGACAATCACGCATCATATGCCCAGTCTGTCCGCAAGCATAACAAGCATCTGATCCTTGACGACACGGATCCAAATATAATCTTCTGCACTGGCTGCATCATGGGATCGGAGGTCTCCTTTGACTAAGATCTTCTCCAAACTGGGAACCCGAAATTCTCAAGCTCTGACCCTGTCCTGAATAAATGGGGCGGTCAAATCTCTTTCCCACAAATCGAGGAGGTGCACTAGTCGCAGACTAGTCTGAATATCTGGAATATGACTGCCTCTGAACCCCTCTATACTCTAGCACCAACAGATCTGTCCCTCTTACTCTGCCATCTGTCAACTTCACGCTCACCTCGGTGCAGTTGCTACTGCTCTTCTAAATTCTGAGCGTGAACCTGAATACAGGAGATGTCCATCCCTTCTTGAAGTGTAGCTGTCAAGCAATCTTTGATCAAGTGTGGCCCTAGGACACTCCCAAATCGATGCACTTGATCTCCCATATCAGATACTATGGTCGGAGCATACCGAGCTAATGAATTGAAACGAAGACTATACACCCGAGCACTTATATTCCTTTGCTTAAGATTCAAGAACCTGTCAGCTTGGGCCCAACGGAGCTCGGGTGGCAAATAATAACGAATAAAAGCATCCATGAATTCTTGCCATAACAGGGGAGGTGCATTTTCCCCTCTTGAAAAGATCCAGTTTTTGTACCAAAGAACTGCTACATCCTGCAATCTATAGGACGCCAACTCTACTGACTATGTATCTAAAGCATGTATAATCCTCAGCGTCCTCAACATCTCGTCTATAAAACCCTGCGGGTCTTCATCCGGCTTTGACCCAAAATAGCAGGTTCAAGCTTATAAAATCATGGGCTCTGGCACTATTGGCACTGTCACCCGAACCCGCACTCTGCCGCTAAGCCTCAGCGACAACTAGCTGAGCCAACAATAGAATAGCCTCGATCATCTGTTGACCCAAAGCACCCAGTGGAGGAACTGGAGGCATAAGAGTTGGAGTAGAAACCCTTTCTTGCTCCTCCAAAATAGGTGGAGTGCGAGAGGTATGAGAGGGAGCATGATGATGGAATTCACCCTCCTCTACATTTACCGATGGCTCCTGTTCAATCCGCCTTCCTAGCGTAATCTTGCCCTTCTGGGTGGCTGTTGCTTTCTTCTTTATCGGCATAGCTAAAATCATAGTGCACAATTAGACAGAAATAGGAGTCTTAGATTGTCGCTCTATCGCACGATCTATGAAAAAGAAAGACGGTCATTATTCATAAATGCCCTGCAGCCTCTCGATTATAAGTGCGGCGCGCTTTACACCCACAAACAAGACTCTACTGGACACAACTCGTAGACATACCCTAGGACGGAACAGCTCTGATACCACTTTTGTCACACTCCGACTAGGGGGTCATGAGGGGTACCCGGAGAGGACTACCGAGCACCTCTTATCATGCTACCTATCATACTCACCCTGACCAAACGTAATTCCCAACATAATGCTTGCAATGAAATAATCACTAAACATCTCCCAAAACATATGCTTATACAAAAATGTATGCTAATAAGATCATAGAACATCTGCTACCCACACATATGTATCTACGACCCTCTAACTGGAGTACTAGACATAAGGACGGGACAGGACCCCGCCATGCCCAAATATGTACACAAAAGAATATACCAATAAATAACACCTCTGGAGTAGTGGAGTGCTCCTGTGTAGCTGCTGATAGGCTCCTATGAATCTGTATCATCTCCCTGTCTACCTATGGGCATGAACACAGCGTCCATAAAAGAAAGGACGTCAGTACAAATAATTTACTGAGTATGTAAGGCATATATGATAACATAATAAGGAAATATAGAAAGCATAAGAAGAAAGGATAACTGTAACTGCTTACCTCTTGAGGCGGAATCATGCATGCTCATTTTTACCTTTAAAACATATCACACATACAGACATAATCTGTCTGGATCAATAACATCATTAGCCCGCGTCCGGGGTAATCATCTCACGCTACTTACTAGTTGTGATATTCGTGCCATATAGACATGGTGTAGTAAGCCACCCGTCCTAGAGGTGCTGCCCGACCATCCAGGCACGGTGTAATCATCATTATCTATAAGCCGCAGCCTTAGCGGTGCTGCCCGACCATCTAGGCACGCTGTAACCATCATCATATACTTAACATGAAGCATGCATAAGAGCTCAAGTAAAAGCTGTAACTCTATCGGAGTGACGTAAGGTCGGTAACCTCCAATTACATTATGGAACATCATGATCATCATGTCTTACCTTGAAGGAACTAGCATTATAAGGTGAGACTATCAACAATGAATACCATCAAGGAATTATGTAAAGATCATTAACATCATAATAGCATCATATCATAAGCTTTAAAATCTCTGGACATAGATTCAACATTATCATTATCATATTCATAACACATCTCTTATATTTATCTCATGAGAAGCTCTTAATAATCATAGACTTATAATTTTTTTTTGAATGTAAGAAAGTCATGGAAAGATAAACTTTTTCAATTTAAACATTATTCAATCCTCACAATTTCCTTTCAAATCATTCACAACTATAGCTGCCACACAACACCATATTCCTTCTCATATAATACTTCCTAAACATTAGTAGCCTAATTCATAATAAGATTATACTCATCTCATACTAAAAATCATGACTCAAATGAACTTACTACCCAAAATACCATTACTTCCCTATTTTGAGCTCATCTTCTACTTCCTTCTCTAATCCAAGTCTTTCAACCACTTAATGCTTTTAAGAATATGAAATAGATGTAAAAATCACCTTTAATTATGTAGGAATGACCCTTGGATGAAGATACACCCCTTAAGAAAAACCCTAACTTCAATACAAAAGGAATTCTTGATCTTTACAAACTCTAGTAATCTTCTCTACACTTGATTTTCTTGGCTCTTGATGTTTAATCTTTGATTTCCCTTGAATTTGTGTTAATATGGTGGAGGGAATGTTCTAGAGTTTTCAGAACTTGTGGAGAAAGTGGGATATGAAAATTAAGAACAAGGGTTGTCTATTTATAGGTGGGACTGAAAAATTCTAGAGAGGCGGTTCGACGAGCGGGTCGATGATCCGTCGACGTGTCGATGGCCCATCAACTTACGCCTGCGGATCACCGATTGCAGAAACATATTGACGGTGCACAGTGACGGTCCGTCGACATGTCGACTGGTCTCTGCAGAATTTCTTGAATCAGTTCAGATTGCATCGATTCGATTCGTTCAACTTCTAACGCCGTAAATTACCGGGAATACTTGATAGTACATTTGTACATGGGGTAAGGCCCTTTCTACCTTAAGTTTCACCAATGAGCTTTCTTCTCTCGCCTCAAGTGTCTTTGGAATCTTAATTAGAATCATTAAGTATCCCTTCTTACTTGTAGGGGCATCATATACATCTTAACTTGAGTTAGTCTATTCACCGCACAATAACCCAAAATTCCGAGGTGTAGCATTAATAACATGAAAATAGAGTGAAAACTTATCTTAATCCCACAAGAGCAAGCTTTGGATCAACTATCCTACTTGAGTGAAACCCCAACTACAACACCAAAGAAATTCTCAGGTTCTACAAACCCTAGTGAGCCTCCCAACACTTGATTCTCTTGATATTTGCCTCTTGATCTTTGATTTCACTTGGGTTTTGTTTAGATATGTTTCGAGGAAGTTTCTAGAGCTCTCATGGACTTGGGAAATGTTGGAAATGGATTAAAATAAAGGAGGGTCGGGTATATATACAAAAATAAAACTGTCATCACCTCAGATGTACGGTTCAATATATAGACCGTAAATAATTTATGGTCCGTACATTGGACCGTAAATAACTTACGGTCAACAGAAGGCACCAACCACTGAATTAAATTATACGGTGGGGGTTTACGGAATTTACGGTCTGTATAAAATATACGGTCCTTAAATCTAACCGCAAATTCCAAACAGAAGACCACCACTCTCTGGTTTGATTCTACGGTGGAGTCCAAAGCATTTTACGGTCTGTACAAAAATATATGGTCCGTATATTTGACCGTAATCTCAACTTTTTGCCAAAACATTCTCTCATTAACTCATTGAACCTCCAATTCCTCCAACACCTGCTAAACATGAACTTGATCTCTTACACCCATGGAATAAGCTTGTCTAATCTCATTTAACCTTGATAACCCCCGTATCCAAGACTAGAACCACTAATGCACGGCGAATCTCAATGTACAAAACCATGGGGTGTAACATTCTCTTCCCCGTAGAAACATTCTTCCTCGAATATTAGGCTCTTAGGGATTCTACAAAAATTTCTCCAGAGTTTCCCCTGTAAATATATCAATCCAACCTATACACAGCAACCCAAAATAATGTCACACAGGGCCACATGCTAAGATATAAAATACCATGGCCTCACACAACCAATCACAATAACTATGAATAAAATCAATACTTGGGGAAGATGATGCCTTAGACTGAGCCTCCTGAGTTGACGGAAATAAATACGGGTATTTAGGCTTCATCTCCTCTTCAGCTTTCCAAGTCGTTCCTTCAATATTATTTTTTCTCCAGAGTACTTTAACAGAAGCCACATCTTTCGTTTGAAATCGACGAACCTGTCTATCCAATGTAGCTACCGAGGTCTCCTCATACGATAACTGCTCGGTCACTTGGATATCATCTACAGGTACAATTCTCAAGGGATCTCTTATACACTTACAGAGCATAGATACATGAAATACCGGATGTACAGACTCCAATTCCAAAGGTAGCTTTAACTGATATGCCACCTTACCCACTGTGCGAATAATTCTATATGGCCCAACGTATCTTGGGCTCAACTTACCCTTCTTGCCAAATCTCATCACTCCCTTCATAGGTGAAACTTTCAGGAAGACCCAATCGCTTACCTCAAATTCTAGCTTACGCCGCCGATTATCTGCATAGGATTTCTATCGACTCTGAGTAGCTAATATAATCTTTCTTGAATTACTTTCACTTTGTCAACTGCTTGCTGTTATGCCCTATTTTTAACGGGTCCAATATAGTTTGCAACTTCACGGTTATTCTAACTGGTTTAAAAGGGATTAGAGTCGCCACCTAATTTTTAAGGGAAATCAGGAAACCTATATGTATTTGTGTGTCTACTCCATTTTAGTCCACGAAACCTATGAGATTCTAGATAAGAGTTTTATTTAGCCCGAGGGGAAGGTATTAAGCATCCCTCAGAGCCTGCCCGAAGACAATTCTTAGACTTAGTTTAACTGAACACTAGAGGGGGATTATCTATCTGTTTATCATTATTATTACATGTTTTTCAAAATGGTATGACTTCATGAAAAGCTACACTAGGTGATAATATACTAAGTATATGCAGTGTATAAAAAAATGTATGTATATCAAGTATCAAGTATTTATAAAGAATGTATATCGATAGGAATGTATAAAGGATTGTAAATAAAACATACCTCGTTCGATAGTAGTGCATTTGTTAGTAAAATGAGTATATATCTATTGCCACGAAAGGTATATCAGTTGGTGCAAATAATATATACAACTATATAAAAGATGTATAAAAAATATAAGAGTATAGATATATCAAGTATATAAAAAATGTGTGTCCATATAAAAAAAGAATGTATGTATATGAAACATATAAAGAATGTATTTCAAGTATAAAGAGTGTATATCAAACATAAAATGTCTAAAGAATTGTATAACTAGGTATATTAGTGCATAAAGAATGTAAAAATAATCTACGTATATTCGTTGGTGTAAAGAGTTTATATAATAAAATAATTAAGAAAAGTGAATTTGATTTGACTTGTTTCTACTGTTTAATTAAAAAGAGTATTCATTTAATGAATATCCTATCAAAAGAATAAGGAACAAAAGGATAGTAAAAAGAATTGGTAAAAATAAGTATAAGGAATTGTGTATAAAAAAAATGAGTGAAAAAGATATAATGCCTTTAAAAAAGTGAAAGATTTGTAAATAGACGGCCTAGTATTTACCTAGCGTCAAAAATGTGGATTTAACTTAACTAAAATATGTATTGGTGTATACGAAATAATATAAAATGTATGTTGTATTAAAAGTGTATAAAGAATATAAAATAAAGGATGGACTAGTATTTTTGCTTAAACGTCAAAAGTGTGAATTTATTTAACAAAGTATTTATACCAAGTCAATTTAATCTAGTTATGAAAGTATTGACGGCCTAAGTCTTGCCTAAAGCGAATGACAATTTTAAGTCTAACAAACAAGGCGACAAGTAAATAAATATATCAACCCGTCATTCCAAAAATAAGGTTTTCACTATACTATAAGTTTATGTTTTGTACAGTTATAAAAAAAATACGGAAAGTAAATACAAACAGTGATTCGATGAAATCTTCGGGTTCCTTCCGAGTGTCGTCTCCGGGATGTATCTCCGGGTACCTGTATAAACACTTAGTAAAAGTGTTAGTAAGAGAATAAATAACTATCGAATGAATTAAAGAAATAATGAATATACTTAAAATAAAAAAACCCGTCTTTTGTACATGGGAGGCCTTGGAAATCGACGAAAATTTCTTCATCGGCCATTTGGGTTTAGTATTCGCCCAAATCAACTTAGTAAAAGCGGTAAAAAAGTGTGACAATGTCAATAACAGTCTCGGGCATCGTGATAACAGTGAGTAGGCACAAAACCAACATTTTATTTAGTAAAAGAGATATTAAAACAGTCCAAAAATATGATAACAGTAGCAAGACAGCAGCGTGTCACCTAAAAACCAAAATAACACAATCAAAACGCCGACATACAGCAGCACCAAAGCAGCACAAGATCACCAACAATAGTAGCTAAAATAAAGTAATAAAATAGTAAACCAAATCCAAAGGAACACTGGAAAAGCAACATATATGCTTGTCGGAAATAGCAAAATAGTGTAACGTCAGCCCAAACAGTAACAACATAGTATCAACTCTAGTGGAAAGCAAGAATCAGCGGAATATTCCAAAATCATTAATTAACATAACAAAAAGTAAAACAAAACAGTCAACACAATCCCGATTCGGAGCAGTAGCGAGGGTGTTTGCTGGAGAATGCAAAAGACCAGCTGAAACGCCTAACAATGATGATAAAATAGTGAACAACTGCACCCGAAAATCAAGCTTCTCGGGTGAAAACAACAACAACAAACACACATATGTACATAAGCGCAAAAAGAAATGAGGGGTGACCAATGACTCTTGCTTCAATGTCATTTTAGACACCGGAGCAACGACCCAATATACGAGTATCATCAGAAAACAAAAAGAACGACTAGATCTGTCCCCCCCCCCCCCCCCCCCCCCCCCCTTTTTTTCTTTTGTTGTTGCAATGGTACGTCGGAGTTAATGGAGAGGGGTGGCGGCGGTGTTGGTTCGCAACTGCTCCGGTTCACCGGAGCTTGAAGCTCCTCGCCGGAGCAGTTGACTGGAGAAACGAGGGGTGTGGGGGCTAGTGACGCGTGGGCTGTACAGTGGTGCTGGGTAGGTGAGGACGGAGGAAAAGGGCCATTTTTGTGGTGGAGGGCAGCGGTGGTGTGGTGGTTTGCGGTGGCGTTCACCGCTGGTCTTAGCTCGTCGGAGCAGTGATAGGAAAGAGGGGAAAGGGAGGAACGGGCTGCTGGTGGTTTGTGGCTATGGTTGGAGGTAAAGTTGGGGTTCGCCGGAGCTCGGAGCTCCGGTGTGGTGATGGGCGGCGGCGAGGAGAAGTGAAGGTGAGAGAGAGGTTGTGAGATTAAAGGAAAAAAATATGAAATATCTGCCACTGTTGTGTGTGTGTGTAAATATGTGTTTATATAAAAAAATAACCCCTTCTCTTTCTTTATAAAACAAAGTGGCCCATTGTATTGTCCAAAAAATATAAAGCCATACCCCTTGTCCCCTCAATACATACTTTAATCCTTGGGTTATTGTCCAATGGGGATTTCACCCTTTTAACCAATGTATAAAAATATATCAACCAATGGATGAAGAACCCAACCCATCACCTCAAATGTCAACTTTTAAAAAGGTGACGAGACATTGACTTGATCGAATTTTTTATTCTGCGTTAAAAAATTAATTGCTCCGATTTTCTCTGCACTGTCATACTGTACTAAAATATAGTTAGTTAATACATGTATAAATAATAACGTAAGTATAAAATATAAATATTAATGTATAAGATATGAAAATGTACTGCTATAAAATTAAGAAACAATTATTAATTGCACAAAAATGGTAGTATTACGCTGTATATGTGCAAAATAATGATTCTTAGAAAATGACAATAAATTGATAAAATTCCTAAAATAAGGATAATCATCAATAAATTGTCGAAAAATATAAAAATGTGTAAAAAATGTATTTCGCGCTCTTTAACGAACCAGGGCCCCCCAAAACGTTAATTTTAAGCACGTCGAGCCAAAATTATGTGTCAACACTTGCTATATCAAATCTGGGCCAATTAACTGATTTTCTCCAACATCAAACCATCTGATAGGGGATCTACATTTTTGTCCATATAAAGCCTCATAAGGAGCCATCTGAATACTGAAATGGTAACTGTTATTAGATATAAACTCAATAAGAGGCAAATGATCATCCCAGCTACCTCGGAAGTCAATCACACAAGATCTCAGCATGTCCTCAAGTGTCTATATAGTACGTTCCGCTTGTCCATCTGTCTGTGGGTGAAATGCAGTACTAAGACACACCTGAATCCCCAATCCATTCTGAAAAGATTTCCAGAAGTTAGTTGTAAACTGCGCCCCTCTATATGAAATAATGGCTATGGGAACACCATGAAGTCGTACAATCTCTCTAAGATAGAGCTTCGCATAATCTTCAGCTGAATAAGTAGTTCTGACAGGCAAAAAGTGGGCTGACTTTGTAAGCCTATCAACTATGACTCATATCGAATCATACTTCCGCTGAGTACGGGGCAAAACTGTATTGAAATCCATATTGAAATCCATATTCAGAATCTCCATTGCCTGTAATAAATCTCCAGGCTTCTGGTGCTCTATCTTGACTTGTTGACCATTCGGGTACTGAGCAACAAATTCTGCTATATCTCTCTTCATACCATTCCACCAATAAACTTCCTTGATATCATGGTACATTTTTGTTGTGCCCGGCTGAATAGAATAGCGAGAATAATAGGCTTCCCCCATAACCTGCTGAAGAAGCCTGCAAAATTAGAAACACACAATCTACCTCTATACCTGAGTACTTTATCTCCTGTGATCACGAAGGATGTCTTTTCTTTCTGAGGAGCTGTATCTCGATAATGAACTAAAACAGGACCCTCGTACCATCGTTCCTTTATCTCTGCTACCATAGATGACACGGTTATGTCTTGAACAGTAACTCCTACATCACTAGAATCTAACAGCCGCACTCCAAGGCTAGCTAATTGACGAACTTCGCGGACTATCTCTCTTTTCTCTGGCTGCACATATAACAGGCTACCCATGGATTTACGACTAAGAGAATCGGCTACTACATTGGCCTTCCTAGGATGATATAGGATATCAACATCATAATCTTTCAACAACTCTAGCCATCGCCTCTGTCGTAAGTTCAAATCTTTCTGCTTAAAGATGTATTGAAGGCTCTTATGGTCGGTATAGATATCAACATGGACGCCATATAAATAATGTCTCCAAATTTTCAAAGCATGGATCACCGCAGCTAACTCAAGATCAAGGGTTGGATAGTTCTTTTCATGCTTCTTCAGCTGTCTAGAAGCATAAACAACAACCTTACTGTGCTGCATCAATACACAGCCCAACCCAATACCTGAAGCGTCACAATAAATCACATATCCATCTGTTCCCTCGGGAAGAGTCAAAAGGAGTGCTAAGGTCAACTGAAAACTCCGCTCACACGCATCCGTCCACTGGAACTTAGCTGATTTCTGAGCTAGCTTGGTCAACGGGGCTGGAAGAGAAGAAAATCCCTCCACGAATCTCCTATAATATCCTGTCAAACCCAAAAAGCTACGTATCTCCATCGGTGTCATAGGCCTTGGCCAATTCTTCACAGCTTCAATCTTTTGAGTATCTACTCTAATGCCTTCATCTGAAATAATGTGACTAAGAAAAGCCACAGAGTTCAACCAGAACTCACACTTGGAGAACGTGGCATACATCTCTCTATCCCAAAGAACTCTGAGCATTGCTCATAGATGTTCTGCATGTTCAGCTTCTGACGGTGAATAAACCAGAATATCATCTATAAACATAATCACGAACAGATCTAGGAAGGGCCTGAATACTCAATTCATCAAGTCCATGAATACAGCTGGAGCATTAGTTAGCCCGAATGACATAATACGAAACTCATAGTGCCCATATCTAGTCCTAAATGTCGTTTTCGAAATGTCTTTCTCCTTCACCCTGACCTGATGATACCCCGATCTCAAGTCTATCTTCGAGAAATATTTGGCGCCTTGTAGCTGATCAAACAAGTCATCAATCCTCGGAAGTGGATATTTATTCTTTATAGTCACCTTATTCAATTGTCTGTAATCAATACACATTCGCAAGGACCCATCCTTCTTTCTTACAAATAACACCGGCGCTCCCCACGGCGATGTACTAGGTCTAATAAAGCCCTTCTCCATTAAATCCTTCAATTGCTCCTTCAGTTCCTTCAACTCTGCAGGTGCCATTCTATAAGGAGGAATGGATATTGGCTGAGTATCTGGCAATAAATCAATAGTGAAATTAATCTCCTTCTACTGGCGGAATGCCTGTGAGCTCATCTGGAAACACTTCTGGGAACTCATTAACCACAGGGATAGACTGAAGGGTCGGTGACTCTGCGTGTACATCCTGAACCCGAACCAAGTGATAGATGTACCCTTTTCTAATCATCTTTATTGCCTTAAGGTAGGAAATAAACTTACCTCTTGGAAAAACAGTGTTACCCTTCCACTCAAGGACTGGCTCGCCCGAAAACTAGAATCGAACTATCTTCGTTCTGCAATCAACATTAGCATAATTGGAGGCCAACCAATCCATACCCATAATAACATCAAAATCAATCATGTCTAACTCAATCAAATTTTCTAGGGTATGGCGGTTACAAACTATCACTACACAACCTCGATATACTCGCCTAGCTATGACTAGGTCACCAACTGGCGTAGACACCTCAAATGGTTTAATCAATTCAGGCTCTATCCTAAACTTACCAGCAATAAATGGAGTAACATATGATAAGGTGGAACCTAGATCAATCAGTACGTACACATCATAGGAGGAAACTGATAATATACTTGTGACAACATCAGGAGACGACTCACGGTCCTGTCTACCGGCTAATGCATAGATGAGGTGCTGAGGCCCACTCGAGCTAAATGCTCCACTCCTTCCTGTACCACGTCCTGCTGGTGTCTGAGAGCCTTGCCCTGAAAATCGTACTGCATAAGAAGAACCAACTATGGACCCCGTAAGCTGAATGATGCCTGCACCACCACTCATCGGATACTCTCTCATCTTATGGCCTGGCTGACCACAAGCATAAATGGCGTCTGATCCCAGTCGATACTGTCCAGCGTGTAACTTACCACACTGGGCATATCACGGAAAATGTGGTCTCACCTGGCCTGACTCTAGTCTGTACTGAGAACATGATGCTCTAGAACTCTAGCCTGCTCCGGAATAAGAAGACCGATCAAATCTAGGGCCTAAAAACCACGGAGGTGCACTCCCTGCCGAACGAAATGGATACCGAGAATGTTGCTGCCTCTGTCCTCCCCTGAACTCACCAGCAATATCTAAAGATCTGGCCCTCTTTCTACGGCCCCGGTCACGCTCACCCTCTGTCCTCCGCTGATGCTTACGATCTTCCAGATTCTGTGCATATGTCTGTATACGGAAAATATCCATGCCCGGCTATAATGCAGTGGTCATGCACTCATCTATGAAATATGGCCCTATACCAGCCACGAAACGATGAACTCGATCTTTCATCTTAGCCACCATAGTTGGGGCATATCTAGCCAATGAATCAAAGTATACACTGTACTCCTGAACACTCATGCTGCCTACTCAATACGTAAGAACCTATCTGCTCGGGCTAGCCGAACCTCTGGCGGAAAATAATGGCGAATAAAAGCATCCGAAAACTCTCGCCAAATGGCTGGCGGGGCATTCTCTCCCCTAGATTCCTCCCATGTCTAGTACCACTGCACTGCAACATCACGGAGCCGATAAGAAGCCAACTCTACTGACTTGACCTCATCAGCGTGAAAAACCCTCAAAGTCCTCTCCATACTATCAATAAAGTCTTGAGGGTCCATATTTTGCTTCAACACAGAAAACTCTGGAGGGTCTAACCCGAGAAAAGTCTTAACGCTCGCACTATCAGCTCGGTCTACCTGATCAACACCAACTCCCTGACGCTGAGCCTGAGTGGCTACCAATCTGGTCAATAACTATATAGAATCCTGCATATCCTAGCTCAGTGCATCTGGCTGAGGAACTGGGAGCACTGGGGTAGGTGCTGGAGGCGGGGTATGCGAAGTCTGCAATGGGCTCTCACTCTGAGACTCGCCCCGAGACCTAGTAGCTCGTTGAGTACGGCCAGTGGCCTCACCAGCCACTCCTTTGCCCTTCTGGGCGGCTGTAGATGTCTTGCGAGACATCGCTGAAATTAGAACAAATTATTAGAAAGCGAACTCTTAACACACGGCTCCATCGCCCGATCTAAAGGAGAAAGAATGACAATTTCTTAAATGTCATGTATCCTATTTATAAGTGTGGTGCACAACACACCCATAAACAAGATGATACACTCAAATTACACCTATTAATGGTATAATGCGGACGTTGTCAAATATAGTAACCCAACAAGGTTGAGGTCGAATCCTACAGGGAATAAGGTGTGAAAAGGTTACTAAAGTCGTAGGATGCTAAGTTTAGGTCTAATGTCTTAATACGATGATTTTGGTAATATTTCGTTTTTCTATGACTAATTGCTATCTACTTGCTTTGGTGGAAATTTATGGTAAAAGAAACTAAGGTTGTGTCCCCGTTAGATAGAGTGTATGATCATGGGTATTGATCTTGATATACTTCTAATGGATCATTATATGAATGCACTTAATCTCTATATGAATCTCTACTATTTCCCAATAAATAAAGGTTATCTCTTTCTATGATTTTTCCAAATATAAGAAAGTAACTATGAAGAACGATTAATCATGCCAAGTAAATTTTTCTTATTCCTAAGTGAATTTATTAAACAAAGTTTAAAGCTTTGAGTCCTTGCTATTTATTCTTACCAACCCTAATTATTTTCCCAAATAAATCAAGGTTTATGGCTTTAATCAATGTTTGCAACCATTAATTGTGAATGAAAAATGAAGAATAAATAATCCATTATGTGTATATCAATCACAAACCCCATCACAAAACACCCATTAATTGGGTTCACAATCCTAGTAAGGGAAATTAGCTACTCATAGAGGAAGAAGAACAATAAGAAATAATGGGAGTCATAATGCTTACAATTGATTTCTTGGAATTGAAGAGAAATTAATTGCAATTGTTTGTAATCTCCCCAAAAGACTTCAAAACTATGAGTAACTAATGCTAATGAACATAAAACTGAGTTCTGTAGTAATTGTCTGTACAAGAAACCTAAAATAAGGTATTTATAAGAGTCAAAGTCGTGCAAAATAAGATTGACAAAATTTCCCCCGATGGACCAATGTACGGACCGTACATTTTATACGGTCCGTAGAATCAGTGACAGATCTCCGTAAAATCTTCTCCAGTTGTCAGATGTAGGATCCACTTTTACGGACCGTAAATATTATACGGTCCGTATAACCTGCCTGTAAATCCTCTTCTCTTTAAGACTCTTCTAGAACCAACCTACGGTGAGATTTACGGACTGTAAATATTATACGGTCCGTACTTCTACCTGGACTTCCACTTCATGTCCGAGTCCTCTCCGTTAAGCATCCACGATGGCATTTACGGACCGTGAATATTCTACGGTCCGTATGTTCCTCCGTATAAATCAGGCTTCAGTTAATTTTCCTTCTTTAAACATCTTTTTACTCCATTTCCACGACTTTCTCCCGAAATACGTTAAACATCTGCAACATGTCACAAACACATCAAAAAGACCAAGACTCGCTCAAAAACAAGTAAATAGCCAAAAAGCATCGAATGTGCCATAATTTCACGGCACATCACAAGACTATACTAGAAACGGTCGGTAGACAACCCTAGGACGGAACTGCTCTGTTATCACTTCTGTCACGACCCAAACCGATGAGTCGTGACGAGTGTTTGATCTCTAGTGACTAAACACCCCTATGCTCGTATCTGAATAACACCAAATAACAAGGACCCATAAATAACTTAATCTGAACTATATTGACTCAAGAAAGGAGGACATCATGAACTCTGTACAATTTGTATATATATAAGTTGGAAATAACAATGCAAGCCGACTAGGCCGCTATATATGCTGTACATAAAATAATATGAGTCTACCAGGCTACATCACGTGTTATCTACATACAACTGTCTACAGACCTCTATTGAAATAAATGTTGTAGAAAGGACGGGATAGGGCCCCATCATACCCATATGCATAGCTACATCTCAGAAAATAGTATACCAAAATGAACTGCAGCTCCAGATCAAGTAGAGTGCGCCGACTACAGCTGAGGGGAGGTCCTACTGAGCTGGATCGCCTCTCTGTCTGCCTGAACCTGCGGGCATGAACGCAACCCCCTGATCAATAGAGGAGTCAGTACGGACAATGTACTGAGTATGTAAGGCATAAGAGTAACATATACGTAAGAATCATGAAAAGAATCTGAAACTCGAAGATCAAACTGACTAACTGAATACATCTGCATGACTGAATATCTATAAGCATCTGAATAACTCTGTATAACTGAAAGTGCCTTTGAGGGCGTATGATATGCATGCTCTCTATGAAAATCATGTATATACATGTAGGTCATAGTGCTGAGGAATGTTCAGCCCGATCCATATCTCATATCCCATCGGCCTTTCTGCGGCCATCATCATATACATTGCTGCGAAACATGCAGCCCGATCCATATCTCATCATCACTATGCACCAGCTGATCAGGTGGTAATGCGTATATACCACCTATCCCTTTCCCCATACCCTATATACATATAATATATGCGTATATAACGCCTTCTGGTCATGGGTCAATGTGCATATGCATGAATAAATGCAATGCATAAGTAAAATAAATACATAGAACTCTCGGAGTGACATAAGGTCGTACTACCTTCGATAGACATCTTTGAGCTAATATCATCCATATAAGTAGTCTCAAGACCTATGAACAAAAGGACTAATCATGAAAGGGGCACAGGAACATCAAAGACTAAAGTACTCCTAGTGCTTCTAACAGTAAAGTAATATGAAAGCTCGTTTACTCGCTTGTTGGTTCATATCATAAGATCATGCCAAAAAATGAAAGAAGGATAGCCTTAACATACCTTAACGTCTCCTTAATCTCTTAACGTTCTCCTTCCAAGTTCGTAAAGTCTACATTCAAGAGGATCATACTAAGGTTAAGTCTTGAAAACATTCTTAAGTTCAAACTAGTATTATTAACGTATTGACGAAATTTGGCCGCATTTCCCCTATTTTATCGACTTCCACTATGTCATAAAGCAACTCCCAACCAACAATGACATTATCATCAATACCATAATCAAGATACTTCATTTGATGCCCAAAACTCCTTTTCATAATCAACACACAACAACAATTTCAACACAACTCTATATATACTCATATACCACACTTCCTCATTATCATTACCACCATTCATAGCAAGATTATACTCAAAATACTCCAACAATCACAACTCAAGTCAATTTATTACTCAAAATGTCATCAAACCCACATTTGAACTTCCTCTTTTGCTTTCTTCCCTCAATCAAGTTATTCAACAACTAGACATTCTTAATAACGTGAAAATTGATGTGAAAATTTACCTTAATCCCACAAGAGCAAGCTTTGGATCAACTATCCCACTTGAGTAAAACCGCAACTTCAACACCAAAGAAGTTCTTAGGCTCTACAAACCCTAGTGAGCCTTCCAACACTTGATTCTTTTGATATTTGCCTCTTGATCTTTGATTTCACTTGAGTTTTGTTTAGATATGTTTCGAGGAAGTTTCTAGAGCTCACATGGACTTGGGAAATGTTGGAAATTGATTAAAATGAAAGAGGGTCGGGTATATATCCCAAAATAAAACTTTCACCGCGTCAGATGTATGGTTCAATATACGGACCGTAAATAATTTATGATAGGCACATTGGACCGTAAATCCTTAACAGAAGGCACCAACCACTGAATTAAATTATACGGTGGGGGTTTAAGGAATTTACGGTTCGTATGAAATAGACGGTCCGTAAATCCAACCGTAAATTCCAAACAGAAGACAACCACTCTCTGGTTTGATTCTACGGTGGAGTCCAAAGCATTTTACGGTCCGTATATTTGACCGTAAATCTCAACGTTTTGCTAAAACATTTGTCACGACCCATTTTATAAGGACGTGCGGGCACCTATCGTTCCCATCGCGATAGGCGAACCCTTATCCCAATATAACCAATTTAAGTAAAGGCGGAAGAAATAAATATAGAATACGTCTCAAATCATCCATATAAGATAAAGTGCGGAAATACTAAATACAACCCTATAGATGGCCTGGTCATACAAGAGCACTAACTACATACCACGAGTCTGAAAGATGATAAATTCTCATAAATACAATTGTCTCGAAATAAGAGTAAGACAAGTAAGTAAAGGAGAGAACATCCGGGTAGCAGCCATCAACGTGCTCACCCTAGAATGACTCTACAACAGCCTCATCAATCATCCCCGAGGGAAAAGAGTGGAACCGGTCTAATACTCTGCATCCATAAAAGAATGCAGCAAGCGTAGGTCAGTACAAACAATGGTTCTGGTAGCCATCTTTGGCCAACTAAGTATAGTTAACACAATTCAAAAGATAAAGCAGATAAGTAAGTAATCTAGCAAGTATAAGACAATATAATCACAACCAAGTATCCGTCGTCGCCTATGTAAAGCATTTAAACCCAAATACGTCAAGTCTGAATATATCCGATCCAATCCAATCATCAAGCATTCCAATCACCAAGTATCTCAATCAAGTCATAATGCAATGCAGTGTAATGATGGAATGAATGCAATGTAATGCCATGCAAATGAGGTGTACGTATATACTCCGGACGGAAATATCGACGTCTCGGTGGCACAACCCAGCGTGACTCACGAAATCTAAGTGCCACCCATCCCGGATCGTTTCCCAACAGATAGACGAGACCCTAGATAATTGCTCACAGGAGAAATCTCACCAGCACCACCCTAGGGGACCTGCGGAGTCCATGCACTAACAACGATTCCGGGATATCATCGGAATCGGCCATGCAGTAACAATGCCGGAACAGATCATCGGACATCGGCCATCTCGCAATCACTCAAGTAAAAGAGTTTGTCAAATATCAGTCTCACACAATCAACGATTCCGAAAATGAACCTCGAATATCGGCCTTCTCACAATCACTCAAGTAAAAGAGTTTATCAAATATCAATTTCATAAATCAACGATTCCGGAATTGATCTTCGGACATCGGCCTTTTCACAATCACTCAAGTAAAGAGTTTATCAAAATATCAGTTTACTGAATTAACGATACCGGGTCATCACTGGGTATCGGCCATGCATCATGAATGTGAGAGAATGCGTGCAATGCGTATATCAACTATCAACAATCAAGTTCAATATCACAAGTACCAACGAAGGGGTATGCCAATAATGTATCATATCACAATACCAATAGTGGTATGCCAACAATATATCAATATCACAAGTACCAACAACAATACGCCACAATGTATCATAGTTCAAATACCAACAACGGTATGTCGATTCTATCTCAATCAAGGAGATAACATAGATTACGGTATCTACCAACTACTCATGGCATCAAACCATCACAATGGAACAATCAAGCACACATAACGGGGTAGCTAGTCCTAACACACAATAGGGCCCAACCTAAGGCAACATCCAACCCGATTTCATACTCGAAGGTTCACATGCTGTCTCCGACATTATAATCTAAACATGTGCTTCACTATACGAAGTCTCACCAAAGGTAAGTCATAACCTACCTGGATTGCCGAACCACAACTCACTCCTTTGCCTTGCCCTTCCGCTGAACCTCATAACCAAAGTAGTCTAAGCATAATCGAATTCTATATTAGAAATTATGAAGAATGATACTAATATTGCTACTATTTCAATTCGGTCATTTCTAACCCTAGAAATTAGGGAAACGGGCCCACAAGGGCAAAATGAAAATTTCATGGGCAAAATACCAAATTAAGTACTAGGTGATCATAAATCAACCACTAATTGCTAAATTAACTCATAGATTTACCCAATTTCGAATTTGAAGTAAAACCCCCAATTTGGGTATAAACCCTAACCCTTTGATTTCGAAATTCAACAGTAGAAATGGAAGATATATGATTAATAAGCTTAGATTCATCAAAATCTAACATAAACACATCAATTTCATCATTAATAAGCCTAGGGAAAAAGTTCATCAAAACCCACTTCCATCTTCCATTCCTAAGGGATTATTTAAGGAAAGGGGAAAACTATGATGATAAGGATTAATCAAATAGAAGAGGGATAGTAAGATTTACCTCTAAGAGTATTCCCAAAATATCTCCAAGAAATCTCTAGAAAAGCTCCCAAGATGAACTACTTAGGAATAATAAATGAATGGAAATATTTGGGGTTTTATCTCAGTAAATACCCCAGTCACTGCCCATCACTAAATTGGAGGCAACAAACCACCATGGAGCCACCGAATTGGAGGCACCATACCGCCATGGCGCCACCGAATTGGAGGATCGAATTGGGGGACCGAATTGGAGGACTGAATTAGAAGACCGAATTAGAGGTCAACATACCGCCATGGGGCCACCGAATTGGATGACCGAATAGAAGGCACTACACCGCCATGGCGCCACTGAATTGGAGGCACCATACAGCCATTGCGCCACCGAATCGGAGGCACCAGACACCAGAATTTTCTATCATCTTCCAAATTTGAAATTGACACCCGGAACCTCTCGAACACAAACCAAATATGTAGATATACATAAAAACACACTACAGACGCACTCGTGGCCTCGAAATTTCCATTGGAGGTCTTGTTGACCTAGTCAACCCCGATACCTCAAAACTAACTTTCCAACCCAAGTCCCAAAATGCACCCGAGTGCATTGGGAACCGAACCAAATATTCATAAAAGTTTTAAATGACCATCTGGACCTCTCGAAATCGACGGATTTTCAAAAAAGGTCCATTTTTTCAAAAGTCAACTCTGAGTCAACCATTTTTCGCTTTAAGCCCAATTTTCACAAAAAGTTACCCGAATCAAATCTAAACACCTCGAGAAGTGTGTTGATGGTTCCCTCGAGTCAAAAGTGAGCTAACCAAGCTCGGGAAATGGTCAAAAGTGTCAGAGATGCAATAACGACCAAACGGATCGTTACAACATTCTCTCATTAACTCATTGAATCTCTAATTCCTCCAACACCTGCTAAACATGAACTTGATCTCTTACACCCATGGAATAAGCTTGTATAATCTCATTTAACCTTGATAACCCCCGTATCCAAGACTAGAGCCACTAATGCACGGCGAATCTCCAAGTACAAAACCACAGGGTGTAACAACTCTGAAATCAATGACATGTAGTCCAGCTATTGCCTTAGGAGTACACAAGGAATCCTATGCTACTAGTGCCTTCTTTCATGGCTCACTGTTGCCTATCCACAAGAACACTCTACAAATTATATTAACCATTTGAATGATCTTTTTAGGAAGTAAGAACACCTGTCCCCAATAGGTATACATTTCAAATAGTATACTCTTAATGAGATAAAGTCTGCCACTATATGATAATAGTTTTAAAGACCAACACTTGATTCTGGTAGTGATCTTTTCAACAAGAGGCAAACACTGCTGTATATTTAGCTTTTTAGATGACAAAGGAACCCCAGATATTTTAATGAAATCTCACCCCTAGTGAACCGCATTGTCTGTAAGATCAGTTCTCTAAATGCATTAGGAACCCCAGCTACATAGAAAGAATTCTTCTCAAGATTTGCTTGCAGCCCAGAGACTGCTGAGAAGTGGTACAAACTGTATTAACCATTTGAATGATCTTTTTAGGAAGTAAGAACACCTGTCCCCAATAGGTATACATTTCAAAAAGTATACTCTTAATGAGTTGAAGTCTGCCACTATATGATAATAATTTTGAAGACCAACACTTGATTCTTGCAGTGATCTTTTCAACAAGAGGAAAACACTACTGTATATTTAGCTTTTTAGATGACAAGGGAACCCCCAGATACTTGAATGGGATCTCACCCCTAGTGAACTGCACTGTCTACAAGATTTGTTCTCTAAATGCATCAGGAACCCTAGATACATAGAAAGAACTCTTCTCAAGATTTGCTTGCAGCCCAGAGACTACTGAGAAGTGGTTAAAAGATTGCAAAAGCAATTGTATAGAGCTTTGATCAACTCTACAGCACATAATCAAGTCATCAGCAAAGCATATATGGACCAGCTGTAGTCTCTCATACTTGGGATGATAATTGAAATTAGGATTGTGCCTGAGTTTATTGAGGGACCTATTCCGATACTCCATAACTAGAACAAACAAGTATGGTAACATAGGATCACCCTGCCTGAGTCCTTTTTTGATCTGGAATTCCTGTGTAAGTACCCCATTAAGAAGGAAAGAGTAGCTCACAATGGTTACACAAGTCATAATTAAGTCCACCAATTTGTTAGCCAACCCAATTCCAACAACACCATTCTAAAGAATCCCCATTGCACAAAATCATAAGCTTTCCTAATATCTATCTTCATAAAACATCTAGGAGATACATGTTTTTAACCTTACCCCTTTACATGTTCTACCCTCAATGAAAGCAGACTGTGAGGAACCTACCAAAAAATCAACTACACGTTTTAACTTTGCAGTCAAAAGCTTAGAGATTATTTTGTAGATTGTTGTACAACATGATATTAGTCTGAACTCCTTCACATAATTAGGATTAGTAACCTTAGAAACTAGAGTTATAGTAGTGCAGTTTATACTTCTAAGCAATTTCTCATTATCAAAAAGCTACAATACAGCTAAAGTTATCTCCTCTCCTATTACATGCCGGTATTGTTTGAAAAATTCAGCAGGGAATCCATCAATACCAAGTGCTTTGTCAGCAGGAAGACCTTTCACAGTAGCAAGGATGTCTGCTGTAGTGACAAGCTGTAGAACCTATCTTTGTTGCTCAACTTATAAATAAGGGTCATCCTTTGCAATAGCAGGGTCAAGGCATGGTAATTCTGGAGCTGATGAACCCAGTAGTTGCTGAAAAAAGGATATGAATTCCTGCTAAACTTGTATAGGATCAGTAATCCTATCTCCTTGATCATTGCAAATGGACACCACTCTATTCCTAGCCTGTCTTGATTTCAAGTGTGCATGAAAATATTTGGAGTTGGAGTCACCATAAGCAATCCATGTAGCCCTGGATTTCTACCTTAGAACTTGTTCATGAATAGTATCCCATTTCTATAGCTGTATTAATACCCTTCTTTCTTTAGCAATCAATACATCATCAAACATGTTCAACTGCATATTCCCTTGTACAACTTGCAGATTCTTCCTAAGCTCCTCTAGCTTTTTATCCAGAGAAGACATCTCTCTGTTCAGGTGCCTTGCTTGTCCCCCCAATACTTTAAGTTTCCTCCATACTCTATACATAGTGTTCCCTTCTATCTGTTAGGCCTATATTTGAGGAAATAGTGCTTGAAACTGCTCATGATTGAGTAACACTGTCAGCAACCTAAACGGTTTTCTAACAGGGTGAATTACCACAGTAGTATCAACAGTTATTGGTGAGTGATCTGAGCATAATGGATTACCATAGAAATCCTTCACACTAGTATAATTTATAAACCAATTTGGATTCCCTAGTATCCATTCAATTCTGCTACAAATTCTCAGCATAGCGCCCCTTTTATTAGACCAAGAATAATCAAACCCTCTTCTATTTAGCAGACCATGTCTAGTATCATCAAGACACTCCATACCGTCCTATATTTCTTGTTGTTGCACTGGTGCATCATTGATCCTATCATGGACAGACATAAAAGTGTTGAAGTCCCCCAAGACAAGCCAAGGTTCACCCCATAGAAACATGTTTCACCTCAAATTATCCCAAATATCCTTCCTAGCTGCATTTGTATTGAATCCATACACAAAGGTCATGTAGCTTACAAAATCAGAGTCTTTATCCTCCACATAGCAATGAACCAGTTGAGGCTTGGCAAAGACAAAATTAACGTTAACCTTTTGATGTTTCCACCATACCCAAATTCTTCCATTAGGTTCCAAGGTATAGTCTGCGAAACAACTCCACTCAGCCCTAGGAACCTCTTTACGTTATCAGCTCTTCTTTGTTTCATTTTAGTTTCAAGACAACCCAAGAGGTCTATTCTGTTCTTAAGCAAAAAGGACCTCAATTCTTTTTGCTTAAAGGGTTGATTCAACCCCCTTATATTCCAAGTGCAAAAGATCATGGGGGGTGTACTAAGGGTTACTCAGGACCCTCAAAACCCCTTGTATCCTCCAGACATCCTAACTTCTGCATATGACCATGATCAAGCAACTATTTAGGGCTTGGATCAACAACATATGTAACTTCACTCATGTTTTTATCTGTAGCTTGAGTTGCAGGTAATACAACTGTGGATGTTCCTGCTTGCTCAAATGTTTTAGCTAACTAAAGTGAAGTAACATGATTTTTCCTTTTCCTTTTAGGATAAGCAGCACCAATTTTTGGATCAGCAACAGTAGCTGTAGGTGCTATAACTGATGTAGCAGTAGGCTCAACTACCTTTGCAACTGCAACTGCCTTGTTCTCAAGCTCTTTCTGCTAGTGGGCATACTTCAGTCTCATAATCAAGGCACCTACAGTACTGACAATATTCAGGTAACCAGCCATAGTCTAATTCTTATACCCTGACCCTACCCTTAGCCTCTTCAATGATCATTTTCTCTGGCAAAGGTTGTATTACATCAACCTCAATCATCACCCTAGCATAGGACAACCTCTCTTCTTCAGTAGTTAGTCTATCAGACAAATTGGCTTACCTAAATAACTAGCAATTCTGCCTAAGTTTTCAGTCGACCAATATTGCACAGGTAAGTTTGGAAAGGTTACCCATAGAGGCATTTTCCTAATTGACTCTATACCCATATTAAAATCTACAGACCATCTCTTTAACACCATAGGTCCATAATCAAATGTATAAGGGGCATGCTCAAGCACATCCAAAGCATCCCTCTCAATATTGAACTTAGAAATGTAATATCACTCATCATGAAGAAAAATCCTAGGAGTCCTAAAAATATTCCATATGGCATAAACAAATTAAGAATTTATTTGAATAGGGTTTTTTTTTTTACTAACAACATACCCTATCAGTGCATGATCCCATCTCCTTTTCTGTTGCTCTAAGTATTCTAGATTACGCTTAACCACATTTTGACCATCCTTAAGAACTAGAGGAAAGTAATTCAGTTGTTTACCTCTTCTTGGAGCACGATTATTCCTCCTAAGCTCAGGTGTGTCAATTGGAGGTCCTTCAGCAGTGAACACTAACTTATAAGCAACTTGAGCTGTAGCTATACCTCCATCTGGGACTGGATTTGGTGTAATTGCTAGTGTGGGTGGGATAGGTCTATGCAATACCATTTGCATCGGTGCTTGTTGCATCTTCAAGGCTAAACTCGTACCCGACAATCAATGCATAAGCTGCACTGGTTCTAGCACTTGTGGAATTCCATTTTCAGGCATAAAAATCTTTTCTGAGGTCTCCGGTGGTTCTACTTGTTTATCACTAGGTGTAGACTTGACCAGAGCAGTGGTAGTGGTGGTGTTTTTTGGTTGCATACGTAATCTGGCCATTTGTCTCACGTTAGCAGTCGTCGCGTAACGTGCACCTCTATGTTTCAAAACATCACTTATTTATTTGAAATTGATGATTTAGTAATTAATAGGCTTGAATATTCCATTATTGTTGATGAAATTGAAGATTGAAAGTTAGGGTTTACACCCAAATTTGGGGTTTAGACTTGAATGATGTAATTGACCTATTCTTGAGTTAATCTAGCAATTGAATAGTGGAATTGAACTTCTAGAATGCTGGGTTACCAATTTCACTTTGAAAATACCCGTGTTGCCCTTGTGGGCCCGTTTTCCCTTTTTTTCCATAGTTAATTTAGATTCAAAAGATAGTCTAGCAATATGGGCATTGTTCTTCCTATTTTTTAACCTAGAATTCGATTATGGATAGACTTTGAGTATTTGGAGGTGCTTCGTAAAGGCAAGGCAAATGTGTGATTGTTCGTGGCTGTTGCTTGGCTACCAGGTAGGTTACAGCTTACCTTATGGTTAGACTTCATTTAGCATAAGACATGTAGAGTTAGTGATTGTTAGAGAAAGCATGTTATGCCTCTGGGTATGAAGTTGGGATGGAGTACCTGGGTTGGTGCTGCTTTTTTATTGTGGGCTCGTCGCCTTGTTGTGATCTATTGTATTGTTGTCACGTGTGTGATATTAGACTTGATACTTAGTCATTTTAGCATGATTGTGAAATTGCTATCCCTCACTTATTGGGTATTATCTTGGATAGAGGAAAGAACTTGACTTATTATTGATGCTGAGAGATGTGTCCATGTGTGACATGATTGATTTGATATGTTGTCATTATTCATTGATATTATGCAGTGTACTCATTCTCATCTTTCATGATACTCTGATATGAGCAGAGCTTGTTATTGTTATTTTATTATGTCTTGTTGCCTTATTGTGATTTATTCGTGATATTGTGATACGTGTCCATGTATGGCATAATTGATATTGTAGAATCTCGTGATATGTGTCCATGTGTGGCACCATTGATATTGATAGATTCTCATTGGCATTGATACATTCATGCATACATACTCATACATTTGGATCGGGTTGCGTGCCGCAACATATATTATATTTATATTGGATTAGGTTGCGCGCCGCAACATATTTTATACATATATTGGATCGGGTTAGGCGCCGCAACATATTTTATACATATATTGGATCAGTTCGCATGTCGCAACATATTTTATACATATATTGGATCGGGTTGTACATCACAACATATATTAAACCTATTTTGGACTGGGTTGCACTTTCAACAACATATATATATATATATATATATATATATATATATATATGGACTACGCGGGTCCCCCATAGGTCATGACTGTCCAGGCGTGGAGATATTTCGTCCAGAGCATGTGTGTGTCATTGCATTGCATTGCATCGCATGGGTATTCATACTACATCCATCCACATCTCTGATTTGGTTGTTGTGTTTATTGTGTTGCATGGTGCGTTTCCGCATTGATTTCCTTGGTTGATTATTGACTTGAGTTGTCATGTGCCTGATTAATACATACTTGGGGATTGGTGGACTCGAGGATTAAAGACTTTCTCCTAGGCTATAACTTGAGGTTATGGAGATCTATTATTGGTTGTACTGGTGTTTGTGGTTATTCTGAGAAATCGTGGGAAAATTGGCAGACTTGTATTTAGGTGCTTCACCATAGGCTATGATTCGGCTATTTGATCCTTCTGTACTTTAGTTCTTATTCTTGGACTGTGTTGTGTCTATACTTGATTGTGAGCATGCCTATTCTTCAGTCTCTTCCTTTATATATGTTAGGTAACTGTTGTCGGCTATGATGCCTACTCAGTACGTATTGTTTGTACTGATGCTACCTTGCTACATTCCTTTTCGGGGTGTCGATTGTGTGACAGGTTCTATTTCTGATCCTCGAGAGTGTTTCTTGGGATGGTGTTGTTGGAGACTTAGGGTGAGCTATTGCCAGATCTGCAGCCCGAGTTTTCATTCTTCATATACTTGTCATCTACTTCCAGGCAGTATCTCTTTTGATGTTATGAGCCTTGTATGGCAACATTCAGATAGTTCTTATTATATAGACAGACCTATGTGTTTATTAGTAGCTCTTGTACTGACTTAGACCAGGTGCCTTGGGTAGAAGATGTATTCCACACTTATTCTCTATTAATTGATATTGAGATTTATTATTAATTACATTGTTCTTCGGCATTTATAGTTTGTATGTTGGGTGAGGGAAGAGTTACCAAGGTGGGAAATGGTAGGTGCCCACACGACTAAGCAATTTTAGGTCGTGACATACGTAAATATCAAAACTCGTTATTCAAACAGCTATTCAGATCTAGAGTTCCTATAGCTTCTCATTAGGCTTGTCTGGAAGGTCATTATCAGACTTGATTAATTGTCATTTGTTGTTCAAACTGAATCATTTCATATTTGTGGTTTTCTAATAGTTTCAAAGTCTTAGAAACTGAATTAATCAAATTCGTTTTTTGTCAGTCTATCTCATAATAGCCATTCACTCAAGACTGCTCAACTTTTGTATCTCCTTTCTATAAGCGAGAACGAGCTTCTTATAACTTGACATCTATGGCTAGATGTCTCATCCACAATTTCATAGTTGTAGAGAAGAATTAATTGGTGCCTCTGCCTGTATTCCATGAATACGGAGAGACTATTCGGAGCATCCCCTCCTTAAGCTGGCAGATTTGGAAAACGTTTCCCCCTTGTAGTTTGTGGCTTATGTGAAGTATCACTTTATTCATTTACCCTTAAGATTTTCCATATATATTATCATAAAATTTCTTCCCTCGTACCAATAAATAGGTGTCATCATAAGGCCAAAAGAGGGACAACATAAGAAGAGGATAGAAAAATACATTTATCAAGAAGCCTTTATTGTTGGTGGTGATCTGAAAGTCATCCAATATCAATAGATCTTTTTCTTCGTTGAAGATCCATAAGTCTTTCCTATATCAACAAGTTTCCCATAAGGTGGTGATCAAAAAGCCTTCCATACATCTATAGAAGCCTTTATCTCTGGCAGTGATCCAAAAGTCTTACGTATATCAAAGAATCTTCCTCTCCGGTGGTGATTCATAAGTATTCTATATATCAAGAAGCCTTTCTCTCAAGTGTTGATAAAAAGTCTTCATACATCAAGAAGCCTTCCTCTCAAGTGGTGATAAAAAGTCTTCATACATCAAGAAGCCTTCATCTCAAGTGGTGAGTCTCAAGTGTTCCTTACTCCACATTCGTGATCAAAGCCTAGCCACATTCATGGTCAAATTCAAGAAACAAGTTTAGTCCATCAATTCAAGAATTGAGTCGACATAAGGAGAAGAATCAAAGGACTACTTCTTCTAATTTTTTTAATCAAAGGCCATCCATGTCAATGAGACTGGATGTTCATTTTATTTCAAGAACTTTACAAAAGTTGGATATTGGTAAACCAAAATCCAGATTCCTACATGGTTGGAATAGGCTCTAATCATTACAAAAGTAGATATACATTTCAGCTCTCAAAAAGGGGCTGGGAATAAGTGAATCTTTGCTAGAGTCTTCCCCATACAATTAAGAACTTATGGAACATCAAAAGTGTAGTTTCTAAGAACTTGAGTATCCAGGATGACTTTGTTCTTGTTGTGTTTTTGTTTGAATGAAGGAAAGTGATGCTTGTCCATGTTGAATTCTCCTTTAACTTCTCTAGGCAATTGTTGGAAATTTGTGAACCAAGTAGTTTGGTCATATTCTAAACCACAATTTGAAAGTTTATCAGTGACTTTATTACCTTCTCTAAAACAGTGAAGTACTTTATAATTGTCAAAATTATCCAACATGCCTCTAATCTTGTTGATGTCTTCTTGTAATTTCCATGGTGTGGACATATTCTTCAAAATCCAATTTACCAAAAAAAGTGAATCACATTCAATTTCCAGATTTCTTATTCTATTTGTCAAACACCAGTCCATACCAGCTTTTAAAGCTACTGTTTATGCATAATTATTTGTCTCTGTTTCAAGGGGCATGGCATATACTATTTGTAATTCTCCAAGACTATTTCTGATAATTCCTCCTCCCCCACACTGGCCTAGATTTACTTTTGAGCACCCATCTGTGTTCAGCTTCAACCATCTAGTCTCTGGTGCTGTCCATTTCACTGCTACGATAGTAGTGCTGATTTTGGCCTTCTTCATGAGTTCAAAATAGTGGATCCACTTCATATATGGAGGGATCTTTGGAAATTGTTTACAAGCAATGATGTTGATTTGCTTAGTAAATCTCAAAATAATTCTGTTGGAAGACATCTTAATTCCTTCAAACCTGCATTCGCACCGGTCTTTCCAAATCTGCCAAATAACAACTACTAGTAATACTTTTAAAGTTAGTTTATGTACAGGGTTTTGGTCTTTAACCATCCACCAAGTGATCAGATTATGTGTGATACTTCTTTTCTCCATTCTAATGCCAAATAATTGGTTGAAGTATTTCAAGACAGCTTCCCCAACTAAGCTATCCATGAAAAAATGTTCTTCATCCTCTAGGCCAGAGCTTATGCAGCAATCACATTTAGGTGCTAGGCATAGATTAAATCTTCTTCTATTAGAATCAACAACAATCTTATATCTGAGCACTTTCCAAACAAAAAAGGCAGTCTTGAAAAGGACTTTTTTATGCCAAAGTAAATTATTAATCAGAGAGGAGTAGGATTTATATCTAATAATATTCCATGCAAAATTACTATTGAATCTCCCATCTATACTAGCAGTCCAAAAAGGTTGGTCATCAAGATTAGAAGAGTGAATAGTAATTTTTAGAATATTTTGAATCATATCAGGGGGTAGGTGATTAGAAAGTTTATATATATTCCATTGAACATTATTGATATATTCAGACACTTTTGGTTTAGTAGAAGTAGATGTTTAGATGTAAAGGGAAAGTATGCCTATACCTGACCAATTATCCCACCAGAAGTTGGAATTACCTCTATTGATCTTCCAATGTATAAGATGATCCACCTTGAATCTGATTTTCATTAGTCTCCTCCATGTATGAGAATGGGTATAATTCCATTTCCTTGACATAGAGTGAATTCTTTGAGAGTACTTGGCTTTCACGAACTTTGTCCACAAAGACTCCTTGGTTCTGAAGTTCCACCATAGTTTACAAGAGAAAGCATCTGAAATGTCATGCAGTCTTCTAACTCCTATACCCGCTTCCAGTATTAGTTTACAAAAGGTCTCCCATTTTGTCCAATGATTTTTTTGTTTCCCTTCAGAACTTCCCCAAAAGAAGTTTGCAAGAACCTTCTCAATTTGTTTTAGAGATGTTTTGGAAGGTTCATAGATTGCAAGCATATGAAGGGGCATAGCAGCTAAGACATGGTTAATTAGGATTCTTTTACCTCCTATAGATAAAAAATTACAACTCCATGACCCCATCCTTTGAATGATTTTGGTGACTATGTCTGTAAAGTAATGTACTCTTTTTTTTCCATAGAACAATGGGCATCCTAAATAGTTGATAGGAAAAACATTCTGCTGAAACTTAAGAATTTTTGCCACAATTTTTCTCCTTTTTTGTGTGACCTGCTCATCCATAAGAAAACAACTTTTGTTAGTATTAATGAGTTGGCTAGAGTTTACTTCATACTCTGTCAGAGTTTGTTTTATGAGATGCAAAGTAGCTGATTTTCCCAAACAAAAAATGATTATATCATCAGCATATGAAAGGTGATTTATTTTGGGACAGTTCTTATGCATACTGAAGTCAATAAAGCTTGGATTTTCAAAAAGTTTATTTAGCGGTCTAGATAAAACTTTAGCAGCAATCACAAAAAGAGAAGGGGAAATAGGGTCCCCTTGTTTGACTCCTCTGTCAGACTTGAAATATACATATCTCTTTCCATTCATAATAACAATATACCAATTGTTGGAAATCATGTTCCTGATGATTGTTATCCATTGTTCTGCAAGACCCAATTTCCTCAATACTGCGTACAGAAAGGGCCATGAAAGTCTGTCATAAGCCTTATTCATATCCAATTTGATCACAACATTATTACCCTTATTAGGATGTCTAATGTCATGAATAATTTCCTGTGCAAGTAAAACATTTTCACCAACAGTTCTGCCTTTAATGAAACCACTTTGGTTTTCAGAGATTAAACTAGGAAGAATTTTGGTCAGTCTTTCATTTAGAACCTTAGACACTACTTTTTGAGAAACATTAATAAGGCTAATTGGTCTAAAATCAGTAAATGATTATGGAGCTTCAGTCTTAAGAATGAGGACTAAATAAGTTGAAGTAAAAAATTTTGGTATTTGTTGACCATCAAAAATAGCTCTGACCATTTCTAGAATATCATTGCTAATGATATCCCAAGATTTTTCAAAAAAAACATACTATTAAAACCATCAGGCCCAACAGAACTATTGTGATTGATGTCAAAAATAGCATTTTTAACTTCATCCATAAAAGGATCAGCAAAAAGCCTAGAGTTATCAGAATCAGTAATCAAACATGGCAAGCAGTTAAGGATACTATTAACAAAGGATATGTTATCTTTTGAAAATAGGTCTTGATAGACCTTCACATCAGCATCAACAATATTTTCACTTCCTTCTATCCATTGATCTTCTACATAGATTCTATGAATATTGAGGAACTTCTTTCTGCCCTTGACCATGTTGTGAAAATATCTGGTATTTTCATCACCCTCAAGGTACCATTTGAGGTTGGCCTTTTTCTTCCAAAAGGTATCAACCATCTTATGGTGAAGAATCAGTTCAGCTTTGGCATGATTGAGTTGCGTCCTGTCATTTTGACTCAAGGTATTTATGTATTGAGCTTCCAGTTGTTCAATTTTGCTTTCCATAGCTTTAATGTTATCAAAAATATTCCCAATTTTGTTCCTGGACCATTCACTAAGAGCTTTGCTGGTTCTTTTCACCTTCTGATGAACTTTCCAAGATATGTTCCCATTGATCTCAGCCCATTGTTGCTTCACAATTTCGAGAAATTTCACTTGATCTACCCAAAAGTTTAGGAACTTGAAGTATTTTATGTAGCTTTCTTCCTTATCTTCAGCATTCATAAGTAATGGGTTGTGGTCAGAACTGATCTAGGTAAGTGCTGGATAGTTGTCTTAGAAAAGCAAGAATTCCATTCACCATTGACAACCAACCTATCTAGTCTTTTCCAGATGATGTCAGTACCCTTTCTTTCATTGCACCAGGTGAAAGGCTGTCCAAAGTACCCAACATCTTCTAGATTGCAGTCAAAAAGGCATTCAATGAAAGGGAGACTCTTGGATAGTCTATGTGGATTTCCCCCAATTTCTCATCAACATTTAAAATGCTATTAAAGTCACCTATAACAGCCCAAGGTGTGGAAATTGTACTAGATAGAGCTCTTATTTCATCCCATGTATCCTCCCTTCCAGTTTTCCTAGTTTTGGCATACACTGTTGAGATATAAAGATCTTTGTTGGATTCTTTGGTAGTAAGTTTACAAGTAAGCATTTGGGCATGGTTAGCATATACATTACAATTCACTTCTGTCCCCCAAGAAAATTCATATCTTGTTACTTACATTTGTATAACTATCCTGTATTCCCAGAATTCTCTTATAGTCATCAATGCAGGTCTCTTGAAGAAATGGCTCTTGAATGGCAACAAAGTTTATGTTATATTGTTTGATCATGTATACAAGTCTCTCAGTAGCAGCTTGGGACTTTATGCCCCTAATATTCCAGTTTAAGAGCTTAATCATTAAACATGTTTAGTATTGTTGGTTTGTGTAGATTTCTTTTGGTTCCTTGTAGCAGGACATTTATTTCTTGACCGGAGCTTTAAAGGTATTTCATGCTTATCTATGTTGTCTTCTTGTGCATCCTGAAATATCTCAGTCTCCCTATTCTTCCCCCCCAAAAGCATGTGCCAGTAGTTCAGCTTCATCATCAGTAGTTTCCTATTCTGTTTCTTCTTCTGAAGTTTCTTCCTCTTCAGTAGTAGTTTCCTTTGCCCATTCATCTTCAAGAGGAGCCCTTTCAGGTTGACTCTTTGTATTTCTAGTACTCACTTCCCTTTTCTGTCGAGTCTTATTTTCCAGAGTTTCCTGTTTTTCATTTAGGCTCTTAAATTTATTATTAGCCTTGGAAACATCCTTTGTATCATTTGAAAGAATTTTGGTCCTCTGAGCAGTCTTCTTTGGAACTTGCCACTGTTGATTTGTTTCTTGAAAATTTGCCTCATTTGCGCTTAAAACAACCTGTAGTGCATTTGGATCAATGATCATAATCTCTTTACTTCCTTCAAGTTGCACCTGTTGATCATTGTGCATCTCCTCATTGTTTTTTGTTATCTGCCCAAATTCTCCTCTAACATTATTTACATCATTGGACGAAGATGATTCTCCTTTGTTCATTTGGAGATTTTGCTGGGTTAACTGATCTTGGTTTTTCTCTGGTAAAACCTTGATAGGCATTATTTGCTTTATGTCAACCTGTTCAAACAGTTTCTCAGTGTCTTTTCCTTAATTGATCACCTTATTTATGGGATGAGGTTTATCTATACCAAGAATGATCCCTGTAGGTTTATAAGTTTGCTTAGGGGGAGCACTTTTGCCTCTCATAGGAACTGTTCTCCCTTTTTTGGTTTGCACTTCTCTGCCTCTTTGAGGTACTTGTTCATTCATTTTTGTCACAGTTTTTGGAATTTCTAGAGCTTTTGTAGAAGGTTCTGCTTTACTCATAGGACTTTTTTTTTAGTTGTTGAAACTTCCTTTTCCTATTTCTCCTTTTCTACTCTTCTACATTGATATAAGGTATGTCCTAATAACCTACAACGGGTACAGTATTTAGGCACACCCTCATACTCAATTTTTTGATCAAAACCTTGTAAAGGAATCATCGCATTTCTTTGTCCAATAACACATAATTTAGCCGAGGTTCTGTAAGATCAATTTTGTTATATCCCGTATTTTGTGCATTCGGATATTTTGAGATAATTGCGACAAGTTAAAGACAAGACTATATTTTGATCTTGTTTGGTATATAAATTGGTTATAAAAAAATTTGATGTGGAAATATTAAGAAAGGCTAGGGGTAAAAAGGAAAATTCGCAAGATGACTCATGGAAATATGGAGGGAGGCTAAGGGAAAATTTAGAATTTGGAAAATAAATCTTCATAAAGTGCAAAAAAAAAAAAAAAAAAGATTGGGCTTGGTAAAAATTGGGCCAAGTGGCCGGCCATGTGGGGTTGTCCAAGGCCCACATGGAGGCCTAATATACATTCATAAAAGATGACCATTTAGTCACATTTTTCATTCTTAACATTTGGAAGATAGAAGAAACATTGAGAAGACCCCAAACAAAGGGACTATTCGGCCAAGTGAAGAAAAAAATTGAGCCTTCAATTTTGATCCAAAAAAATATTTTCTTTTAGTATTCCTACTAATTTGAAGGTCCTCTTTAACGTGGTATAATTGTTGGATCAAGAAGATCTCTATTTGTTGCAAGTTCATGATTCTAGCCAAGTGGGAAATTGAGGGAAAAAGGTAAGAATTAATCTTCTTTTATATGTTATGAATGGTTTGGGTATGTTGTAGTATGTAGAAATGAATGAAAACCATGAATTTAGTGTGTTGGAGTGGTGGCCGTGTGGTGTGGAGTTTGGCCGTGTGTGTGTGTTGTGTTGTATAGGGATGATGAACTAATTTTATCTAGTATTTTGGTTGTTGTTGCAATGAATTCTATGATGAAAATGAAGGTGTAATGATTCTAGTGAAGTTGTAATGGTTGGAGAGTTGTTTTAGAAGTTAATGTGATTTGAATATAGTCTTCTTGTATTTATGGAAAATAATGTTGTTAGTGTGTGAATTGTAGGTATAATTCATGAACTTGAAAGAAGGAAATGTGTCGATATTGTTCTTGTTGAATTTGGAGGGTTTCGGATGAAATAATATGTTGATTGGGTTGTTGGAATATTATGTGAATTGTTAGAAGTATTCTTGAATCATGTTAGAAATATTTCGGATTAATACTTGAATGTGGGATCATTGTTGTTAGCTTGAATATATGTGATTAAATTGGATATAAATGAAATGTCGTGAATTGTGTGACAAGAGTTGTTGATGTTAGAATATGTTTTGGGATTGATTGTTGAAGTTGTTAGTATGATTGTTGGTAATGTTGTTAATAATTTGGCCGAGTTGAATTCTCGGATTGTTGATTGTTGATTTGGCCAAGTTAGATTCTCGGGGATGGTGTATTTACAAGGGAAATGCTGCCGAAATTTCGGTAGATTATAAGTGAATTTACTTGAAAGATTAAGACAAGTGTGTGACAATATGTCTGATGATTATGTAAATCTCCTTGAATGTAGACTAACGAGCTTGGGCGAATAAGCGTAGCTAATAGGACGTGGAGCAGGTATGTAAGGCTTACCCTTTCTTTCTTTTGGCATGATCTTTACGAAACGAGCTAATGACGTATATGTATGATTTCAAAGAAACTTCCTATTCTTAGAGCCACTAGGATGGCTAATATTCTTGACTTCCATAAGTTGTTCCATATGGTTTTGATGCATATCTACGATGTCCAAAGTTTGTTGATATGTTGCCAAATGGCATTCGAAAGAAAATCGATATGACTAAAGTTTTTATTTTCAAATGCTGGCACGTTCGATTATTCCATCGAGTTTTTGATATATTTTGATACGTGCGTATGGCTCCAAAAGTTCTATTTGATTTGATCCATAACGATATCCGAAAGATACTTGACATGATTATGGCTTTGATTTTCCAAACATGACTTCTGAAACGCTTGTAGAACGTTCTATACTTCAAACGCTCATAACTTTCTTATACTAATTCGGATTGACCCGAAATTTGTTTCTGAGCCTTCAGGGGTCGGTAAGTATACTTATCCATCGAGTCTTGATTTATGTGCATATGGTTTCTCACTACTCTGCTCGTACATACTACTATTATATCGTTCGCCAAGTCCCGGGCCGGTATATATCGTGCGCATGGTTCGCCAGGTCCCTTGCTTGAGGGCCGGGTGCCATATATGTATTCCGGAGTATGATGTGTTACGGTGTTATGATGTGTTCATGGTTCGCCGAACCATATATGTGTATATGTATATTCTGATCTTATGATGTGATATTATGATGTGTGACGGAGATTACGGAGCAAACCTTCTGGAGTATGATGTGTGTGGCGCCAAAGGCAGGGTGGCGCCACGTTCCCCGGGTCCTGCAAGGGGCCGGATACCGTTCCTGGCATGCATGATTCGTGTTTCCAGTAAGTTGTTTTGTTATCTGCACATCGTGCTTATTGTCTGTACTAACCTTCTGCACGTGCCACAGCAATATGATATATGTATATGGATCGGGCTGCACGTTCCGCAGCAAATACATTTGTGGATCGGGCCGAACGTTCCTCAGCACTAATATGTTATATATATGGATCGGGCCGTACGTTCCTCGGCACTATTATGTTACATATGAATCAGTTATGTGTATATGTATATGATGACATACGATGTTGGCACGCACGGTCTGTGTTTGGAAAGTACGCATTTTGGCACTCTGAATGATCTACTTATTTTCTGTACTTCTTCTGACACATGACATCGGTATACACGATTTGCATTCTGAAAAATAAGTATTTGGTATTCTGAAAATGTACTTACTTTTGTACTGTTTGTTTCGATTATGGTTCTGTTTTCTGTATTCCATGCTTTACATACTCAGTACATATTCCGTACTGACCCCCTTTTCTTCGGGGGTTGCGTTTCATGCCACGCAGGTACACCCAGATGAGTAAAGGACATTGCTAGAAGATGCATCAGCTGGATTGACAACTCCATTTGCTCCTGGAGTGTTTCCGAGTCAGAGTATATGTGCTATGATGTTTTGTTCGAAGTTAGAGACTTTGCAGACAGAGTCGTGGGTATAGGATGTCAGTTTTGTAAGCGGCTCCATCAGCCAATGTGTCATTTTATGTTATGTTACAAATTCCGTGTGATTACAGATTTGACTTGTTTCTGAAAGTTTCCAAAAGCATTTATTATGTTTGTCATTTTCACGGATTAACAGAATCAAACGATAAAAGAAAGATTTTGAAAGCTTACTATGTATTTAACTTTTATTTGATTTCAGAGTCCGAAGAGATTATGTAGGTAATAAGAGTCTGTGGATTCGCTCGGCTCCGGATATGGGGTTGGGTGCCCATCACACCCTATGGAGATTAGGGTGTGACAAAGTGGTATCAGAGCAGGTTGTCCTACGGGTTGTCTGCAAAGTCGTGTCCAGCAGAGTCCTGTTTATGGGTGTGAAGCCGACCACATTTATAAACAGGAGGCTGCGGGGCATCTAGGGATTGTTGACTTTCTTTCTGTCTTAGATTGTGCGATAGAGCCAAGTCATAGAAAATGAGACTTTCTTATATAAGCCTTACGTACGACGGAAGGAGGTAAGTGATGATGTGGAAAGTTATAGAAATAAGCCTTGATATATTTGTTCTGTTACTTGAAATTGGAAGCTCTGGATGGCATGAATGTGATATATAGCCGTATGCTCTGTAAGGAATTGTTGATATTTATTGCGTACAGATTTAGAATAGTAAGGATTGTAAAAGAGACTCCGTCGAAATTTTTTGAAAATCAGGTCATTTAGTTAAGTACGCCTAACAAGAAGAAGTGTGGAAAGGGAATATCGTAAACAGACCACAAGTGGGATGTGATATTTTAGAAAAGCTATGGACTTGTAATGACATGAAGAATAATAGAGAGAAAGACGATTAGTAGTCCAGAGGATTAAAATGGGTTGTATTCGAGATTTAGTAAGAACAAGGTCTACTGAAGGATTCAGAGAAAGTTGACAATCAGTTTGCTGTAGATTCTGATATAAGAATGGTGAATGGAATCTGAACAGACTGATACCTGAGTACTTATAAGTAACGGCGACGAAGGTTTGTTCACTACCATCGGGAATCTAGGAATCTGGGACGAAAGATAGTTATACACTTAAGTGAAAGGTGAACACTGGGAATTAAAAGGGGCGAAACAGTAATTGTAAAAGAAAGGACGTGTCACAAAAATGTCTCGGAATCTGTAAGGCTTCGACTTGCTCTAGAGCATGTAACGAAGGTCATGCGGCGAAGTGGACGCGATTATATCAGCATTAAGGCACTGGATTTCATCAAAGTTTCGAGGTTAAGCGTGCTAAGGTGAGGGAAATCTTAGGATGGGTGACCCCTTGGGAAGTGTATTAGAAATTCTATATATTCCGACATAAGAGACAAATGAGAAGCTAGAGTGGCCTAAGGGAAACTAGAGTATATGGGATGGTTGGAGACCATAAAAGGCCACGTAGGACGAGACAGGCTAGACTGGAGAAGAGACAGAAAGTGCGTCACGGCTCTGGAGTTAAGGTAGGCCTGAATAGCGTTTGGAAGTATTTTGTGAACTAGTTAATAGTAATTATATATATATATATATATATGAATGCGTGTGATATTTCATATGTGATTGTATCGGTGGGTATGTGAGTTCCAGCAACCGGCGCTACGGTAAAGAAGGCATTAATCAAGTAAAGGTACCGAAGTTCGAGTGACAGCAAAAATTAGACGGTACGAGTGTTACAAGTTAAGCTGCTATTATTTTTACTACAGGTTAAGATTGAAAATTTTAATACAACGATATTGGAAAAGAAAGTGAGTGAGTAGCTGGAAAATAAATAGATCAAAGTGTCAGAAGAAAATGAAAGGTAAGAAACCTCAGTGAGTGAAGCCCCCGAGAGAAATTACTGGCAAAGTACGAGACTATTTGGATAAAAATTTAAAGGTAGGTACCTAAAAAGGGTAAAGTGTGGTAATATGGAACAAGAGGAATGTGTGAGGTTCGAGAACCAATTTCAATAAGTGAGGCTAAAGAAATAGTGACTACGACAAGGAATGTGAAGTAAGAGAAAGAATGATAAAGCCTTGTGACGATGTTAGAAAATGTCGGCCCTTGAAAGGTATATAAAGGAATAAGTGTGCAGCCATATTAATGTGGATGCCTCAGATATGGAGGTGCCTTTCTGAAAAGATGACTTAAGAGTGAAGCGGAATTGCGCGTATAAAGTAATATTTCATGAACTTCAGAGTCGATGCCACAAATGGCAAAAGGAGAAAAGTGTTCAAGGAGGAAGGTTAAGAATGAAAGTAGAAAAGGTATACTAACGGATTAGTCGAAGGAAGAGGAGAACATTTGGAAATAAAACAAATGGAAATCCTTAATCATAGGAGTAAGAAGGATACTTTGACAAGTTAACGATAGGAACCCGATTACGCACCAAGGAAAGAATAAGGATAATGGGTCAACACCGTTGATTGGGAAATTAAGGGCGTGGAGCGAGAATTCATGTGAAGTCTGAAAGATTTGATCCTAGAGAGAATGGAATGAAATATAAAGAATGTGCATGGAAGACCGCTCGGTCATAGTACCATAAGTATAGTTAAAGGTACGATGAGCGAGGATAGAGAGAGTATAATCCGTAAGGGTTCTGTGCTGTGAGAAAAAGTAGCGAGACGTTCGAAAATATGGACGCATAGCTGCAACGCGAACGCGTAATTAAGAAGGACTACGAGTAAGTAAACTAAAATAGGTGAAAGGATTAATAGTGGATGGAAAAGTATGGGAATGTTGACAAGAATGATAATATAGACAGAAAATGAAAAGGAAAGCTTATGGTAAGAAGTTTCGATATGTTATGCACAGAGTTGGAAAAGATCTCACAGAAGGACTATTGGCATATGAGGAGCCCCTAAAAGGGGGGGGGGGGGGGAACGTATTACGTTAGGCTTAAAAAGAATCACAACATTTTCAAGCGCTGGAAAAGGAAATTTATTAGCTCGGGACTAGATTCCGAAACATGTCGGCACATCAAAAGGATACATGGAAGAAGTAGAAATGAATTGACAATGAGTGTACCGTGAGGCCGACATAAAGGGAAGGGTTGAAAGATACCTTAAGTGAATGCTTCATGCTAACATGAATTATGCTATGTTTATGCCATGATTTGAATCTCTCTTATCGGACAAATTTGCGTCGTACCTAAGTACGCAGCGACATGTTGTAAAAGTAATAAAAGAGCAAGAAAATGGCTACAAGCTAAGTGCAGAAAGGATAAGGGAGAAAATGATAAGATCCAAAAGATGTTTCGGACGGGAACGACTATTATAACAGAAGTATCAACAATTGGTAGTCTGAAATTTTGACCGAAAGAAAGAACGCAGTGCCTATGAGTAAAATAAAAGAGTTCGTCGGATACTAGAAAATGGTTCATAGACCATTAATTATACGGAATATGAGGATATACGCTACGAATTTATATGAATCATCGATGTGAAGCGATGCTCGATCACATTTGTAAGGAATCCCCACTGGAGAGCCAACAAGAAATAATGAAGGACGAACTGAGCGCCAATACAAAGAAATCAAAGACAAGTATACTTGTGTCGAGAAATGTGAGGGAAGGAAATAAATAAAAGTTGTAGTAAGAACTCAAACATGTGCGAACTAAGAAGTTAGGTGAATTCGAATCATAAGTCACCATAAGCGCAACTGGACTGCGAAGCATAATGAATGGCAAGGAAACAGTACGTACATATGTTTTTGGATAAATATTTAGAATGAAAGATTAAAAGGGATAGTGACGAAGACATAAAGAAACAGGGAGCGAAGAGAAGAGAACACCAAAAGCCGATGGGTATTTATAGCATGATAAGCGAGACTGCAATACTGTAGCTTAGATACAAACAAGGAACAACCTGTGGCCATATCGCATCATCAAGTGAAGATTACGTACCAAAGATGTGACTTTTGTTAAGGTATGATAACGAAACAATAACAGAGAAGAGATGACTTGGGAAGGACAGGAATACTAACTTGGTATGGTGGGTGAGAAAACCCATGACACGGAATGAGGATTCATGTAAAGACCGAGAAGTTCAATTATAAAAGAAAATAGGGTAAAAGATAAGGAATGAGCATGAAGTAAAAGATAACTATAAGAGGAACCCCCCCCCCCCACCCCCCAAAAGTGTTATAAGATCCCATAGGGCAGTTGAACATTCCAGGACGAATGTTCTAAAGGGGGGGAGGATGTTATATCCCGTATTTTGCACATTCGGATATTTTGAGATAATTGTGACAAGTTAAAGACAAGACTATATTTTGATCTTGTTTGGTATATAAATTGGTTATAAAAAAATTTGATGTGGAAATATTAAGAAAGGCTAGGGGTAAAAAGGGAAATTCGCAAGATGACTCATGGAAATATGGAGGGAGGCTAAGGGAAAATTTGGAATTTGGAAAATAAATCTTCATGAAGTGCAAAACAAAAACAAAAAAAAAATTGGGCTTGGTAAAAATTGGGTCAAGTGGCCGGCCATGTGGGGTGGTCCAAGGCCCACATGGAGGCCTAATATACATTCATAAAAGATGACCATTTAGTCACATTTTTCATTCTTAACATTTGGAAGATAGAAGAAACTTGGAGAAGACCCCAAACAAAGGGACTATTCGGCCAAGTGAAGAAACAAATTGAGCCTTCAATTTTGATCCAAAAAAAAAAAATTCTTCTAGTATTCCTACTAATTTGAAGGTCCTCTTTAATGTGGTATAATTGTTGGAGCAAGAAGATCTCTATTTGTTGCAAGTTCATGATTCTAGCCAAGTGGGAAATTGAGGGAAAAAGGTAAGAATTAATCTTCTTTTATATGTTATGAATGGTTTGGGTATGTTGTAGTATGTAGAAATGAATGAAAACCATGAATTTAGTGTGTTGGAGTGGTGGACGTGTGGTGTGGAGTTTGGCCGTGTGTGTGTGTTATGTTGTATAGGGATGATGAACTAATTTTATCTATTATTTTGGTTGTTGTTGCAATGATTCTATGATGAAAATGAAGGTGTAATGCTTCTAGTGAAGTTGTAATGATTGGAGAGTTGTTTTAGAAGTTAATGTGATTTGAATATAGTCTTCTTGTATTTATGGAAAATAATGCTGTTAGTGTGTGAATTGTAGGTATAATTCATGAACTTGAAAGAAGGAAATGTGTCGCTATTGTTCTTGCTGAATTTGAAGGGTTTCGGATGAAAAAATATGTTGATTGGGTTGTTGGAATATTATGTGAATTGTTAGAAGTATTCTTGAATCATGTTAGAAAGATTTCGGATTAATACTTGAATGTGGGATCATTGGCGTTAACTTGAATATATGTGATTAAATTGTATATAAATGAAATGCCGTGAATTGTGTGACAAGAGTTGTTGATGTTAGATTATGTTTTGGGATTGATTGTTGAAGTTGTTAGTATGATTGTTGGTAATGTTGTTAATAATTTGGCCGAGTTGAATTCTCGGATTGTTGATTGTTGATTTGGCCGAGTTAGATTCTCGGGGATGGTGTATTTACAGGGGAAATGCTGCCGAAATTTTGGCAGATTATAAGTGAATTTACTTGAAAGATTAAGACAAGTGTGTGACAATATGTCTGATGATTATGTAAATCTCCTTGAATGTAGACTAACGAGCTTGGGCGAATAAGCGTAGCTAATAGGACGTAGAGCAGATATGTAAGGCTTACCCTTTCTTTCTTTTGGCATGATCTTTACGAAACGAGCTAATGACGTATATGTATGATTTCAAAGAAACTTCCTATTCTTAGAGCCACTAGGATGGCTAATATTCTTGACTTCCATAAGTTGTTCCATATGGTTTTGATGCATATCTACGATGTCCAAAGTTTGTTGATATGTTGCCAAATGGCATTCGAAAGAAAATCGATATGACTAAAGTTTTTATTTTCAAATGCTAGCACGTTCGATTATTCCATTGAGGTTTTGATATATTTTGATACGTGCGTATGGCTCCAAAAGTTCTATTTGATTTTGTTATATCCCGTATTTTTTAACGTCAGATTAATTGCTGAGGTGGGACCCACACATCGAGATTTTTTTGGGACATCTGAAAATTCATATGAATCACATATGAGAAGTTAAACACAACTCAAGAAGGACCCTTGGGCCAAATCAAAGTGGAAGTCCTCCAAACGAATATTTTAAGAAAACGTTTTCGGGTGATCTGACTTCAAGGGGCAAAAACGGTATTATAAGTTTGGAATTTGGAAACGTACCAAGAAATAGAAGTTGTAGATAATTGAATTAGCTTTCCAACCATAGGTCGTGGGTCCCCAGGTGACGTCGGTACAAGGAGATATGGACGTTTTAAGGTCGAAAGGTCAGTGGGCTAGGCCCAACTCGGGACCAAACCGAGTTGGCCCAAAAAAATCAAAAAAGATAAGTGGGCTAAGGTTTGGGCCTTGTTTGGCCGTCCATTTGGTGTGGGATTAAGCCCACATCAAGGTTAATGAGTAAATAAAGAGATGACCAAGTCATCTTTTTCATCAAACTCTCTAGAATTTTCAAGAAAGTAAGAACAAGAAAAGAAGGAGAAAAACTTGAAGGCCATTTCGGCCAAGATCAAAAACCAACAAGAAAATTGATAAAAATTCTTCAAAAATCATTTTCTACCAAGTAAAGGGTGATTAACAAGGTGGAGTTGTTGTTGGAGCAAGAAAAATTCAAAATCATACAAGTTGTCAAGTTGTAGTCAAGTGAGAAGTTGAAGAAGAAAGGTGAGTTTTGATCTTGTTTTATGTGTTATATATGGTTTATATGTGTTGTAGTATGCTAAAATGGATGAAATTCATGAAGGAGAGAAATATAGTACATGGCCGTGTGTATGTATATATGTGTAGGAGTCATGCTTCAATTATTTTAATTAGTGTTTGGTTGTTATTGTTGTGAATGATATGTGGAAAATGGAAGTTGAATGAATTTTGAGAAGTTGTAGTGTGTATGTTGGTGTTGGCCGTGTGGTTATGGTGAAAAAAATGGAAGAGAATGAGTCCATTTTATTTAGTATTTTGTTTGTTGTTATGTTGTGGACTCTATGTTGCTAATGAATGTCTAGGAACCTTAGTGAAGTTGAAGTAGGTGGAGGTTCGTTTTAGAAGTTGTGTAAATTGAATGTAATGTTCTTGCATGCATGGAAGGTAATGTGGTTAGTATGATGTTGTTGGAATATAGATTATGAGGTTGTTATTGTTTTCATTAAAGTTAGAAAGTTTTTGGAAGAAGTAGTAAGTTGATTGAATATGGAAGTTGTTAGTATTGTTGTTGTTGGAATTGTGGTTGATATTTTGGCCGGGTTTGAATTCCCGGGATTGTTGTTGATTGAAATTAGCCAAGTTGAACTTGGTGGGATGGAGTATTTATAGGGGAAGCGCTGCCGAAATTTCGGTAGCCAAATGTTTCCTTAAGATTCTAACTCTAAGTACCCTAATAAGAGTTTTGGTAAACATGACCAATTTGCAGATTTTGACGAGATTGCGACGTGAATTTGGAATAGCAAAAGGAGCGGAAAGAGGTATGTAAGGCTTCACTCTTCTTTCTATGGCATGTCTTAGATGTAATAAGTCGGGTACGAGCCTCGGGGACAACCCTAGCCCCCGGAATCCGCACCTAAAGTTTTCCACTTTTTGTTCAATAGAATTGAACTAGAAAGTGTGCAAATGATGGAAAGACCTCTTAAACCCTTAGAACTTGCACGAGTGGGACCCGATTACCCTAGAACCCTCACAAGTAATGACATGACACGTAATATATGTAAATAACATACGCCACCCCCATCCGACCCGAGGTGGGCCCGCTACTCTCGGATTTTTCCTTACAGTGTTGCTTGACTTATTAGAAGTGAATCCAAAGGGAACTTTTGATCCCGAGTTCGTTACCGAACGATAAGTACTATGACTCCTCCAACGAGGACCCTTCCATGACGAGAATGATAACAATGACATTACATAAGAGGATATGCCTATGATACGCACTACCGGAACGACTCTATGACCAAGATAACTAAGCTAAGTATCTTATGTAAATATGAAAATGATAAATTAATTTTTGAATCTTATTTATATTCCCTAGCTATGCCTTTATTTTCTAAAGATTTCAAAGTCTATGAACTGTCATCTATGATGCCCACAATTTCATTCTACGTTTACTTTAATACTATTCTCCATTGACCATCTCACCTCAAAATATTCGTCCCTTCGAGGTGAGACAAGAGCGATCACGAGTATTCCATAATGTAATCGGAGGTCACCGGCCTTACGCCGCTCCGATGGCTATATGATTTTTCCTTGGGCTCCCTTGTGTGCTTATAGGATATATACATATAGAAAACATGTCTATGTATATAAGACATGTATATATATATATATAAAACATGTGTATGTATATAAGATATGTATAAGTATATAAAAGATATATATGTATATAAGATAAGTAAATGTATATAAGACATGTATATGTAAGCAAGCTATGTATATGAACCTGGGTTGGGGGGAAGGGATACATGGGGGAATGGGAAGGGAAACATGTTTCATTGCTACCTGATCAGCTGGCTTATCATCCCGGACGCGGGGTGCCCGGACGCGGGATATATGGGTGAGCCGGTGTATATTGGCGCTATGTGGGTGAGCCGGCATTGTTCGGCGCTATGATATGACCTACCATGTCATGACCAGACATGCTATGATAAGATATGCTATGGTAAGCTATACTATGACATGATATGCTATGATCTGCTACGACAGGACATGATATGACAAGCTATGCTTTGCTATGATACGCTATGATATGCTATGCTATGGTAAGACATGCTATGACACGCTATGCTATGACACGACATGCTATAACATGCCATGCTACGATATGAGGTACTATGTTATGATATACTATAGCCTGACACTCTATGACACGATATACTATGACGTGATATACTACGACAAGACAAGATAAGATATAATACGATATGATACGAGATGATAATATATGACATGAGATATGTTCTATCTTCTATATTCTATGACTCCATGACATTATTAATTATACATTATGTTACTGCTAGTGTTATCTTTCATGTCTTACATACTCGGTACACTATTCGTACTGACGTCCCTTCTTGTGGACGCTGCGTTTCATGCCGCGTAGGTCAGCAGATAGGCGGATTTGATCCTTAGGAGCCTTACCAGCAGTGTTGACAGCGCTCCAGTTGTTCCGGAGCCTCACTTCTGCGGTACTATTTTGTGTATGTATATTCGGGCACGGCAGCACCCGGCCCTTTCTATGTATAAGTGTACTACGTCTAGAGGCTCGTAGAGAGTTATGTACAGTCAGTTATGTACAGTCAGTTAAGTACAGTTAGATATATGGTGTTTTGGCATGATAATGTTGATGTATAAGTGATAACGAAGTTTATTAGTCTATGTTCAGAAGGACGCCGCTAATGTTAATGTTCAAAAAAAAAAATGGCTCTGTTTACATGGCTTGCTAAGAGGTAAAGGTAAAACGATAGACAAGGGGTGCTCGGTACAAGTATCGGGTACTCGTCACGGCCCCTAGACGGGTCGTGACAGAAGTGGTATCAAAGCAGTTCGGTCCTAGGAGTTTGTCTACGAGCCGTGTCCAGTAGAGTCTTGTTTATGGGTGTGTAGCGCGCCACACTTATAAACAGGAGGCTACAGGGCATTTAGGAAATATGACCATCTTTGTGTCCTAAGATCGTGCGATAGAGCTATGCTATTAGGTATCTATGTTCCCTTCCTAATCCTATGTTATGGTTTCAGTACTGTCGATGAAGAGATCAGCTTCAGATGATGGGGGCACCAGTAAGGCCCCTAGAGTATCTCCAGAGCCGAGTAGGGGGAGTCTCGGCTATTCGATTGAGTCAGATCCGTCAAAGGACCCAGCCACAACTCCTCCAGATTTTCTGACCCCCAGAACGGAGGATCCCGCGGAGGATAGCTATGATGCGGACCCGTCGGAGGATCTAGCGACAATTCCACCAGAGATTCTGACCCCTAGAGCAGGGGATTCCACAGACAGTGGCTATGATACAGATCCCTCAGAGGATTCGACGATGACTCCCCTAGAGCTTCTTACCTCCAGGGAGGAGGATAGTCATGGCACAGATCCGTCAGAGCACTCTTCTAGGACGACGGACGAGGAGGCTTCCGGGGGTACGCCAGTTACCCCCGTGATGGAGGACCGTGTCAGTCCGGCCACCTCGGAGAGTGCTACGAATTTCTCCTGTCCCTTGTTCCGGCCATCACAGAACCAGGAATCACCGCTATTCTCTTCGGACTCGGACGCGAGAAATGACGAGGGTCGGGCGAGCGATGAGCAGACAGACGAGAATGAAGAATATACTTCGCATGGTAGCTCCCTGGGCCAGGCTCGAGATTGATCGGCTACAGGTTTATAAGATTTTCTTTAAAACTTTCTATGTATACGTAATCTCTGCAGGAATACTGATTAATAACGGCAGGTAGAAATTCAAAAAGGGGTCAAAGGTTTAGCGGCTATAAGTAATGGCGACTGAGATGTCCCCGCCACCAGTGTGAGTTTAGAACCCCCGGTAAAAGATAGTTATATGTATGGATAGGAGTAAATAGCGAAGATTTAAGCAGAGGCAATATGGTACTTGTATGGTTAGGAAAGTGAAGATAGGAGCGGGACACGCCGTGAGGACGTTTTGGGAGTTGTTAGAACCCCGACTTACTTTAAATAATGTGACAAAGGCCGTACGGGACAGTCGGAAAAATTACACCAGCGTTCGCGTATTAAAATGCACCAGAGTTTCAAGGTTAAGCGTGCTCAGGTGGGAGCAATTTCATGATGGGTGACCCCCTGGGAAATATGCTGAAATTTTCACAAATGTGGGAACAAGAAACGAATGTGAAGCTAGGTAGTCCAATGTAAATTAGAGTGTGTGGAGTGGTTACAAACCCTATAAGAGTCATGTAGGCTGAGACGGACAAGACTAACGGAAGAGGAGAAAGCGTGACAGAAAGGGGACTTATTAACGTGGGGCCAACGTTCGGAGCTTACTCAATGGACTTACGACATAAAAGCGACCTAAGCGACATGTGAGATGTCTACGAAGGAGACCTCCCCGAAGTATTATGATACACTATGAGGCCAGTTTAACATTCGAGGACGAATGTTCTAAAGGGGGGGGGGGGGGGAGAATGTTATATCCCGTATTTTTTAACGTCAGATTAATTGCTGAGGTGGGACCCACACATCGAGATTTTTTTGGGACATCTGAAAATTCATATGAATCACATATGAGAAGTTAAACACAACTCAAGAAGGACCCTTGGGCCAAATCAAAGTGGAAGTCCTCCAAACGAATATTTTAAGAAAACGTTTTCGGGTGATCTGACTTCACGGGGCAAGAACGGTATTATAAGTTTGGAATTTGGAAAAGTACCAAGAAATAGAAGTTGTAGATAATTGAATTAACTTTCCAACCATAGGTCGTGGGTCCCCAGGTGACGTCGGTACAAGGAGATATGGATGTTTTAAGGTCGAAAGGTCAGTGGGCTAGGCCCAACTCGGGACCAAACCGAGTTGGCCCAAAAACATCAAAAAAAATAAGTGGGCTAAGGTTTGGGCCTTGTTTGGCCGTCCATTTGGTGTGGGATTAAGCCCACATCAAGGTTAATGAGTAAATAAAGAGATGACCAAGTCATCTTTTTCATCAAACTCTCTAGAATTTTCAAGAAAGTAAGAACAAGAAAAGAAGGAGAAAAACTTGAAGGCCATTTCGGCCAAGATCAAAAACCAACAAGAAAATTGATAAAAATTCTTCAAAAATCATTTTCTACCAAGTAAAGGGTGATTAACAAGGTGGAGTTGTTGTTGGAGCAAGAAAAATTCAAAATCATACAAGTTGTCAAGTTGTAGTCAAGTGAGAAGTTGAAGAAGAAAGGTGAGTTTTGATCTTGTTTTATGTGTTATATATGGTTTATATGTGTTGTAGTATGCTAAAATGGATGAAATTCATGAAGGAGAGAAATATAGTACATGGCCGTGTGTATGTATATATGTGTAGGAGTCATGCTTCAATTATTTTAATTAGTGTTTGGTTGTTATTGTTGTGAATGATATGTGGAAAATGGAAGTTGAATGAATTTTGAGAAGTTGTAGTGTGTATGTTGGTGTTGGCCATGTGGTTATGGTGAAAAAAATGGAAGAGAATGAGTCCATTTTATTTAGTATTTTGTTTGTTGTTATGTTGTGGACTCTATGTTGCTAATGAATGTCTAGGAACCTTAGTGAAGTTAAAGTAGGTGGAGGTTCGTTTTAGAAGTTGTGTAAATTGAATGTAATGTTCTTGCATGCATGGAAGGTAATGTGGTTAGTATGATGTTGTTGGAATATAGATTATGAGGTTGTTATTGTTTTCATTAAAGTTAGAAAGTTTTTGGAAGAAGTAGTAAGTTGATTGAATATGGAAGTTGTTAGTATTGTTGTTGTTGGAATTGTGGTTGATATTTTGGCCGGGTTTGAATTCCCGGGATTGTTGTTGATTGAAATTAGCCAAGTTGAACTTGGTGGGATGGAGTATTTATAGGGGAAGTGCTGCCGAAATTTCGGTAGCCAAATGTTTCCTTAAGATTCTAACTCTAAGTACCCTAATAAGAGTTTTGGTAAACATGACCAATTTGCAGATTTTGACGAGATTGCGACGTGAATTTGGAATAGCAAAAGGAGCGGAAAGAGGTATGTAAGGCTTCACTCTTCTTTCTATGGCATGTCTTAGATGTAATAAGTCGGGTACGAGCCTCGGGGACAACCCTAGCCCCCGGAATCCGCACCTAAAGTTTTCCACTTTTTGTTCAATAGAATTGAACTAGAAAGTGTGCAAATGATGGAAAGACCTCTTAAACCCTTAGAACTTGCACGAGTGGGACCCGAATACCCTAGAACCCTCACAAGTAATGACATGACACGTAATATATGTAAATAACATACGCCACCCCCATCCGACCCGAGGTGGGCCCGCTACTCTCGGATTTTTCCTTACAGTGTTGCTTGACTTATTAGAAGTGAATCCAAAGGGAACTTTTGATCCCGAGTTCGTTACCGAACGATAAGTACTATGACTCCTCCAACGAGGACCCTTCCATGACGAGAATGATAACAATGACATTACATAAGAGGATATGCCTATGATACGCACTACCGGAACGACTCTATGACCAAGATAACTAAGCTAAGTATCTTATGTAAATATGAAAATGATAAATTAATTTTTGAATCTTATTTATATTCCCTAGCTATGCCTTTATTTTCTAAAGATTTCAAAGTCTATGAACTGTCATCTATGATGCCCACAATTTCATTCTACGTTTACTTTAATACTATTCTCCATTGACCATCTCACCTCAAAATATTCGTCCCTTCGAGGTGAGACAAGAGCGATCACGAGTATTCCATAATGTAATCGGAGGTCACCGGCCTTACGCCGCTCCGATGGCTATATGATTTTTCCTTGGGCTCCCTTGTGTGCTTATAGGATATATACATATAGAAAACATGTCTATGTATATAAGACATGTATATATATATATATAAAACATGTGTATGTATATAAGATATGTATAAGTATATAAAAGATATATATGTATATAAGATAAGTAAATGTATATAAGACATGTATATGTAAGCAAGCTATGTATATGAACCTGGGTTGGGGGGAAGGGATACATGGGGGAATGGGAAGGGAAACATGTTTCATTGCTACCTGATCAGCTGGCTTATCATCCCGGACGCGGGGTGCCCGGACGCGGGATATATGGGTGAGCCGGTGTATATCGGCGCTATGTGGGTGAGCCGGCATTGTTCGGCGCTATGATATGACCTACCATGTCATGACCAGACATGCTATGATAAGATATGCTATGGTAAGATATACTATGACATGATATGCTATGATCTGCTACGACAGGACATGATATGACAAGCTATGCTATGCTATGATACGCTATGATATGCTATGCTATGGTAAGACATGCTATGACACGCTATGCTATGACACGACATGCTATAACATGCCATGCTACGATATGAGGTACTATGTTATGATATACTATAGCCTGACACTCTATGACACGATATACTATGACGTGATATACTACGACAAGACAAGATAAGATATAATACGATATGATACGAGATGATAATATATGACATGAGATATGTTCTATCTTCTATATTCTATGACTCCATGACATTATTAATTATACATTATGTTACTGCTAGTGTTATCTTTCATGTCTTACATACTCGGTACACTATTCGTACTGACGTCCCTTCTTGTGGACGCTGCGTTTCATGCCGCGCAGGTCAGCAGATAGGCGGATTTGATCCTTAGGAGCCTTACCAGCAGTGTTGACAACGCTCCAGTTGTTCCGGAGCCTCACTTCTGCGGTACTATTTTGTGTATGTATATTCAGGCACGGCAGCACCTGGCCCTTTCTATGTATAAGTGTACTACGTCTAGAGGCTCGTAGACAGTTATGTACAGTCAGTTAAGTGCAGTTAGATATATGGTGTTTTGGCATGCTAATGTTGATGTATAAGTGATAACGAAGTTTATTAGTCTATGTTCAGAAGGACGCCGCTAATGTTAATGTTCAAAAAAAAAATGGCTCTGTTTACATGGCTTGCTAAGAGGTAAAGGTAAAACGATAGACAAGGGGTGCTCGGTACAAGTATCGGGTACTCGTCACGGCCCCTAGACGGGTCGTGACAGATTTGATCCATAACGATATCCGAAAGATACTTGACATGATTATGGCTTTGATTTTCCAAAAATGACTTCTGAAACGCTTGTAGAACGTTCTATACTTCAAACGCTCATAACTTTCTTATACTAATTCGGATTGACCCGAAATTTGTTTCTGAGCCTTCAGGGGTCGGTAAGTATACTTATCCATCGAGTCTTGATTTATGTGCATATGGTTTCTCACTACTCTGCTCGTGCATACTACTATTATATCGTTCGCCAAGTCCCGGGCCGGTATATATCGTGCGCATGGTTCGCCAGGTCCCTTGCTTGAGGGCCGGGTGCCATATATGTATTCCGGAGTATGATGTGTTACGGTGTTATGATGTGTTCATGGTTCGCCGAACCATATATGTGTATATGTATATTCTGATCTTATGATGTGATATTATGATGTGTGACGGAGATTACGGAGCAAACCTTCTGGAGTATGATGTGTGTGGCGCCAAAGGCAGGGTGGCGCCACGTTCCCCGGGTCCCGCAAGGGGCCGGATACCGTTCCTGGCATGCATGATTCGTGTTTCCAGTAAGTTGTTTTGTTATCTACACATCGTGCTTATTTTCTGTACTAACCTTCTGCACGTGCCACAGCAATATGATATATGTATATGGATCGGGCTGCACGTTCCGCAGCAAATACATTTGTGGATCGGGCCGAACGTTCCTCGGCACTAATATGTTATATATATGGATCGGGCCGTACGTTCCTCGGCACTATTATGTTACATATGAATCAGTTATGTGTATATGTATATGATGACATACGATGTTGGCACGCACGGTCTGTGTTTGGAAAGTACGCATTTTGGCACTCTGAATGATCTACTTATTTTTTGTACTTCTTCTGACACATGACATCGGTATACACGATTTGCATTCTGAAAAATAAGTATTTGGTATTCTGAAAATGTACTTACTTTTGTACTGTTTGTTTCGATTATGGTTCTGTTTTCTGTATTCCATGCTTTACATACTCAGTACATATTCCGTACTGACCCCCTTTTCTTCGGGGGCTGCGTTTCATGCCACGAAAGTACACCCAGATGAGTAAAGGACATTGCTAGAAGATGCCTCAACTGGATTGGCAACTCCATTTGCTCCTGGAGTGTTGCCGAGTCAGAGTATATGTGCTATGATGTTTTGTTCGAAGTTAGAGACTTTGCAGACAGAGTTGTGGGTATAGGATGTCAGTTTTGTAAGCGGCTCCATCAGCCGATGTGTCATTTTATGTTATGTTACAAATTCCGTGTGATTACAGATTTGACTTGTTTCTGAAAGTTTCCAAAAACATTTATTATGTTTGTCATTTTCACAGATTAACAGAATCAAACGATAAAAGAAAGATTTTGAAAGCTTACTATGTATTTCACTTTTATTTGATTTCAGAGTCCGAAGAGATTATGTAGGTAATAAGAGTCTGTTGGTTCGCTCGGCTCCGGATATGGGGTTGGGTGCCCATCACACCCTAGGGAGATTAGGGTGTGACAAATTTCAACCCGAACCTTGGCCATACTTGGCCTAGTTCTACTCTTTGTCTCTAAATCCAATGCTAGGGGAATCCCGATTGGACTAATAATTTGTTTTAAATAGTGCCAAGTATGTAAGTGGAAAGGTAGTTTAGGTAATAGAACCCATACCAGAGTTAATGGGTTGTCTTCCTCCGGTGTGAAGTTTGGGGTTCGTTTGCTCAACCACATCGTCTGACCATCGATATCTATAGCATGTCCGAAGTAAATGGTGTTAAAATCTTCCTCATTGTAGACGTGGATGAACACATTCTGATTATCATAGACCCCAATATGAATTTTCCCTTTGATAGGGATTGATTCTTTCACTGTAGCTTGAATTGTTTCAATTTGGGGTCGGGTTTTTAGGAATCTGCCATTAATAGTGAATTTGCATTCCTTTGCCATTGATCCATGATAGTCGTCACAATCAAATAATACTGCTAGTACGCCATTATGAGTTGATACATCCGCAAATACTGATTCTCTTTTTCGAGTTGAAATCGATTTTCCACCGGCAACAACAGAGAGATAATTGGGTTTTGTGGGAATTTCTTCATTGGGTGTTATTGCTTTGCCATTTAGATCCGGTGGTTGAGTAGGACGCGCCGGGCATCCCTTCCATCAGAGTCGCGTGAGACTTAACAATCGGATTTTGACAAATTAGGGATTGTTAGTAAGAGAGAGAAGAGAGAGAAGTTTGTGCAAGCACTACTTCTTTTGATTTATGAAAGTCTAAATATTGTTATCCGTGTAATTTATTGAAATATAAATATTGTTGTTTGCTATACCTCTTCCGTCTCAATTTATGTGATATAGTTTGACTCGAAGCAGAGTTTAAGAAAGAAAGACTTCTCAAACTTGTGGGCCATAGATATTAAAAGGGGAAATTTTAAGTTAAATTATTTCTAAATATAGAAATGTATCATAATTTTTATGAACGACTAAAAAGGAAAGTGTATCACATAAATTGGGACAGAGGGGGTAATATTCTTCTAATCTTTAATTTTTCAGATGTGAAATTTAGTGCTACACTCATTAATCGGGACCTATGAAAACAATTCATGGAAACAAAGTGTGTTCTCTCAAAAAGTACAATAAAATTCTATATAATGTGAAAATTAAAATATGATGTGTGGAATTTTTACATGGTTGATTTTACATAATAGTAAGTATTTTAGTTATGTATTCGTCTTTGCATATTCAGACGACATCCAATTATTATGAATTCTAGTATTAATATTAATTTCATACCCGGTGCACTAAGCTCCCGTTATGCGCGGGGTCCGAGGAAGGGTCGGACCACAAGGGTCTATTGTACGCAGCCTTACCTTGCATTTCTGCAAGAGGCTGTTTCCACGGCTCGAACCCGTGACCTCCAAGTCAGAATCAATTTCATACCCAAGCTTTAAAAAAAAATAGTTATAAATTTTTTTCAGACTTAATTTGTATTTTGTAGTTCAAGAATATAACTTAGTGCAGTTAAAATTTATTATTTTGTACAAATAACTAAGTGTAATTAAAATATTACTATTTTTTATAATAATTTAATAACCAAGGATGCAAATATAAGTACTAGTTACTACTTACTAGTAATATAATAGTATATATTTGAAAGTGTCCATTGAAAAAGCAAAACTTCAGAAGAAGAAACTAAAAAAAAAAAAAAAAAAAAGCAAAATTATATGGCGCCTAAACCCTCCACCTCTAAATTATGGACACTCTCGCGCCATTATTGTAGTTTCTTATTCTCTAATTTCAACCCACGTTTAGCATATCAATACTTATATGTAAATCTCAACTGAAAGAAAATCTCAAGCTACAGTATCCCCAATTTGTCTGTCACTCTTGAATTTTAAGTTTCACAATCCTTTCGGCTAACTGGTAAGTATTCTATAATCAATCTTATTTTCCCCTTGTTTATTTGATTTGATCAGTCCATTGTATATCTTTTTGATATGCTTTATTTGTTTGGTTAATGTATAGCATTTATATAGTTTGTGGTTGATCGGTTATTGATAGAAGAAGAGACAATATATGGCTATTTGTGTTTTTGAATCTCCTTGATAAGGCGATTTCTCTAAGATAGCTGTGAAGTGGGCTCAAAAATTTTGTTAGGTCTACTAATTTCGTTCCCCCTACAGCATAAAACTTGTTTTTTTTTTTTGTTTCCTCCGCTAGTTCCTTGTTTTAAAAAATAAACACTCTTTTCCGAAAAACTGAGGAACACCGGACCTTTTTTGTGTTTCCTTTTGTCCTTCATTGTTGCTAGGAAGATGTCTTCCAATCTCTCTTTAGCTATCTAAACTAATGATATAATTAGGATAAAATTCATAAAAACCTTTCTACAAAAATAAGATTTTTATAAGAGTTAGAGTGACAGAAACATAGTCTATACGTTGTTTTTACTGTTGGGTTTTTTATTTATTGAATTTGAGATCTTGTCAATTAACATTTCTTTGTCACCAGTATAAGTATCTGTATTAATAGTTTTTCAGGTTGTTTGTTTGAACCGTTATCCCTCGCTCTCATTTTTGTGAGAGAAGTTGCTGATTCTAGAACTACATTAAGAAATAGTGATGGAATAAATTTGTTCCTCTTCAAGTTTTTATCTTTTTATCTGCCATGTCTGAATTAAAATATGTATTCCTTAACTTTTCAAAGACATCTTGTTCTTGAAGTGATATGTCAATTAATTACTCATTCCTGTTATAACTAGATCTGATCATGATTTTCATTAATTATGTTATTTGATCATCTACATGTAGCTTTGAAATCGCAGATATGGCACCTAGGGGAGGTGGACCAAGTAGATATTCTGAAAAAAGGAATGTGAATCCGCTGGCATCTCATCCTATGTTTACTCTCGCACCTAATCAAACACCACTATCACCTGAATCCTCGGCACCAGAAACACCACATTCAGTCGCAACAGTCAATAGATCTGTACCATCATCATCTTCTGGGCTTGATACACCTAGAGATGAAATAGGATCAGCAAGATCTTCAAATACTATTGATGGTACTCATATCCAAATTGAAATCGTCCTTGGAGGGTAAGAGTACAAGTGCCACACCATTTACATTTTTATTAATTTTGGTTTCATGCTTATATTGTATGTATCAATCCATCTTTGTGAATTGATATGAGATTGATGTTTAGCATCTACATATAGTATACATACTCTGGACTAATGGTTTGGGGACGATTTTCTTGTTATTGACATGTAAAAAAACTTATTTGTTTTAAAGAAGACAATTTAGTTGTCATACCATGTTTCTGAATAAAATGACTTTGATTATGAGTGGATAGTCTATGAGTAATTTTGACTACAAAAATCTTCCTGTGATATTATCAAACAACAAGATCGTCTCTCACTATCTGCATATAAAGAGGTTGAATTTTGAACTAGTAATTATTTCATTTTCATTAAGTCTATGAAGAAAGAATGTTGCGGTCTATAGATGTCTACGTTGAGCTCTTATGCATATGCAATCTTTGTGCTTTGATAGTTGTTGTTCTGCTCTAGCACCAGGACGTTCTTACAAAGAAACTAGAGGAATGGCACGAGCTTCTTATCTTTTTAAATATGGCAGGCCAAGGACTTCAAATGAATAGGCCATTTGATTTATCTGTTGTAGCAACAAGGTGCACTTGTTCAAGAAATGGGAGAAAGTTGAGAGCTTATCTTTTTTCAATATGGTGAACAATGGTTGGAAATCAATATATGCTTATGGAGTTGTCTTATTAGTCAAACCATTTGTCTTATATTTTATATGAAGTAAGGCGACTGTGGCGATGAGTAGTACTAAAACAGTGGTAGAATTGATGGCATTATTAAGGCCTTCAACATGAATTTATCTATGTGTTTAGCAATGCCACGTATATGATTTCTTGTATGTGGTGTATGTTTCATTTGATAGTGCACTTCATGTTTCCATGTCATTAATTGTTTGCTTAAATTCTCTTGATGACTTTGTTGCCCGAGACTCGACGCTCACGCACTTTGTACACATGTTCCCTTTAGAATGGCTGCAATATTATCTTGTCCTAGTTTCTATGTAGTATCAAGGGTTGTTTCACTAGACCTATTGTAGTAGCAAGTAATCTGCCTTATTTTATCGCTTATGTGTTATCTTTTACCTGACTGGTGAGTGTAAAATTGTTATGCTTATCACTTATTCAAGCCCGGATCCAAATAATAACGTAGCTCGAGTAGTCACAAAAATCTTCAAGGAGAAGCTGGATCACGAAGGACATAATTGGAAATTCGTTACACCAGAGACAAAGGATTTCTATTGGGAGGAGTTTAAGGTAAATTTTTACTAATTATCATTTCAGTAATGAACTTTGTACAATTAAAACAATTCCATGTATTGTTTTTCTTTTGTTCTTTTAAAACAGAAAAGATTTTGATGGGATATTGCAATTGAAGGTTCCATAAAGGATGCGTTTATGAGCATATGGTGCAGAACAATACAAGGGTATGTTATCTGAAGCAAGAGCATGTGAGAAGAAGCGCAAACATATCTTGGTATCTATTTGGGATAGGTGGAAGCCTCATTGGGAGACTGAGGCTTTAATCCAAGTTCGCACGATGTTCAAAAAATCGACTAAGTGAAAAAGGTGGCGAAGGATCTGGCCCCTCACGCCATACAGGAGGCTCTAGAACTTACCAAGAACATGCAAGACTACTGGTATATTCATTTTTAAATAGCTAAGTTATAATTTCTTCAAAGCTAGTCCTTATGTATTAATCTGGTAATGCAATTTCATTTTAGGGTGTAGATCTAGAAAGACCACCTCATCCACATGAGCTTCTGAAGAAGACACATCTCAAGGCGAATAATGAGTTTGTGGACCAGAAGTCTAAGAGCACATATGTAAGTGATAAGCGTTGCTATTTTTTTTTTCTGGACATAAGCATTGCTATTTATCTTTCTAGATTTGTGTCGAGTTTTTGGCTTAAATCATCCCTCATGTTTAACCCTAATTTGATCATGAAATTAAGCCATTAAAAAGTAGAGCTTTTGACAAATTTATGATCTGAGTTTTAATTTGAAATATGCTTGATATATGATTTGGATCAGTTATATAATTGCTCGTCTAACCCATAGAATACAATCCAGGATAGACTTAAATCAAAATGCCTAAAGTATTCGCGAAAAAGGGAAGAAAATACTTTATGAAGTTTGCTGCTTCTTTTTACCTTTTTGGAAGTTTATTAAACATTGTTTCTCTAAACAAGGTTATATTTTTTGTTTAATTATGAACATTTTATACTATATTGTTGTTTTAACTGGTGCTAGCAAATCCACTATCTCATGTAAAACTTTTATCTAAATTTATCATACGTTGTTAATTACGATCCTGCAAAGCATGTCTGAGATGAATGCACAGAGAATAACTAAAAATCTTTTGCGCTAACAGTTGTCACGTTTCTTTTCTCCAATGTTACAAACAATAGAAAACTATCTATTTTCGTACATGATGTTTATTTAATTTTTTTATTTTTTATCAAGGACTGTAAGTGCTCTGCTTTTCATTTATTTACATGGTTCTGTGCAATACCTTCTATTAGACTATGGTAACTATTAGCAAATTATTTATTTATTGGTATCTCATTATTAAAAGACGTCTTGTTATTGCGTATGACTACAAGGAAAACACACGGGAAACCATTATTAGGTTTTTTTTCTTCCAAAAACTGTATGGAAATACTCACTGCTTTGAGGTCATAATTATTTATTTATTGGTATCTCATTATTAACAGATGTCTTCTTGTTATTATTATGTATGACTACAAGAAAAACACATGGGAAACTATTATTAGTTTTTTTTATCTTTTCAAAAAACTGTACGGAAATACTCACTGCTTTGAGGTCTCTTATGACCTTAATATCATGCGAAACCTTTTTATTGAAGAAGAAAAACAACATTACAATTGGCAAAACAAGATGTGCACTATCAAGGTAAGTGGAAGGTGCCATATTAATAGTCGTCTACTAAAAGTTCTACAGGAACTAACCAATAAACTAATTATGACTTGTAGAGGAGGAATTAGCTAAGAAAATCAGAAGGACCTGCTATTTTAAGTGACTTCCAGTCTTTTCTTTTAGTTGATTCCTTATAATTCCCAAGCATTGATTAACTAGTTGCTCAGATGGTATTTAGAGTCCTTCTGGTCACCTTAGTGTCTCTTTCTTGCGGTGGTTCCCTTCTCTCTGTAACCTCTTTCAGTTACATAATTGCGTATCCAAGCTATAGAACGTGTGTTGAAAAATACTATTCTTCATTTGAAAAGTGTGACAAGTTGACGCCAAACAAGTAATGCAATTCGTATGGGAAAAGTTAGATGTTATATCAAATAATTGTTTCCTTACAGTGTTATTTTAACATTTAATGTTTCTACTTTGTTGCTTCTGATTATTTCTTGATGGTTTTTCTTTCGAAAATATTATTATAATATTTATGTCGTACTTTGTTGCTTTCAAGATGCCGTAATATCTAAGATTGCATCTGCATCACAGCTTGAAGATGGATCCCATGAGCCTCCAACGGTTAATTTCTCACAAATTTATTTGGATGAAGTGGTGGGGTTAAGACGACGCGCATTTATGGTCTTGGTTCTCAAGCACCTCTTTATAGACATGTTGGTGCATCCTCCACTTCAACATCTTGGCATCCAGATCTAGACTTTGATGCTCGGGTGAATGAATGTGTCGGGCAACATATGCAAGAAATGAAGGAAGAGATGAAGAATGAGATGAGAGCAGAGATCAGAGAAGAGATTAGACAAGAAATGGAAGAAGAAATGCGACAAGAATTGCGTGAAGAATGAGACAAGAAGTGCAGCAAGAGGTGACTGAGCAAGTTGATCAAATACTCCAGTCACGTATGTCTCTCATCACGTATGAAGAATTAGAGAAGAGATTAGACAAGAAATAGAAGAAGAAATGCGACAAGAATTGCATGAAGAATGAGACAAGAAGTGCAGCAAGAGGTGACTGAGCAAGTTGATCAAATACTCCAGTCACGTATGTCTCTCATCATAGCCGGCTTACCTAGCTACACCTTCTTCTCGTAGACGTGACTCTTCATCAAATAATGACAAGAATCCTATTTAGATTTATTTAGAGTCTTTTATGTTAGACACACTTTGGATCGTTTATTAACTTTATGATGGATGTTATTGTTTAAGAAATAGCTATAGTTTTTTTAGATTTTGTAAAGCTATAAACTAATATGAATATTAAAAATGAAAATTTTAATATTTAATTACTATTCAATTTGTCTTAGAGGACTACAACGTATCAAAAATTAAAGTGAAATACCTTCTGGATCAGTTGGAATTAAGTTTAGAAGTTGATCTATACTTTTGGCCCGTCGAAATTTGGCGAAAGACCACTTGGAGCTTCCCCTTGTAGTTCTGTGCAACTTCGATGAAGGATTACTTTATGCGCACTCTCACAGTTTTGCTTATGTATTCATCACAAACTCCTTCCCCTCCCCCCCCCCCCCCCCCCCCCCACCCCACCAAACACGATAAAGGGATCGTTATGATCGTTATGAGTCCAAAAGAGGGACATCATAAAGAGGATTGAGAAATAAATATATCAAGAAGCCTTTAGCTTCGGCGGTGATCTGAAAGACATCCATTTGTAAATAAATTTTGGTTGAGATACTAACTTTATTGCTTATTTAGCTTTAACACTTGACGAAAGAACTAACTTTATTGCTTATTTAGATTTAACACTTGGCGAAAGAATGCAAAAGGATCTCTGTACTTTAGTTCAAGAGACGTGTAACTGGATGTTAGATCCAAATATTGGATATGAAGAACTTGGAAGCGATCTCGAGCCTAATATGAAAAAGCCTGAGAAAATGGTAATGTCTTCTCACTTGGTCAAAAAAGTGATGATGTCATCTCATCAAGTATATGCAAATGGTTGTTATCTAGCAAAAGTTTATATAGGAATCAGAGGTAACTTCTGTTATAGCAAAAAAGATATTTAAATTGTTTTTCAACCTTTCAATGCTGCAGTGTTGCTTTTCTGAGAGCATATGTGGATATCTATAGGAGAAAAGAAAATTCACATCAAATTTGCGGGAACTCCTTCAACTCTCATGCCATCTAATGAAGGGCCTGGAGAAATATAATGGTTAGTTTTGTGTGCTTAACTTGCCAATATGCTTTGTTGTTACAAGATTGTCAGGTGGTTTCACATTGGAAAGGCTTCTAATGGCAGTCAGAGTTGTAGTTAGTTCTCTTATACGTAGTTGATTACATACTATCGAACTGATGTTCTACTTGTGTAGAGTGCGTTTAAATTTCTTTACAATGTTTGTGCCTACATATATTCACAGAGATCTCATAGGAAAATATTATGAGGTGGACGCACAAATACAATTTGTTTGATAAATATAAACCTCATATGTGCTTTTGCTGTTTATAGAACATTTTGACTTTTCACTAATATTTTTGAGTGACACATTTTTGTGTTGGTGCTCCTTGGCTTTATTAGCTACAGTACTATCCATGTAATGTTACTTTCTTTTTATTTATTAGGCACATCTTGACAGAGAAGGATGCAGCTAAGAACATTGATGTATAGTTTAAGTAATAAGTAATATTGATAAACTTTCTTAATGGCAACGTTCATTAAAAGTGTTCCAAACTAAATTTTGTCTTTTGGTTTTACTAAAACTGGGAAGTCACTTCAAATAGTGTGAAGAATATATATATAGGTAAAACTAAATGCCCTAAAGTATTTCTTTTAAGTGTTGAGCAATGATGTGTAGAAGTGTTTTCTGACAATTGATGTCATTCATAATGGGATATGAAATTATGAGAATCTTCATATCTACTTTGATTTATGATGGATCTGACGTTACTTTGTAACTTAAAAACACGATATGTATTCATATCTACATTTAAATTCACAGACACCAGTCACCTTTGGAGGTTACTCATTTAAAGCTCAACTTCAAATAGATTAACCATCATGATCTTTCTATATGCTATTTGATAAATTTCTTACTTTATCTTCCTATGTATGCTATGTTGGGCCCGTGCTTAACACGGGCATTCTCTTTCTAGTAGCCACACATATCAGCAAATATTGTACTGTTGTTACTGGTAGGAGGATGTAGTGTTGGTTGTGGATCAGATTTCTATTGCATCATCTATTCCATTGGTGCCATATAGGAGGCTCCAGAATTCACCAAGAACATGCAAGACAACTGGTATATTTATTTTTATTTAGCCAAGTTATAATTTCTTAAAGCTATTCCTTATATATTAATGTGGTAAATGCAATTTCAATTTTAGGCTATAAACTGGGAAGATCACCTCATCCACTAAGCTTCTAAGGAAGACACGTCTCAAGGCGAATAATGAGTTTGTGGATCAGAAATCTAAGACCACATATGTAAGTGACGTAACCCTTGCTGCTTTTTTGTTGATGTAAGCATTGTTATTTATCTTTCTAGATCTGTATTGAGTTTTTGGCTTTAAATCATCCCTGTGTTTACCCCAAATTTGACCCAGAAAATAAACCATTAAAAATGAGAGCTTTTGACAAATTCATGATCTGAGTTTATTTAATATGTTTCAGTTAAATAATTGCTTGTCTAAGATATAGAAAATGTTTCCGGAATGACTTCTTAATAAAAATGCCTAAAGTATTCCTGAAAAAGGGAAGAAAATACTTATGAGGATGGTCAGCCTTCCATTTACTGCTTCTTTTTACCTTTCTGGAAGTTTATTAGATAGTGCTTCTCTGAACAAGATTATTTTTTTGGTTTAGTTTTGAACATGTTCTACTGTACTGTTGCTTTAACCGGCACTAACAATCCACTATCTCATGTAAAACTTTTGTCTAAATTTATTGATGTTAATGAAATTAGTCTACGGTGCTGCAAAGCATGTCCGAAACGAGTGCACAGTGAGTAACTAAAAATCTGTTGCGCTATCAGTTATCACGTTTCTCTTTTTTCAATGAGCTAAACCATAGAGAACTATCTGTTATTGTACATGATGTTTACTTAATTTTTTTTAGAACTACAAGTTCTCTGCTTTTTCATTTACTTACATACCTTGTTCTGTGCAATGCCTTATATTAGACTTTGATCACTATTAGCAAATTATTTGTTTATTGACATCTCTTTTTTAATAGATGCCTCTTAATTATGTAAAAATCAGAAAACACGGTAAACTGTTACTAGTTTTTTCTGTAAAGAAACTGTGCCATTCTTTATGTACCATATTTCAGTTGCATAATTGTTTATCCAAGCTATAGGTCGTGCATTGCAAAATATTAGTAGTATCCTTTATCTGAAAAGTGTGACAAGTTGATGCCAAACAGGTAATGCAGTTTGTATGGGAAAAAAAAATTGTTTCACCATATAATTGTTTCTTTAAGGTATTATTTTTAACAGTTAAGTTTTCTATGATGCCTCCCCGAATATTTCTTGATGGTTTTTCTTTCATGAATATAATTATAACATTTATCAATTTTGTAGCTTTTAGGATGCAGTCATATCTAAAATTACATCTGTGTCTTAGCCTGAAGATTGATCCAATGAACTTCCTAAAATTGACTTTTCAAAAATTTAATTGGATGAAGTGGGTGGGATTAAGAAGACACGCCTTTATGGTGTTGGTCTTCAAGCACCTTTCTATGGGCATGTTGGTGAATCCTCTGCTTCGACATCTCGAGTTCAATATCTAAACTTTGATGCTCGAGTGCAAGAATCTGTTGGACATCGTTTTCAAGAAATGAAGGAAGAAATGAAGCATGAGATGAGAGAAGAGATCAAACAAGAAATAAGGGAAGAAATGCGACAAGTATTGCGTGAAGAATGAGACATGAAGTGCAACAAGAGGTGCAAGAGCAAGTTAATCAGATACTTCAAGCACATTGTTCGGGCATCATAGCTCGCTTAGCTTCACCTCCTTCTGGTAGACCTGACCCGTCCTCAAAGAATGAAACAAGTCATATTTAGATTAATTTTAGATTGTTTATCTTAGGCACACTTTGGATTGTTTCTTCAACTCTATGATAGATGTTATTATTTATGAAATAAGTAATGTATTTTGGATTTGTTTTACTGCTTTCAGATTTTTCAAAGCTTTATATTAATATAAATATTAATCATTTGGTTAGTAATATTTACCAACAAATTAACAATCAGTTAAGAAATTTCCTGAGGGTTACTAACAAAAAATTTGTTGTTACTAATATTACTAACGTAATTTAGAAAACTAAATAACCGTTTTTGCTAAGGTTTTGAAAATTCGTTGGTAAATTACCAACGAATTAACAACATAACTTTTATGTAACTAAAATTGCTAACCGATTACCAATGTATCTTGAAAATTTTACTATCGGACTAGCCAACCAAATTATTATCCATTAGTATAGTTGCTAACGGAATACCAACAACATTTCTTTTTCTTTACTATAGTTACCAACAAATTACCTACGCAATTGAATAATGAAGAACCAAATTTACTAACTCCTTTTCTATTAGTTAGTAAAGGCACTAATGATATACCAACCGAAAATTGGTTAGTGAATTTACCAACGGAAATTTCAGGGTAAAAATTACCAACAACATCTTCGGGTGTTTACTAACAAATTAAAATTGGTTGCCAAAATTTACCATCAGGCCTTTTAGCAACGGATCAATATCAGTTAGTATTCTGTTGGTAACTCAATTTGCCAACCGATTTGATCAATTTACCAGCGAAATATTTTGTTGGTAATTGGGGTTTCTTTTGTAGTGTTAAAGTGAAGCTCGCTTGAATTCTTTTGAACTAGAATTCCAGCTCGAATTCCTTTCCTTGGTTACGTGTGAGAGTAAAATTCACATTGGCATCTTAATTAGAAAAGAATTTACATCAAGGATGTATTCATCTCTGAATGTGCACCTAATTAATTGCTGGATTCATATTGTATACAATGTGGCCAGATGATGAAGGTTGGCGCCCATGTTTAGGAGATAGAAATAGTAATTGGGTTAACGTGAAGTAGCTAGAACTTTTGTACAAGGGAATATTGAGTAGTTGTTGGAGAAACAAAGTAAACTGTCAACTCAGAAAGAATCCAACAGCTTAGACACGCAGGAAAAAAAAAATTACGTTATGTGCACAACGCACAATATAATATTTTTGACTAGAAAAGGTTAAATTGAACTTTTCAATAATATAGCTTTGCCACTGACCACTCGCGAGAAAAAGTGCGAGATAAAAAGTTGTGATCTCCACGAAGATATGTCTAGCAATTTTAGGAAAGTAGTAGAAAGAATGACCGATGTATATTTCGTACGTATTCTATTTTCAATGCCCCATAGAAGTGAAGGTGATGAGTAGTTAGTTTGAAAGAGTACATAAACACTAAAAAAGAAACCGGGTATGTTTGGTATGATAGCGAGAAAATATCTATGATTGATTTTCTTAAGAGTATTTATATATATTCAAATAATGTTATCTTAAGAGCATTTATATATATTCAAAATAAAACACAAAAAGGTTTTCAGAGGGGTAAGGGGGGTAGGCAGGGGGTAAGAAGGGAGTGGGGGTGGGAAGGGGGTGATAAGATGGGGTCAGGTAGGGAAGTAGGTGGGTGAGTGGGTATGCATTGATGTGTTTTATTTATTCACAAAATGTTTTCCCCCATATTCTTAAGAAAAATATTTTCCTCATTTTCTCCTATTTTGAGAAAATTCAAGACATTTAGTGTACAACCAAAAAAGAAAAAAATAGAAAAACATTTTTCGTCATACCAAACACACCCTAGTCATGCTAAATTTGGAAAAACGAAGTTGCACTTCCACCTTATATTCTTCAGTGGAAGGCATAAATTAATTGGGCATTATTGCTTTCTGTGGAAAATTGTTAAGTCTACTTCAAATTTATACCTCTAATAGTTCACGCGTTTGAAGGGTCATATTCAACTTTCTTTACGGTCATTGACTATTGATCCCCGTCTTTTCTATTTTCTTCTTCGTCTGGGTGTAATCGGGTTGAAGTGTGATGGGACTGACTTAAGAGTGTATTTTTTTCTTTTCTTGCGTCCTTAATTACTCCCTTCTGCTTCTATTTTCTTCTAATTCAATTTATTCAATACTGGCTAAATATAATATTATGTTGTTCTCTACCAAAGGTGAATGGTTTATCTAAAGCCAAAAAGGAAGGGGGAAAAAAAAAAAAGGAGTCAGTGGAATGCCATTCTTGTAGTTCCTATGAGTAATGGGTGTACTGTTACTACAACAAATAGTTAGTGTTGAAGGGAGTATAAGAGAGATTGAACATTGGAGCAAGGAGAAGGCCGATGCACCGCGAGCATTGTAGCACCTGATGGCCGGCGCGCGCGGTCACTACACAGCCCATTTCCGGGGTGATGCCCAGCGCGGCGCGCCTGCGATGGCGCCCAATTTGGGTGCTATGACGGGTGTGACGCTGTCCCTAACACGTAGAATTTTTCTGTTGGTGTTTGAAAAGGCACTGTTACAGGTTGTGTGTCCACCAAATAATGTATGAGGGACCTGGTTGTGTACCGGTTGTTGACACCCAATTTTGTCTTGCCTCTATCCAAAAAATTTATTTACGCTTCTAATGTTTTGGGCAATTTAAGAAATAATTATTTATAACAATGTTTCATTGCTCTATTGTAGCCATTAGCTATTGTTATTTTTATCATTACCGTTACTACCTCATTATTATCATTATTATCATCATTATTATTATTTCTATCGTTATTATTATTACCAATATGATTATAATTTGCATTATAATCATTTCAACATTTTTTACCATCTCATGCACACGCATCGCATTTATTTTCATTACTTACTGTTGAGCTTTTTAAAAAAAAAAATATTATCGCATGGCTATTACGACGTCATATAATTTCATTTTTATCTGAGTAATGATAAATACATACTTTTATATTGAATAATATTTTGGCACACTTTAATACATAGTTAATGGAAGGAGGTCTTTTATGTAATTGTTAAAAGCCCAAAATAGCATGAGGAGAAAATATTTTAGTCCAAAGGTCATCAACCCACTAACATTATTTCAGCTCAGCCCATTTGTCAACAGCCCACACCAATAAATTGACCAGCCCAACGTTACGACCCGACCCGACCCAATTCTCGTTCAAACAAATGAAGCCTAGGGTTTCTATTCTTTTCCAGATCCGCCTCCCTCCCTTTCTCTCTCTTCCCGCTCCTCTCTCTCCTCACTCCATCTCTCTTCGTCGACCAAAATGGCGAAATCGCAGTTGCCTTTCACTTCTATCAGACCGTGCATGGTCATTTTGGGTAAGGACATTAATGGTTCGTCCTCCCCCCATCCGGATTCAACCATTGAAAGGGGGTAAGGTTTTGTTTTCTTCTTCCTTCTCCTCTGCTTCAATCTGAATCCCTTAATGAGCTTTGTCTACTTGCGACTTCAAATCAGTTTTATCAGTTCTTTTTTTTATTTTCGGGTACGGGAATTTTAATTATATTTGTCCACTTCTTTCTTTTTCTGACGAAGGATTTGAAACACGAACGTTGATTTGGGGTGGAGCGTTTTGCCCTAAAGATCCCGCCCAAATCTTTGAACTTCAAAAAAACCCTAATCTAAGCCTTATAAATATTCGCTTCTTAACCAGTTGAAGAGAAGGTTTTGAAGTCGCAGAAATCCCCTAAAAAATTAAGGTTCTGGAACAAGTGGGAGCCGCCTGAAAATTCCCTAAAAAAAATAAAAGTTCTTTTAGCCGTCCCAAAATTCCCCTACAGAATACGAGTTCTTTAGTCATCTAAATTCCCTAAAAATATTAGTTTCTTTTAGCAGTCGTAATATTGTTTGATATCGAGTCAAAAATCTAAATCATTTTCTTTTTTCTGTCTTTGCCCTTGGTCTCTGTTTGGATTCGAGTGTATACAAATTCGGGATTCGTGGTGTTCGAAGTAGATCGAAGACTCGAGGCCTCACTTCGCTGCACCCGAAGAAGGTAATTCCCCTTTCTCTTTCCGTTTTTTGCATTTCCTTTCAGTTTTAAGTTATCTGTATGTATATGTTCTTATGTGCTAGTTTAGTTAGCTAAATGTGTTTTTCTTGTATTAGTTTGTTTAATAATTAAGCTTGTTTATATGTTAGTTTTACCTTAGTTTATTGAGTCCTGTATATTAGCTTAGCTTAGTTTCATGCAGTTAAATGTGTCTTATGTGTTATTATAGCCTAATATATTAAGCATGATTTAGTTGTTTTTAGCTTGTTTTGTTAAATATGCCTTAGGTATTATTTTGGCCCTAGTCTGCCTGTGTTAAGCATATTATATTGGTTTTGCTTTAGTTCATCATGATTTATATGATGTTCTTGTTATGATTAATCAGTTAGTTATTGTGTAGTAAGATTTAGACGTTGATGGTTTTTGAATTTGGCTGCAAGGCACATATTGGTCTAGTTCCTGCCTATTATTTGCTTAAAATATGATCTTGTTATTGGTTCTGCTGGTCTATTACTAGGATCGATGTAGTACTATGGTTTGATCAAATGAGCTAGTAAGACCATAAAGGGCTTAAATGTGCTAGTATTAAGTATTCAGTCTGTTTCAGTCAACTGTGGGTAACAAACAACTTTGATTTCCTGAAATTTACTTCAACGTGGGAAAAATATGGTTTTACTGTCAGTATGTGTTCAAAGTGTTTGATAGTCTCCTTATCTTACAAAATGGCATTGAGAACCTGTTTTTGAGACTGTCTGATGGATGAAAACATGATTGAAACTATAACTAGTTAACTAGATTAAAAGGGCATAAATCTTACATCAGATGGTTATCTCTGATAATAAAAATGATAGCATTGTCTGCTTGGTTATTGTAGAGCTGGTTTGCTTGTCAATATAGAAATGCTGATTGCTTATGATAAAAAGATTGGTTAAAATGGTTCATGGTTGGTATTGACTTGTTTGTCTAAGGGGATGTCATTGTTCTCAACAGATTAGGAGTTTAAAAGTTTAAGTGTTTGCTTGGTCTTCGTAAGCATAAAAAGGGAAAGCTATGTGTGTTTACCTGTTAAAATGGAACTTGGAAAGTCTATATGCAAGGCTAGTAAATGTGGTTGTGCAAGTTTGCCTATTTTCTAGTGTTGAATTGTGTTCCTCTGACTTGAGTATATATGGTTTGGTTTTGCCCGTCCTATGCAAGTTCTTGATCTCTTGAGTATATATGGTTTGGGTTTTGCCTGCTCTATGCAAGTATTTGATTACCTTGTTCTGTATTCAGATATTCTGCTTTTTTTTGTAATTATAGAACAAGTAGTAGGAGTAAGAATATAAGCAGCATGTTGTATTATAAGCAGTGGGTGTTTTTATATGGGAAATAGGTATATGAGTGTATATTTTAAGTATATTGTGGTTAGCACATTGATAGGGAGGTTAGTTGGTCATTACGGATCAAGCTTGAACCCTCCCCGGTGTTAGCCATGCCTGGGATTCATGAAATCCCTTGGAACTTGTGCAACATCGGGAAGAAGGGGGCAAAAGCTTTTCGATACTAACCTTCTATACATCCTTATGAGTGTGTATACATGAGATATACTTAAAATATACATAGTATATACACAACCTACTGAATTGTTTTGAATTTATATTTTACATGTTTAACCTTATCCATTGATTAGATACTAATCCTTTTCTTTTCATTTTATGCATGACCATCGCATACGAGTCTGAGTGACTCGTTCTTCTTCCGCATTTGGCATTGGGCTAAAAGCCCAACATGACTCCTCTCTCTGTCCAGCCCTCTGTCCGCAGCAAAATAGAAAAACATGAAATTCTGGGCCAAAGCCCAATAAGCATGAACATTTCGCAGCAATCTTTATAATGGGCTGAGCCCATTCCCAACAGCAGCACGATCAGCAGTCCTAAAATGGGCTGAGCCCATTTAAACTATATTTGCTCCCCTATTTTATTTTTGTGCATTTAATTTGTATTGTATGACTAACACTTTTTTTTGTTAATTTAGACGAACCTTAGTGAAAATTAGTGGGGTTTAATTTTAGTAATAGGTAGTTAATTTAAGGAAAACCAATCAATTCCATAAGATTCATTTTCTTCTTTTTATGTTAAAATAGTATCTATAATATTTATTTTGTTGGAACAGTTGATTTTCAAGAGCATGTCTTTATAATATTTCAAAAAATTAAAATGTATGTTTTATATCCGTTCTTGCTCTATAGTTCCACGCTACAAACAATTTTCTAGAATTCACATGTGATGCAATATATTTTCAGATATATGTAAATATAAATTCAAGTATATTTTATGAACACATATTTTAAGAGTCACCCAATTATGCATATTTTAGCCAAATATAGTTAAACAAAGTCAATAAAAAAAGAGAAAGAAAACTCACTTCCTTTTGCATCCTATTTATAAAAAATAAGTCTAGATTTTTCTACATTGTCATATTCATATAACATGATTTTATTCAAAGTTTAAATTTGCTAAGTCTTCTTTTAAAAGCTATTACTTATATGCAAACTATTATATTTTCTGCAAGTTTTATTTTAAATAACATTATCTTTCATTTAACGCCTTAGCAACATTTATAAATCTTATTTTAAATAGCATTTAAAATCTTCTTTTATGCAAATCACTATACCTTTTACAAATCTTATTTTAAATAGCGTTATTGCATTTCCACTTAAATCTTTAACAATATTTATAAGTATTATTTTAAATAGCATTATTATATTTTACTTTAAAACCTTAGCAATATTTACAAGCCATTTTCTTAAATTTTAAATATTATATTTGCATCTTTAGCCCTAATTAATTAACCTAAGTTTGGACGGTAACCGTAGTTAACGGATTCTAAAGGATGTCTAACCCCTTCCCGTTAGGATAATCTAGAACCCTTACCTAGAATCACGCTAATTAAGCAGACCATTAACGGAGGTTTAGTTAGGCTTTACCTTAGTTAATAAATTAGGTGTCCTAATTCACCATTAAACTAATTTGGTGGCGACTCCTTAAAACAAAACAAATAGGAATCACCAATATGTTGTACTCTAATTTAACCCGTTTAAATGGGGTATAACACCGGTTCCCTTATGCAATGCAGTATGTAAAGGACACAGGATGTTATCGTGGAAAATTCCTTGCTCAAGGGATTAAAAACCACAACCTACCTCAGTAGGATTTCAACTCCACTACACCGAGCAACTTTAGGTTACAATTCTATCGTAAGATAGGATTAACTCCCATAATCCCTCACCCTTACTATCACGCCTCGAACCATGGCATGGGCGAAACACGGCACTCGGTGCCTTATTGCATGTGACCGAGCGAACCACATGGCTTGCTGAATCATCATGAGGCATAACATGAGCAGAATATAACGTGAATGCATGATGAGCCTTTATAAAATGTAATAAGTCATAATACTTAATAAAAATACTTGTTTAAACGTGAATGCGGAAATAACATGAATGAGCCAAAAATGGCTATACGACTCCGAAAGTCTGACATAACATAACTGACTTGTCTAGTCTATGAAACCTCTATCATGAGTCTGACCGGAAAACATGCTTGCTGGGACAAGGCCCCCAGCATACCTTAGATGCATTACTAATTATAAAACAAAGAGTTGACTAAACCCCGAATGAGATGGGGCTCACCAATAAGCTGATACGAATGTTGTCCTACTAAGCAGATACGTCGTCTTGTAAATCAGTACCTGCATCGTGAAATGCAGGCCCCCGGGCAATAAAAGGGGACGTCAGCACATTGAATGTACTGGTATGTAAAGCAACTGAAAGAAATAACATGGGACATGGAATAACATGATAAGAACTGAAACTAAAAACCTGGACATGAACATGAACATGAACATGAGCATGAGCATGGGTACATATATATATAACATAAGTAAAACATGATAAGTAGGGAGAGCATTTCATAAACCAACCATGTGATATCACCACGTGGGTACGTGGAGTCTGGTACCTCGCCGGACCAGCAGAGCCCCCATATCTTGCCAGGGTATAAGGTGGTAACGTGCCTGATGGATCCATTCAGTGTAAAATTAAGGTATTGTCCTAACTGGGCGGAGCGATCCTTGTCCTACGGTGGCTACGTAGTTTCAGGCTATCTGAACCTTCTCGGTAATTCGTGCAACTCCCAAAAACATGAACATAATATAGTTGGCTAAGAAGTCCATGATTTTCGTGAAATAACTTATAATCATGATTTCACGAAGTAACTTGTAACATATCTTGTATCATGGTTTCATGAGATAACTTATAGCATGGTTTCATGAAATAACTTGTATTTAGCATGTATATTTCTTGTATCATGGCATGAAAGTAATTATATGATTTAATTGCATAAAAACTTGTAGACATATATGATATTCATGAAATAATCATTCTTAGTCAAAAACATGCATGCAAGAACCCATGGTATACAAAATATGGGTTTTCATGGATTACAGACAGATTATCAATAATCATAATGAGTATCAAGAACACAATGATAGAATAATAGCAATTCAAACATAATATAGTCATAGACATGGACCTAGGGTTATTATGAGCATAGTATAGAATAGAAACCCTAGTTTTGTAAAGTTTCACACTTTATGGATTAGGAGGCGTGGGGAAGAACAATGATGTTCCCACACGTAGATAGTAACTCTACATACCTGATAATGCTCCAAACTTTAATTAAAGATTTTAACTTTGAAGAAGATTTCCAAAATCTTGAATTCTTGAACCTTGAGATGGGTTTTCTTGAAAACCCTAGTTTAGGAACAATGATTTCTTGCTTAGATTATTAGAGTATATGTTAGAATTGAGTTGGAAGGGTTTGGATTGACTTACCTTGATGTTTTGGATTGTTGCTAGGTCTTGGAATTGTGAATAATGAAATAAAAGAACTCAAGGCTTGAATTTATACAAAAGTGAGGCGGAAGTTATATGGACATATTATACGGTCGGTATAAAGTTATACGGTCCGTATAATATGACCATATTTTATCATGGCTGAACAGAATGTTGATTTGAAGCGTCATGAAGTACGAACGAGTTATACGGTCCGTATAAAATTATATGGGCCGTATAACAAGTTCGTATAATAATGACCAGTGAACGGACTGCTCTATAATCCTTCAGTAAAATGGCCATAACCTTTTGTACAGATGTCACCTTGACCCCCATAATATACCGTTGGAAAGGTATTTCAAAGGGATACAACTTTCAAGAAGGAAGTTTTCACAAATTCCTAACGCAAGTACCCGAAAACAGGCCACGAGTACAGACTATCCTAGACTTAGACCAATTTAGAAGGCCTTAAGAACTTCACTTTCTGGTTTGACTTCAAAACGACTGTTTATCACCCGAGTTCATCCCAAATAGATTTGTATAGCTAAAATATCACCTTTATACTAGAGTCATACATTTATACCTAATTCGGATTTACGGGATGTTACACTTACAATAACGCTTATGCAACCTACGAACTAACCCTCGTAGTCCCTCCACACTTGGAATACTCCGATTGCAAGCACCTCCACTTGACTAACTCTATCCAAGGATCAATAATACACCTAGACTAACTCTAGCCTAGTGTACCACTCAAAAGCTTGAGGAAACACACTTCCAACAAGCACACTTTGAGAATTTAAGATACCTACAAGCTGCTTCTAAACAAGAAGAGTAGGTTTTCAGTTTAAGCACAAACGAACAAAGATTTACAACAACCTAAAGGAAAAAAGACTAAACTTATATCAGGATCTGGTTCTTCAGCTTCAAAGTAAATTTGCTCTTGAGAGATCTTAAGAACTTGTGTCGGTAGCTTTGCACGATTTAGATTAGGTTTTCAAGTCTACTCAATATGTTGCCATCATGTTGTATATATAGTGGAAGCATGTGGTATGAAAAAAGACCACTCTTCAATTTTGACCTAAAGCATGGGCCAACTCACTGCTGTACTTGTGTGCAGCAAGTGGCTCGGCTTTACAGCTATCTCTGCAGACAGTGCAAGGTGCACCGAGAGCAGATTCTAGACCAGGTCTCTCATCAGTTCTGAAACAGTTTGACAATCATCAAACCACGAATGCACTTGGAACTATCAACTTCCCGTTTTTGATGATGACAAACTCATAGACTATGTTCCCCCTGAGAACCAGCTTCCCACTTGTTCCCCCTACTAAGCAGACCATCATTGTCAAGGCAGCTGCAACATGTTAGCAACATAATACCATTTTCAACTGGAATATAAAAATATCTACAATATCATTACATATCAATCTTCCAGTTCTTCGATTTGCTCAGCACATCTTCCCTTTGCTCAGCACATCTTCCCACAGTTGTGAGTTTACAACACAATTATTTTCCATGTCTTCCCCCTTAGTCACCACATGTTTAGTTCAGTTCACTTTCACCTTACAATTATATCTTCCCCCTTTTGGCCTCATCAAAAAGACTAAAGCACAGCCAATAAGAAGTTCAGATATATTAACTTAGAGCCACATGGGCAATATAATCACGAGTAAGATAGAGGAAAGCAAGATAGCAATAATGCACAGGAACACAACAATAAGCCAATAGATAGATCATCACAAATGCAGATAGTAATCAATTTAGTATACACAAATGATAGTTAAACTGCAAATCTGCCAAAATTTAAGAAAAGTTCACTTTAATTTTGTACAAAAGGGATGGGGCTAGGAAGGATTTTTTTGGACAGTGTAGAGACTTGAAGGGGCTCAGAAAGTATGGGCCAATTTCTATGGGCTAGGCGATCCTTCGTCATCTCATCTCTGAATGCGTCAACTTGAGTTCTCAACTGATCTCTCTATCCGTAGCATTCTCAATTTATTCTTCTGCTTCTCGACCGGAACTTGGTTCTTTCGGTAGTTCATCCAGTTGGGCTTTTAGAAGGGAATTTTGCTCCTTGAATTGTTTGATCTCTACATTCGCCGCTTCTTGAGCTTCAATTAGAATTGAGATGGTGGATGGACTTCCAACACCTGGTCCCTGTGGCACAAACTCACACTTCTTCAAGGTTGCCAGCGAGAACACATGGTCCTTAGTTGCTAAGAAAGCTCTACCAGTTCTTACATTTAAAGTGTGCAAGGACTTTTGTTAAGAAAAATCTGTGTGGGAGACCAAGTCCTCCTTGCACAATTTGCGCCACCTTACTCATTCTCTCAATGATGATGGTCGGCTAGTTGATTGGTTTAAAAGATGTAAGAGCTTTCATTAGAACCAGTTCTGCTACCGTGACGGTAGATCATCCCTCTATCCTTGTCAAAATCCCCTTGCTGACAAACTCGAAAGCTCGTTGATGCTCAGGCAAGGCTGTGCATGTTAATGGTTAAACCAATAACCCGAACCGATAATTGGGTTATTGGTTCGAGTTAGTGGGTTAATGGTTCGGGTATCGGGTGGTGTTCTATAGTTACTGGGGTATCGGTTCGGGTCTCGGGTTCACCACTTTTGTTAACGGGTGAACCGATAACTCGATAATCATTTATTTAATTACAATTATACCCTTCCATATATAACTTTTCATAAATAATTTGTGGAGTCCAGCCCAGTGAATTCATTCCATTATTACCCTTCCATATATAATTACTTAGTAAATCTAAGTCAATTTATTTCTCACTGGTGAAGTTAGCTGCAAGGTTTTACAAGAACTTAGCCCGAATGTCAAAGCTTCTAATTGCTTCCAAAGGTGTGAAATAAACTTTACCAAGCATCAAGTACTAAATGCTTGTGAAAATAACTTGCAGGCAGCTAACAACTCCTCTCTACAATTTCGTGCCACTGATGCAATAGGTAAAGAGAGCAAAAATGAGGAGAGTTGTTAAGGACTTGGATGAAAAAGCATAAAAAAGAAACATTGTCAAATTGGAAAGCTGTCATCAGTGGTCTGGGAACTAGGATTCATGTAAATATGAAGAAAAGGCTTCAAGTTTTAACGTCTTGGAGATGCCAGCCAGCTTCCAGTTTCAAACTCCATTTATAGCTAACTGTAGCAGGCACTTTCTTTTGTAGCTACTTTATTCATTTTGCATCTCGTTAATTCTTTTCTGATTCTACTTTGAAGATGGGTTCTTTGTTCTTGAAAAAATTTCGTGTGATATCTTAACTGTTAAACCGATAACCGAATCGATAACGATCAAAAACCGATTAACCAATAACCCATTAACAGAAATCTTAATGGTTCTTTAACGATTTAACATGTCTATAAACCGATAACCGATAAGTTTAACCGATAACTTTCAAACCCGAACCGGACCACCCGATACGCAGCCCTATGCTCAGGCGTAAGCTCACTCTTTCAGAGACCAGCTGTTGTTGCTGACCTTGCAGCTTTAACAACGACTTGCTGGGATTCTGGAGATCTCTTATCTGCTACATCTCTCAATCTCGCTGTCTTTACTCCCAAGATTTTCCCAAGTGTCGACTTTGTGAGCACACACTCTGTTAGATTCACTGTTAGGTCCAGAGCATTATCAGAGCAGATTCTTATAGAATTCAACCACTTTTGCTTCATATACATATGGTGGTGGTTGAGTAACGAGATAGCTCCGCTCCGGGAATTTCACCATTTCCATCAAATCCTTCATTTTTAGCTCCTCTCTCAACTTGATAGCAAAAAGTCTCCCAAGAGGACCTTTTGATTTGTAAGTTCTTTTTACTACTTCTCCTATTGGAGGAACCTGGTCTCTGTGCTTCGAAGGTTTGGGGAAGTGAATAAAGGATAGGATTGGTTTAAGTGACGATTTGGCACAGATACTATTTTGAAATATCTTGGAAGAGGAAATGACATATACTTTATTTGGCAATCTAACAGTTCAAATACATTTATGAGTACTAAAAGGATTACTGACCTGATATACGGAGACCAGGTCTTTGAACGGTAATTAGAATGTATCAGCAATCACTGTGAACTGTGCAGAAATGCTTGTGCCTAAGTTCTCCTGATCCTTCCATGTATGTACCCCTATAATGGTACAAAAGTGAGTTAGATATAGCCAAAATACACTTGCCAGCGTTGTACCTAACCTCCTTTGTAGCCATTGAGAGATCCCTTCCTGCACCATTTGAAAAGAAAAGGCTCATATCCATATGACACACATCCTGCTATAAGGGCTTTGAAAGGAGACCTTTTGACCTCAGTCTTGCATCTTGGAGATGTCACGATTTATTAATTTATGTTGATTGCTCCTTCTCTCTCCCACCCTTTTAGGCGATGTCAGTAGTTTGATTTGGGAACCCAAACCAGCTTGCGTCCTTTGTAATTGTAGAAAGGATGGATTAAGGTTCTTCTAGACCACTCGGGCAGCATGTTCCTTTTCTTCCTTCGAGATCCTTTCTTTTGAGGACCTGTTCCTTTCTTTCTCGTTCCTTCTTGACAAAGCTCTTTTCTGGTTGAATAGCTTCAGTCCTTGTTTCAAAGGCTTCCTGGTAGTGATCAGCTTGTCCACCGTGTGTGTATGACCATTTTTCCATATTGAAAACAGGATTGTTGTAAATATTGTAGGGCAACTTCTCCTCCATAAAGCCAAGTCCTCTTTTGCTGTTTCTATTAGTCTCATTTCTGGAAGTAAATTCATCAGACAACCAGGTCCATTTGAGAGTTTTGTCAAGATCGAACTTAGCCCTTTCTAAGTCGTTCTTGAGCTGCACATTCTTTATAGTTTCAGCAGTGAGGTTCAACTTTACTTTCTTTAACTCCTCTTCATTCTCCAAGAAGTTCTTTTGAAGGAGATTTCCTCATCTTTTCTCACATGACTTTCCAACAAGATATTTTGCTGGTTTGTCTCATGTACTTGATTCTTCATATCTTTAGCTAACACACATAAGTCCTCCCTATCCAACTCTATTTTTATCAAGAGTAATATTTAACTCTTATGTCTCTGCGATCAGGGCATGATACGCACTAATCAGCACGCCGGACAGTGATATGAGTTTCCTTTGAGAGTAAACTTTTAGGTTTTTATTTATATCGAAGAAGTTTACCTCTTTGTTCTCATTATCATCATCATCGTCATCCGTGTCAGATTCAGCCGTGAGTGCAAGGTCTAACTTATTCTCAGTTGCTCCATCATCAATTGCCATCATGGATAATTCCCCTTTGTCATTTTCATTCTCAAACTCACTTGAGGAGTCTCCCCATGCTGCAAGTGCTCACTTCACAATCTCATCAGCTGCCTCTTTCCTTATGAAACTCCTGTCAGGGACCTAGTTCTTCTTTGCAGTCCTGTCATAACTGTCCTTCTTGTTTTGAGGACAGTCTTTCATGAAATGATCGGTCTTCCCACATATATGATAGCAGTAGTCATTTCCCTTGAAGTTTCTACTGAAGCCTCCTATTTTGGGAAATCCCCCTCTTCTCTTGATCATTTTGTGAAATCTCTGCGTGAGATAGGCCATTTCTGACTCATCATCAGTTGAGTCTCCTCTTGCATTTTTGAGAACTAGGCTCTTCTCCTTCTTCACCTAATTCTTTTCTGCCTTCTTCATGATCATCTTCATTTCATGAGTCTTAAAGTTCCAATGAGCTCATCAACTGTCAATTTGCTGAGATCCTTAGCTTTAGAGATAACATTTACCTTGCTATCCCAGGAGTCAGGTAATACACCAAGCAACTTTATTACCAGCTTGGTGGTTGTGATGACTTCTCTGAGAGTGGAGCTCATTGATTATGAAGGTGATTCTGGTGTGCATCTCATCCATGGATTCACTCTCTTTCATTTTGAACATCTCGTACTCTGTGGTGAGCATGTCAATCTTGGAGTTTTTTACCTGAGTTGTTCCTTCATGGGAAATTTGAAGAGCTTTCCAGATTTCTTTGGCTAATGAACAAGCTGAGATTCTATTGTACTCATCAGTTCCTATTCCACACACGAGAATCTTCTTGGCTTTATAGTTTTTTTTCAATCCTTTTTCTGTCAGCTTCGTTGTATTCCTTTCTCGTTTTGACAGTGGTCTCTTTACTATCTTCACTTGTGTGAACTGGAATATAGGGTCCATCACAGATGATATCCTAAAGCTCTGAATCTTTGGCCATGATGAAGTCATGCATTCTTCTCTTCCGTCACCCATAATATTTTTCGTTAAATCTGGATGGCCAGGTGAAAGATTGTCCTTCTTCCCTATTTGGTGGGGCTACCGTGTTACAGATTCTTTCTAGGTGTTAACCTTTTAGAAAGCACCTGCTCTGATACCAATTGTTATAGGTTGTGCGTCTACCAAATAATGTATGAGGGACCTGGTTAAGTACCAGTTCCCTAATGCAATGCAGTATGTAAAGTGTTACACCTTGGAAATTTCGTGACGTTTCCCTATGGGTGAACCAACACAATTCTAAATTGATCATGAATCCCTTGTAAGGTTAAGAAAGGTATTTGATAACTTCAAGCATATACCTGAAGGTTTCAAAGCCATATGAGGCAAAGGGAGTAAGTTCGTAGGAAAAAGTTAAGGTTGAGTCATGTTTTGGGAAATTCCGTATCATTCGAGTTTCACACCGCTTATCATCACTTTGAGGAAGAAATATAGAGCCCCTTGGATGGTTAATGAAGTTTTATACAAGTTTCAAGAAGTTTCCATAAGGATTGGAGGTCAAATGAATCAAAGAGAACGCGATTTCGCGAAACCGGGAGATGCAGAGGTAGTGTGCGGTCGCACATTGAGTGTGCTGAGCCACACACTGGTCGCCAACTCCCCATTTAGGGTGATATCACTGCCCAAAATCAATTTTTAAGTGGAGGAAGGAGTGTGCAGCCGCACACTGAGTGATAAGGTCGCATACTCATCGCATATTAGGGTCGGGGGTGATTTTGCCACTTTTTTAAATTCCAAATGACCCAAACCTCATTTCCAACGTTCCACACTTATTTACCCACCGCTCTAGAGACTTCCAAAGGGTTATTGAAGGTTCTCAAATCACTCTACACCCTTCTACACCATCTAAAGAATCAACATCAAATCTCAAGGTAAATCCATCGAAGGTGATGATTCTTGTTTCCTTTTGAAGTTGTGGTGAAGCTGGTCTTGCAGAGGGAGTTAAGTGAAGTGAAGTTCCTTTATTTTTAGGTATGTTCTTCGTCCTGTTCATATTTTTAAGTGATATAAAGGCTTGATAACTCTTATTGAGGAGGAAATCTAAAGTAGAAAGCCATAGACGTTGAGGTGAAGAAGATGACTAGGGGTGAATTTGAAAAGAGGATTTTGGATTAATTTGAGATTAAATTGATTATAATTCATTGATTATGATATTATGGATGTTATTGTTGGGTTTGGGAGTTGTTTTACGATATGGTGGAAGTTGATAAATAGGGGAAGTGCTGCCCAAATTCCGTTAGCCCTTTTAGTTGCTCTAGTTTGAACTCAAGCATATTTTCAAGATCTAATCTTAGCATGAACCCTTTGAATGTAGAGTTTGCGGACTTAGCAGGAGAACGTTGAGTATTTAAGGAGATGAAAAGGTATGTAAGGCTAGCCCCTTTCTTTCAAAGGCATGATTCCTATGTTATGATTCTATATATGCCATCCACATTAGTTTTACTCCTAGAAATGCTAGATGTCCCTTATTCTCAAGATTCCTATGATGACTCCATGTTTAACAGAACCAAAGTCTAAAGTTGAGATGATCTCATGATATGATTGAGCTTACCATATAATTCTTGATTACATTTATTACAATTGGCCCCATCTTATGTTATCGTTCCTTCAAAGTGAGACAAGATAGTGATGATGATTTCCATTCTAGAGAAGCCAAAGCTTAAAGTTCTTAATGTTTTCATGATACTATTGAGCTTGTCACATGATTACTAATTTTATTCATTATTGTTGATCTCACCTCATGATAGCTATTCCTTCAGGGTGAGATATAGTGATGGTGATGATTCTATAATGACACATCGGAGGTCACCGACCTTACGTCACTCCGATAGAGTAGTAGCATTTTATTTGGGCTCTCATGCATGTTATCTATATTATATGTATAAATGGGATATGGGAAAAAAGGTGAGGCGTTATATGCGCATAACCACCTGATTAGTTGGCATACTATGATATCGTCCCGGACTCGAGATATATGGATCGGGCTGCACGTTCCGCAGTAATATATATACATGGATCGGTTGTACGTTCCACAGCAATATACGATATACACATATGGATGATGTTTCGAAAAGATAAGTTAAACATGCATGATATCCGCCTTAAGAGGCAATCAAATGCACAGGTTATCTCTTTACCTCCTGCTTCTTACATCTTTATTATGTTATTATTCATGCCTTACATACTCGGTACATTATTCGTACAAACGTCCTTTTCTTGTGGACACTGCATTCATGACCGCAGGTAGGCAGGGAGATTGTTCGGATCCTTAGGAGCTTCATCAGCAGATTCTCAGGAGCGCTCCATTTACTTCGGAGCCACAGTCTATTGGTATTCTCTTTTTGTGTATATATTTGGGGCATGGCGGGGTCCTGTCCTGTCCTTATGATTCCCAGTACTCCATATAGATGCTCGTAGACATGTGTCGATAGTTGAAAGTTTCATGACCTTACTAGTATACATCTAGTATATCATTTTTGTGGCCTTGTGGGCTTGTGTATGTATATATATTGGGCGGAGTTGATGATTATAAATGAGTTTTATTTGAGAATTTATGCCCGTTTAGGCTATGCAAAATTGTGAATTAGATATGTGGTCCACCGAGATAAGATTGGAAGAAGCATGTTAAGTGGTGCTCAGTAGGCTAGCTCCGGTACCTGCCATGGCCATCGGGTTGGGTCATAACAAAAGTGGTATCAGAGCAGTTCGTCCTAAGGTGTGTCTACGATCCGTGTCTAGTAGAGCCTTGTTTATGGGTGTAAAGTGCGCCACATTTATAAATAGGAGGTAGCGGGGCATTTAGGAATGATTGACCTTTCTTCTTCTTCCTAGATCGTGCGATAGAGCCAAGTTGTAGGATATGAGATTCTTAACCCTAATTGTAATTGTTTTGTAGTTAAAAGATGGCTTCTACAAGGAAGAAGATTGATGGTTCAGGGGGCCCCCGAAGGAGACCGGCCCATAGGAGCTACAGGAAGGATTGACAGGTAAGGTGGGAAATTCAAATAACCCAAGCTTGTTGTTATCTGCGGAACAAGGTTCAAACGAGGATGACGGTGAGTCGGGGAAAATCAAAATAGTTAGTCCATTCGTAGAAGGTATGGGTGTCATGGAATAGCCTATAGAAGGTCAATAAGAGGGAGAACTTCCTCAAATATCATTGGATCGATTTGTCCCAGATCAGAGTTCTAGAATAGGACCAAGGTAAGGATTTCGATCCTTGAAAATTTTAAGATTTGGGTAACAAAATAAGAAGATGAAGCTCCCCGCTTAATTGAATGTCAAGAGTATTACAGACAAGTATAAAATGTTTGTGTCGGCTCAGTGATGAAATGCAGAATCTATTGTTAGTAATTTTAGAGAGGAAGTAAGGGAATATGTACATAAAAGACGGTTGCTAGCATATAAGCCCCTATGTAAAATGACTAGTTGGAGTTTTGTGAACTGATGTCAGATGCAATATATGCAATGAGAATTATTCCTTCAGGTTCTTTCTATATTGATTAGCCCTGTGTGGTTGTGTTGCATATTATATGTGCTTCTATATTTGGCCTTGTGAGGCACGAGATCCATTTTCTGGGCTGTGTGCAGGTTTGGGATTTAAAATTTACTAAGGATAACTATGTGACATGGCTCCATTGCTATTGTTACCAAAAGGGAAGAATAACCATGGAAAGGAAAAGGTAGAATAATGTGATCGTTGGAAGCAAGATAAGAAGAATCAGAAAAGAGTATCAGTTATAAGGATGGATATGATTAATTAAAAATGATAAAAGAACGATGTATGTCACTCAGTGAGCTAGATATTGACGAGGGCCTTCTTATCGCTTAGAGTATATAGGCAAGGAAGTTATACAGAGATATAAGGATATATGAGACAAGAGTGGATTCGCGGGGTTGTATCAGACAAAGGCAGGACCAAGGTACAAAACATTTCCCTCCAGAAGTTTTATTATTGAGCTGGTAGGCTAAACACCCAATGAAGGAAGATATTCCTTTCATCGATGAGACGAACTTGTAGTCTAAGCGAAGCCTGTCAAAGAATGGGCGTGGATGTAGCAAGAAAAAGGAGGACTATTAATAACCAGAGCAGATCTCTGAGGATAGAATTTCATCCCAAATACCATTACGGTAATGGAAAAGGGGATCGGGTAATAGAAGGAAGATGATTTCAGAAGGGATGAGAAGGAAAAAAATTATAACGATCTCTTTAACGGAAATCAGACCCATCCAAGGTTGATACGTCTATGAGAATATGTGACCTTTGATATGTATATGAAACTGACCAGGTAGATTTAGGAAACGAACAGTTATGGTTAAGATTAGTCGTGGAAATTATTGGGAATGAGTACCTGTAGGGAAAAATAAGAGCTAAACGGGATGTCAAATATAGAATAGTGGGTTAGAACCTTAAAGGGGGAAGATGAGATGACAGGTATGAGATCAGAAATATGCCTTATTAGAAGATGAGAGATGATGACAAAGAATTGGAAACTACCTAAAAAGGAATAATTCACTAGCAGGTCGATAAAGTGCAAGGACAATTTGAGGATAAATATAACCACTCCATCATATGAATGAGTATGACTAAATAAAGATTGGGGGATATCACTTCAACGAAAGAATTATTCAGAGTTTCAAAATAAGGGTGTAATAGAAAGTTCAGTAGTGAGGCAAAGAATGATTGAGAAAAATGGCACCCGAGGTAAATAATGGACTTAGATGAGAAGTTAAGGGAAATAATCACTGTGAGCTAATCGTGTGGATACAAAGTTTTAGCATCGCAATACGGTTGGGAAAGTATTTTACAGGGAAGGTAAAACATTGAAGTTAGAATCTAGTAACGTCTTTGTTAAGGGAAGGATGCGGTGTTACGATAGAAGAAGGCTGTAATGAAAATAAATGAGTCAATACTTGACGGTAACAACTTGCAATGAAAAAGAATAAAAAGGTACATGGTTATATGGAAGTGAAAGCTTACGATACTACGAGAATTCAAGGCATAGAATATTCAGGATATATGAGAATTTAAGTCGTGTTGTCAGCAAATAAAACGGACCTAAATAAGGAGTTAAAGGCTAGTAGCGGCAGTATGGAAGATGATAAGGAATAACTTCTTGTAAGTTAGCTTTATGGTATTAAGATGAATAAGGATGGATCTAGAACCGGAATGGATACGTTTATCCTGGAAGGTAGCAGAAAGGTATAAAATCACATACTATAGAGATGATATGGGTATATGGGAGGTTTTCTAATATCATTAAAGCTTCAACTGATGAAGCGTAGCAAAGCCGAGGATAGTAATTGAAAGTATGGTATGTGTTTGGAAACTTGAGTAAAGATATAGTATTCTAGAAATGGTACATCTCTTAAACTAAAGCTCGGACGAGGATTCAGGAAAGGAGTATCTCAGCAAGATGGATTCCTAAGATATCGAATCTACTTTACGTTAAGTGCATCAAGGGTAATGGATTATTTAGGGACAACAAAGATGTATTATAACCTTGGTGGATTGATAGAAAGAACATGTTATAGAAGTTCGTGGTTCCTTAATAAATAAACAGAAGTCTGAGAGACTGAAGTAGCATATGGTTATGTCATTGAGGAATGAGGGAATGATCAGTATGGATTTCATAATTGTAAGAGATCATGTAAGCTACATATGGAATTATCTGGTTAAGATGCCCAGTTTTCTACTAACGCTTGAGGAATATAGATTACCCCCAGTATTGTTTTCTACCTTGAGATAGTGTGTAAGTAGAGCACACTTTGCCGCCATCCAAGGATATGTCATGAGTATATATATTAGAACTTGAAAGAGACTTGGGAATCAGTTCGTGTAAATTAAATTTGCATATGGTATTAGTTATCATTCTAATATCCCGATGGCTCGTATGAAGCTCTATAAGAATGGGAGAATGTCGGGTTGTTCGAAATTTTAAAACTTACCCTGAAGAGATTTAGGAGAAGAAATAAGGGAGATAAATTGACCCTTGGATACCTTAGATTTCATGGAACGATAGTCAAAGGACCTACGAGATTTATCTTCAGAATGGGGATCTATACATTTAGTCTTTTACACGCCTATGCTCCGCAAGTGTAATGAGAAGTCCCCCACTGATGTAATAATTGATGATGTTCAGACTACAGAACAGTTATCGTGTGAGAAAGTTCTTACTACCCTCCCAGATCGCCAAAGTTCTAGGGTTGTGGATTGAGAACCAGAGGTGTAGCCTCCGTGATAGTACTATGAAAGAATGTGGAGATATAAGATATGACTTGAGAAGCTAAGAAATATATAAGATTCAGGTAGTCACATTTTTTTCTACTCCCAGAGGATACTCAGGCAGAGGCGCTATTGTCCTCAGGTATTTGATGATTTCTTGGTCGGGTGTGGCCAATATTGTTATTATTGTTGTAGACCAATGAGGCATGGTGTATTTTGGGATGTTGTGATAGGATGGTCGTGGCATAGTTATGGGAGAAACTCTGGCAAAATTTCTGCAGAATCCTTAACAGTTTAACATTCGGGGACGAATGTTATTAAGGGGGGAGGAATGTTACAGCTTGGAAATTTCGTGACGTTTGCCTATGGGTAAACAAACGCAAGCCTAAAGTGATAATGAATCCCTTGTAAGTTTAATAAAGGTATTTGATAACTTCAAGCATATACCTTAAGGTTTCAAAGCCATATGAGGCAAAGCGAGTAAGTTCGTCGGAAAAAAGTTAAGGTTGAGTCATGTTTTGGGAAATTTCGTATCATTTGAGTTGCACACCGCTTAGCATAACTTTGAGGAAGAAATATATAGCCCATTGGATGGTTAATGAAGTTTAATACAAGTGTCAAGAAGGTTCCATAAAGATTGGAGGTCAAACGAATCGAAGAGAATGTGATTTTGCGAAACCGGGAGATGCAGAGGCAGTGTGCGGTCGCACATTGAGTGTGCTAATCCGCACACTGGTCGCAAACTCCCCATTTTGTGTGATCTCACTGCCCAAAATCAATTTTTAGGTGGAGGAAGGAGTGTGAGGCCGCATACTCATCGCATATTAGGGTCGAGAGGTGATTTTGCCACCTATTTAAATCCCAAATGACCCCAACCTCATTTCCGAATTTCTACACTTATTTCCCCACCTCTATAGAGACTTTCAACGAGTTATTGAAGGTTCTCAAATCACTCCACCCCCTTCTACACCATCTAAAGAGAGAATCAACATGAAATCTCAAGGTAAATCCATGGAAGGTGATGATTCTTGTTTCCTTTTGAAGTTGTGGTGAAGTTGGTCTTGAAGAGGGAGTTGAGTGAAGTGAAGTTCCTTTATTTTAAGGTATGTTCTTCATCCTATATATATTTTTAAGTGATATAAAGGTTTAGTAACTCTTATTGAGGAGGAAATCTAAAGTAGAGAAGCCATAGACGTTGAGGTGAAGAAGATGACTATGGGTGAATTTGAAAAGAGGATTTTGGATGAATTTGAGATGGAATTGATTATGATATTATGGATGTTATTGTTTTGTTTGGGAGTTGTTTTATGATATGGTGGAAATTGATGAAATAGGGGAAGTGCTGCCCAAATTCCGTTAGCCCTTTTAGTTGCTCTAGTTTGAACTTAAGCATATTTTCAAGATCTAATCTTAGCATGAACCCTTTGAATGTAGAGTTTGCGGACTTTTGAGAAGAACGTTGAGTAATTAAAGAGACAAAAGGTATGTAAGGCTAACCCCTTTCTTTCAAAGGCATGATTCCTATGTTATGATTCTATATATGACATCCACATTAGTTTTACTCCTAGAAATGCTAGATGTCCCTTATTCTCAAGATTCCTATGATGACTCCATGTTTAACGGAACCAAAGTCTAAAGTTGAGATGATCTCATGATATGATTGAGCTTACCATATAATTCTTTATTACATTTATTACAATTGGCCCCATCTTATGTTATCGTTCCTTCAAAGTGAGACAAGATAGTGATGATGATTTCCATTCTAGAGAAGCCAAAGCTTAAAGTTCTTAATGTTTTCATGATACTATTGAGCTTGTCACATGATTACTAATTTTATTCATTATTGTTGATCTCACCTCATGATAGTTATTCCTTCAGGGTGAGATATAGTGATGGTGATGATTCTATAATGACACATCGGAGGTCACCGACCTTACGTCACTCCGATAGAGTAGTAGCATTTTATTTGGGCTCTCATGCATGCTATCTATATTATATGTATAAATGGGATATGGGAAAAAGGGTGAGGCGTTATATACGCATAACCACCTGATTAGTTGGCATACTATGATATCGTCCCGGACACGGGATGCCCGGACGTGGGATATATGGATCGGGCCGTACGTTTCTCGGCAATTATATATATATGGATCGAGGCGTACGTTCCTCGGCAATTACATATACATGGATCGGGCCGTACGTTCTTCGGCAATTATATATATATATATATATATATGGATCGGGCTGCACGTTCCGCAGCAATATATATACATGGATCTGGTTGTACGTTCCACAGCAATATACGATATATATATATGGATAATGTTTTGAAAAGATAAGTTAAGCATGCATGATATCCGCCTTAAGAGGCAATCAGATACACAGGTTATCTCTTTACCTCCGGCTTCTTACATCTTTATTATGTTATTATTCATGTCTTACATACTCGGTACATTATTCGTACTGACGTACTTTTCTGGTGGATGCTGCATTCATGCCCGCAGGTAGGCAGGGAGATTGTTTGGATCCTTAGGAGATTCATCAGCAGATTCTCAGGAGCGCTCCACTTACTTTGGAGTCGCAGTCTATTGGTATTCTCTTTTTGTGTATATATTTGGGGCATGGTGGTTGTCACGACCCGGCTAGGGGTCGCGACGGGTACCCGTGCTAACCACCGAGCACCACTCGTTTTACTACTCCTTAGCCTCTTTATCAATCGATTATCCACTTCATAGTTAATTTATAAGAAAACCATTTTCATTTGGAAACAAAAGCATTGTATATACCTGAGCCCTATAGGCTAGCAAAATAATACATATACGTTCATACATAAAAAATGACCCTTCCATGAGACCATACAACCCACATCGAGTATCTACGAGCCTCTATGAACTGACACATATACAACTGTACACAAAAGATTGTCATAGGCACCTCCGGAGCAATGGAGGGCTTTTAGTCGGCTGGCAACTCTAGGAATCTGGAGCAACGTCTCCTCCCTGCCTACCTGTGGGCATGAACACAGCGTCCAAAGAAAAAGGACGTCAGTACGAACATTGTACTGAGTATGAGAGGCATAAACAATGAAGAAAGACAGTGATAATATAATGTGAACATCAATATGAAACATCTGAATATGAATGGCAATCATAAAAGAAGTATTGCATGTTGTCTTACTCACACTCATCATAATCACATATATGCATAATATGCAAGCTGCCCATCCATATCGGAACGGGGTGATAATCAATAACATTAGCCCGCGTCCAGGCCTCCCGCGTCCGGGGTACCATCTCATGCCGCCCACTAGTGGTGTCTGCCCATGCCCGAAGGTCATGGTGTCTCCGTATAGCTGCCCTCCTTGGCGGTGACTGCCCGGCCAACTAGGCACGGTGTAAAATACTCATGACATGCTCAATGTAAAATACCAATAATAATATGCTCATCATAAATTACTTATCTTATCCTAATGCATATATAAGACTCATGATAAACTTTACCATATCGGGGTGACGTAAGGTCGTGATCCCCCGGTTACGTTATGGAGCCATCATGGACATTCTGCCTCACCTTGAAAGGACTAGTACATAAGGTGAGTGTAGGCAAGGAATAACATCCCCACATCGAATAGCTTAACTCACATAGACATTCATAGGCATAAGCCTCTAACTTCTTAGAAGGTGAGAGCTCATGAAAGGAATAGGAATTCAAGCTAAGAGATTCATGCCATTAGAAGGAAGGACTAGCCTCACATACCTTTGTCGTTTAGCTAAGCTATCGGTCTCTCGTTCACCTCCGATGTTACGTCGTCACCTTCATTAAAGAATGCGAGGTACATTAGCTAATAACTATGAGAACGCGTCGTTATTTTTAGGAAAAATTGGGCTGCACTTCCTTTGTTTATACTACTTTTCCCATGTTCTATATCAACTCCCCAACATTCCCAATGCTACTCACAATATCACAATCAACAATCATCATCTATGTGCATTTAGCAAAATCCACCATTTCTCTCCAATTTCATCACATTTATGGTTATAGGTTCGATATCGTATTTTCCCACGTATCACATTTATCTCAGGGTTTACTAGTCATTTATAACCTATTCATACTCACAACACACTATAATCCTTGATTCAATTCAACTACTAACCAAACATGACACTATTCACTCTTGAATGACCCATTTGCTATGCTTCTCTACAAGTCGAGTACCTTAACCTTCCAATATCTTAAAAAACATGTAATAGTCATGAAACTTACCTTGGATGATGGTTGGACAAGCCTTGAGTGGAGTTTTCCCTTCTAGCACCAAAACCCTACTTTCCCTCTTTGGATTTCCTTGAGGAAGATGAACCTTACTTGGGTTTCATACACTTTGATTCATGGATTTGATGTTGTTAATCTTGGTTTCCCTTGATTTTTCTTGTGGATGAAAGTTTGGAGAGGGTTCCAGAGGTTTTAGGACTAAAATGGTGAAAAAAAATGAGTTAGAACGAAATTGGGTCTATATATAATTGTCCAGAAGATTCTGGACTGGCACAACATGCGACACTATGTGCGAGTCGCATGTCGAACATGCGAGTCGCGTGTTGTCGTCGCAGGTCATGCCAGAACGTGATGAACTATCTGCCGTAAAGTGGCCATAACTTTTGATTCCGATGTGCTGTAAGGGCCCACCACCTATGGTTGGAAAGATATTTCAAATATCTACACCTTTTATACTGTGGTGTGTTTCCCAAATTCCGACTTAAAAATGGAGTTTTGGTCCCTACAAACCAGATCCTCCGAAAGTGTTTCCTTAACTCGCCCTTTTTGGATGGCTTGTGCCTATATTTGGCTTGTGGGTACTTCTTGAAACTCACTTGGATCCTAATTACCAACATAAGGGGCATTGTAATTCTTCTCCTAAATATCTTTAAGACATCGCTAGTTCGATACTCGAAATTGTCCTTCGCCAGTCGATCCACTGTGCGCGAACGAAAATTTTCCGGGGTGTAACATTCTCCCCCCCTTGGGAACATTCGTCCTCGAATGTTAAACGCTCGGGAATTCTACGAAAATTTCGCCAGAGTTTCCCCTGTACTATAGCACTACTAACCTGTCACAACAACCCATAATATCATCGCCTCACAGGGCTACATCACAATAGCAACATATTTGTGGCCACACACGACCAAAATCATAAAAATTAGTGCATACATACCTTATCTCGTTTGCATTTCGTCTTGGATTTCTCCTGGGGGTTGGAATAAGTGAGGATAGTTTGAATTCATGCTCTCTTCCGCTTCCCAAGTCATTTCTTCCCAGTTGTTGTTCCGCCACAGGACCTTAACGGAAGCTACCTCTTTGTTTCGAAGCTTTCGCACTTGTCTATCTAAGATGGAAATAGGCACTTCTTCATAAGTTAACTTTTCCGCTATTTTCACATCATCTAGCGGGACAATCTTTGTGGGATCTCCAACACACTTGCGAAGCATTGAAACATGAAAGACTGGATGGATTGATTCAAGCTCTGAAGGCAACTCTAGTTCATAGGCTACCTGTCCCACCTTGCGGATGATTTTGTAGGGTCCGATATACCTCGGACTTAGCTTCCCTTTCTTGCCAAATCTCATTACCCCCTTCATTGGCGACACTTTCAAGAACACCCAATCATGAATCTGAAACTCCAAATCTCGTCGGCGGTTGTCCGCATAGGACTTTTGGCGACTTTGGGCTGTCAACAACCGATCTCGAATCACCTTGACCTTTTCTATTGCTTGCTGGACCAATTCAGGGCCCACTAATTGTGCTTCTCCTACTTCGAACCATCCGATTGGAGATCTACATTTCCTTCCATATAACGCTTCGTATGGAGCCATTTGTATACTAGAATGATAGCTGTTGTTGTATGAAAATTCAATGAGGGGTAAATGATCATCCCAACTTCCACCAAAATCTAACACACACGCCCGGAGCATATCTTCTAAGGTTTGAATGGTACGTTCGGCTTGCCCATCGGTCTGTGGATTAAATGTTGTGCTAAATTTCACTTGCGTGCCCAAACCTTCTTGAAAAGACTTCCAAAACTTAGCTGTAAACTGCGCTCCCCTGTCTGTGATAATAGACAATGGTATGCCATGGAGCCGCACGATTTCCTTGAGATATAGCCTTGCATAGTCTTCAGCTGCGTACGTTGTTTTGACTGGAAGGAAATGGGCTGCCTTCGTCAATCTATCCACGATCACCCATATCGAATCATACTTACCCCGAGAGCGAGGTAATCCCACAATGAAATCCATGTTGATCACTTCCCATTTCCAAGTAGGTATTTCTATAGCCTGCAATAAGCCTCCTGGCTTCTGATGCTCAACTTTCACTTGTTGGCAATTTGGGCATTGAGCTACGAATTCCGCTATATCTCTTTTCATACCATCCCACCAATACATTATCTTTAGATCATGATACATTTTGGTCGCACCTGGGTGGATAGAATACCGAGTACAATGTGCTTCTGCTAAGATTCGTCGGCGCAGGTCCGCCACATTTGGCACGTATAATCTCCCTCGGTATCTGAGAACCCCATCACTAGAAACTTCAAACGAAGAATTTTCTTTTCCATAAGATACGTCTCTATAATGACATAACTGAGGATCTTCGCGTTGCCGTTCTTTCACTTCCATAACCAAGGACAAAACTGTAGAATCTTTGATACTAGTACCTGCCTCACCCCCATCAAGCACACGCACTCCAAGATTAGCCAACCGATGTATTTCTTGAACCATTTCTCTCCTTTCCGGAGGGACTTCGCATAGACTGCCCATCGATCGGCGGCTAAGTGTATCGGCTACTACATTGGCCTTCCCGGGGTGGTACAAAATGTCAACATCATAGTCTTTTAATAGTTCTAACCACCGCCTCTGTCGCAGATTCAATTCCTTTTGCTTGAAAATATACTGGAGGATTTTGTGATCTGTATAGATATCCACGTGCACACCATACAAGTAATGTCTCCACATCTTTAAGGCATGAATGACTGCAGCCAATTCGAGATCATGTGTGGGGTAATTCTTTTCATGCTTCCGCAATTGTCTCGATGGGTATGCAATAACCTTATCATGCTGCATCAATACACATCCTAACCCGACACCCGAAGCATCGTAATACACCACGTAACCATCTGATCCTTCTGGAAGTGTTAAGACTGGAGCTGAGGTTAACCTGTCTTTCAACTCTTGGAAACTACGCTCACAAGCGTCGTTCCACTGGAATTTAGCCGCCTTCTGGGTTAGTTTAGTCAATGGGGCTGAGATAGATGAAAAGCCCTCTACAAATCTCCTATAATATCCAGCCAAACCCAGGAAACTACGAACTTCTGTGGGCGTCGTAGGCCTTGGCCAAGTATTCACCGCTTCAATATTTTGAGTATCAACTCGAATACCATCATCGGAAATAACATGGCCTAGAAATGTCACCGAATTTAGCCAAAACTCGCACTTTGAAAATTTCGCAAATAATTCCCGGGCTCGAAGAATGCCTAGAACAATCCTCAAATGATCTGCATGTTCCGATTCCGTGCGAGAATACACCAGAATATCATCGATAAATACTATCACAAACAGATCCAAGAGAGGCCTGAATATGTTGTTCATCAAATTCATAAATACAGCCGGAGCATTAGTCAACCCGAATGACATCACTCGAAATTCATAGTGGCCATATCTCGTTCTGAAAGCCGTTTTAGGAATATCCGCTTCTCTAACTCTCACCTGATGGTAGCCCGACCTCAGATCTATCTTGGAAAACCACTTGGCACCCTGCAATTGATCGAACAAATCATCAATCCTTGGGAGAGGATATCTGTTCTTTATCGTCACCTTGTTCAATTGCCTAGAGTCAATACACATTCGTAGCGAGCCGTCTTTCTTTCTCACAAACAAAACCGGTGCTCCCCACGGTGATGAACTAGGTCTAATGAATCCCTTCTCGAGCAAGTCCTTCAACTGTACCTTTAGTTCTTTCAATTCTGCCGGAGCCATCCGATAAGGAGGAATAAAAATAGGTTTTGTGTCTGGCAACACATCAATAGCGAACTCAATTTCTCTTTCTGGTGGAAGACCTGGAAGTTCATCCGGAAATACATCTGGGAATTCATTCACCACCGGAACTGACTGAAAAGTTGGCGGCTCTGCCGCAGTGTGATGAACCCGAACTAAATGATAAATATAGCCCTTTGCTATCATTTTCCTCGCCTTGAGGTAGGAAATAAACCTACCCTTCGGCGATGCTGCATTACCCATCCATTTAAGCACGGGCTCTCCCGGAAATTGGAATCGAACCATTTTTGTCCGGCAATCAACATTTGCATAACACGATGCCAACCAATCCATACCCATGATTATATCGAAGTCAACCATCTCTAGCTCAATCAAATCAGCTTGGGTCTGACGATCACATATCACAATAATACAATTTCTGTATACCCGTCTTGCTATCACGGGTTCACCAACCGGAGTGAGTACCTCAAAGGGTTTAATGGACTCGGGTTTCACCCCAACACAGCCGGCAACATATGGAGTAATATAAGAAAATGTAGATCCTGGATCTATCAACGCATACACCTTACGGGAGAATATAGACAATATACCTGTGACAACATCTGGGGAAGACTCAAGATCCTGTCGCCCCGCTAGAGCATATACACGAGGCTGAGCAGCACCTGAAGTGGATACTCCCCCTCTACCCCTGCCTCTACCTACTGTCATCTGGGGAGACGGTGTTCTCTGGCGTGCTGATAAAGAACCCGCTGCTGAACCTGTGGGCTGAGTCCCAGCCCTATCTCTCGCTGAGGGGCAGTCCCTCATCATGTGACCGACTTGCCCGCAGGTATAGCAAGCATCTGACCCTAGGCGACACTGTCCCGAATGCAACCTACCGTACTGATTACACCGCGGTACTGGGGGCCTCTACTGACCCTGATCTCTCCTGGACTGAGAATCTGAGGCTCTCGAACTCTGTCCCTGTCCCAGCTGAAAAGAACGATCGAACCTCCTATCTGAGAATCTGGGGGGCGCACTAGTCGCGGACTGACCTGAGTGCCTGGGATGTGTCTGTCTCGGTCCCCCTCTATACTCACTGCTCTCTCCCATAGATCTAGCCCTCTTACCCTGTCTTCTGTCACCATCACGATCACCTCCTTGCTGTCGTTGTCGGTCCTCGAGATTCTGGGCATGGGCCTGTATCCGGGAAATATCCATCCCGTCTTGGAAGGAGGCCGTCAGACAATCTCTGTACAAATGTGGCCCTAGGCCACTCACAAACCTGTAAACCCGGTCTCCCATGTCTGCCACCATAGCTGGAGCATATGTTGCCAATGAATTGAACTGCATACTATACTCTCGAGCACTCATGCCTCTTTGTTTTAAATTCAGGAACATGTCCGCTCTAGCTCGCGGACCTCAGGTTGCAAATAATGGCGAGTGAAAGCATCTACAAACTCTTGCCAAACCGGAGGAGGAGCATTCTCCCCTCTTGATAATACCCAATTGTTGTACCATAATACCGCCAAGTCCTGGAGTCTATAGGATGCCAACTCCACGGATTCAGTCTCGGAGGCATGAACAATCCTCAATGGCCTCAATATATCATCGATAAAACTTTGTGGGTCTTCCTCTAGCTTTGACCCGAAGAATTCCGGAGGATTTAGACTCATAAAATCACGGGCCTTTGTACTTGCTGCCCGATCACTTGAACCCACATTCTGTCGTTGTGCTTGTGCAACCACCAACTGGGTCAATAACTGAATAGCCTCGGTCATTTGTTGGCCCGAAGCGACCGGCGGAGGAATTGGAGCTGGGGCTCCTGCTTGCCCTTCCACATTGGGCAAGGTAGAAGAAGAAGTGGGAGTGGCATGCGAGGAAGTGGCATGCTGAGCCTCGCTCTGTCCCCACTCAACTGGAGGTTCTCGACTGGTGCCTTCACCGGCGGCATTTAATATCGTGCGGATTTGTTTCTTCTTTGGCGGCATCACTGAAATCATAACGCACAATTAGAATAAAGGAAATCTTACATCACAGTTCTATCGCACGATCTTGTAGAAGAAAGATGGTCATTTTTCCTAAATGCCCTGTAGCCTCTTGTTTATCGATATGGCGCGCAACACACCATAAACAAGACTCTACTAGACATGGCTCGTAGACACCTCCTAAGACCGAACTGCTCTGATACCACTTTTGTCACGACCCGGCTAGGGGTCGCGACGGGTACCCGTGCTAACCACCGAGCACCACTCGTTTTACTACTCCTTAGCCTCTTTATCAATCGATTATCCACGTCATAGTTAATTTATAAGAAAACCATTTTCATTTGGAAACAAAAGCATTGTATATACCTGAGCCCTATAGGCTAGCAAAATAATACATATACGTTCATACATAAAAAATGACCCTTCCATGAGACCATACAACCCACATCGAGTATCTACGAGCCTCTATGAACTGACACATATACAACTGTACACAAAAGATTGTCATAGGCACCTCCGGAGCAATGGAGGGCTTTTAGTCGGCTGGCAACTCTAGGAATCTGGAGCAACGTCTCCTCCCTGCCTACCTGTGGGCATGAACACAGCGTCCAAGGAAAAAGGACGTCAGTACGAACATTGTACTGAGTATGAGAGGCATAAACAATGAAGAAAGACAGTGATAATATAATGTGAACATCAATATGAAACATCTGAATCTGAATGGCAATCATAAAAGAAGTATTGCATGTTGTCTTACTCATACTCATCATAATCTCATATATGCATAATATGCAAGCTGCCCGTCCATATCGGAACGGGGTGATAATCAATAACATTAGCCCGCGTCCAGGCCTCCCGCATCCGGGGTACCATCTCATGCCGCCCACTAGTGGTGTCTGCCCATGCCCGAAGGTCATGGTGTCTCCGTATAGCTGCCCGCCTTGGCGGTGACTGCCCGGCCAACTAGGTACGGTGTAAAATGCTCATGACATGCTCAATGTAAAATACCCATAATAATATGCTCATCATAAATTACTTATCTTATCCTAATGCGTATATAAGACTCATGATAAACTTTACCATATCGGGGTGACGTAAGGTCGTGATCCCCCGGTTACGTTATGGAGCCATCATGGACATTCTGCCTCACCTTGAAAGGACTAGTACATAAGGTGAGTGTAGGCAAGGAATAACATCCCCACATCGAATAGCTTAACTCACATAGACATTCATAGGCATAAGCCTCTAACTTCTTAGAAGGTGAGAGCTCATGAAAGGAATAGGAATTCAAGCTAAGAGATTCATGCCATTAGAAGGAAGGACTAGCCTCACATACCTTTGTCATTTAGCTAAGCTATCGGTCTCTCGTTCACCTCCGATGTTACGTCGTCACCTTCATTAAAGAATGCAAGGTACATTAGCTAAATAACTATGAGAACGCGTCGTTATTTCTAGGAATAATTGGGCAGCACTTCCTTTGTTTATACTACTTTTCCCATGTTCTATATCAACTTCCCAACATTCCCAATGCTACTCACAATATCACAATCAACAATCATCATCTATGTGCATTTAGCAAAATCCACCATTTCTCTCCAATTTCATCACATTTATGGTTATAGGTTCGATATCGTATTTTCCCACGTATCACATTTATCTCAGGGTTTACAAGTCATTTATAACCTATTCATACTCACAACACCCTATAATCCATGATTCAATTCAACTACTAACCAAACATGACACTATTCAGTCTTGAATGACCCATTTGCTATGCTTCTCTACACGTCGAGTACCTTAACCTTCCAATATCTTAAACAACATGTAATAGTCATGAAACTTACCTTGGATGATGGTTGGACAAGCCTTGAGTGGAGTTTTCCCTTCTAGCACCAAAACCCTACTTTCCCTCTTTGGATTTCCTTGAGGAAGATGAACCTTACTTGGGTTTCATACTCTTTGATTCATGGATTTGATGTTGTTAATCTTGGTTTCCCTTGATTTTTCTTGTGGATGAAATTTTGGAGAGGGTTCCAGAGGTTTTAGGACTAAAATGGTGAAAAAAAATGAGTTAGAAAGAAATTGGGTCTATATATAATTGTCCAGAAGATTCTGGACTGGCACAACATGCGACACTATGTGCGAGTCGCATGTCGAACATGCGAGTCGCATGTTGTGTCGCAGGTCATGCCAGTTGATCAACTCTCACTGGCACAACATGCGACACTATGTGCGAGTCGCATGTCGAACATGCGAGTCGCATGTTGTCGTCGCAGGTCATGCCAGAACGTGATGAACTATCTGCCGTAAAGTGGCCATAACTTTTGATCCCGATGTGCTGTAAGGGCCCACCACCTATGGTTGGAAAGATATTTCGAATATCTACAACTTTTATACTGTGGTGTGTTTCCCAAATGCCGACTTAAAAATGGAGTTTTGGTCCCTACAAACCAGATCCTCCGAAAGTGTTTCCTTAACTCGCCCTTTTTGGATGGCTTGTGCCTATATTTGGCTTGTGGGTACTTCTTGAAACTCACTTGGATCCTAATTACCAACATAAGGGGAATTATAATTCTTCTCCTAAATATCTTTAAGACATCGCTAGTTCGATACTCGAAATTGTCCTTCGCCAGTCGATCCACTGTGCGCGAACGAAAATTTTCCGGGGTGTAACAGTGGTCCTGTCCCGTCCTTATGATTCCCAGTACTCCATATAGAGGCTCGTAGACATGTGTGGACAGTTGGAAGTTTCATAACCTCACTAGTGTACATCTAGTATATCATTTTTATAGCCTTATGGGCTTGTGTATGTATATATATTGGGCGAACTTGATGATTATTGTATAAATGAGTTTTATTTGAGAATTTATGCCCGTTCAGGATATGTAAAATTGTGAGTTAGATATGTGGTCCACCGAGATAAGATTGGAAGAAGCATGTTAGGTGGTGCTCGGTAGGCTAGCTCCGGATACCCGTCATGGCCCTCGAGTTGGGTCGTGACATAAAGGACACAGGATGTTACCGTGGAAAACTTCTTACTCAAGGGATTAAAAATCACGACCTACCTCAGTAGGAATTCAACTCCACTACACCGAGCTACTATAGGTACAACTCTATCGTAAGCTAGGAATTAACTCTCATAATCCCTCACCCTTACAATAACACTTATGCAATCTAGGAACTAACCCCTAGTCCCTCCACACTTGCAAAAATCCGATTGCAAGCATCTCTACTTGACTAACTCTAGCCAAGGACCACTAATACACCTAGACTAACTCTAGCCAAGGACCACTAATACACCTAGACTAACTCTAGCCTAATGTACCACTCAAAACCTTGAGGAAACACACTTCCAACAAGCACACTTTGAGAATTTAAGATACCTACAAGAAGCTTCTAAACAAGAAGAGAAGGTTTTCAGTTTAAGAACAAATGAACAAAGATTTACAACAACCTAAAGAACAGAGACTAAACTCATATCAAGGATCTGGTTCTTCAGCTTGAAAGCAACTTTGTTCTTGAGAGATCTTGAGAACTTGTATCTGTAGTTTTGCACGATTTAGATTAGATTTTCACGTCTACTCAATATGTTTCCATCATATTGTATATATCGTGGGAGCATGTAGGGTGAAAAGAGACCACTCTTCAATTTAGACCTAAAGCATGGGCCAACTCACTGATGTACTTGTGTGTAGCAAGTGGCTTGGTTTTACAGCTATCTCTGCAGACAGTGCAAGGTGCACAGAGAGCAGATTCTAGACCTGTTACACCTCTCACTTTCAAAGTGGGAAGAACTTACAATTGTCTAGCCAAGTATGCCTTGAAATAGAAATTTATACCCAAGTATTGAGATGCTAATCATTTTACCCCATGTATGGAGGTACTAGTGGGTATTCCAGGTATATTGCAGGATTAGAAGTTGAACGGATTGAACCGAACCAGCTGAGCAGACTTAGGGAAATCTGCAGACACTAGACATAATCGACGGACCGTCGATCATGTCGACGGGCCGTCAATACGAACCGTCATTATGTTCTGAGAATCTAATCTGCAGAAACTGATCGACGAGCCGTCGATATGGTTCTGCAGCTTCTGATCTGCAGAAGCAGGTCGACGGAGCAAGTCGACGGACCGTCGACCTGCTCGTCGAACCGCTCATCTGGAACATTCCAGTTCCAGCATAAATAGACGAGTTACACCCCAAAATTTTGAGATTTCATTCTCTCTCTAAGTGTTGAAGGTTCTAGAAAAATTCTCTCATTATATCATCACATATCCAAGGGAAATCAAGGAGTACACACCAAGAAATTGTGGAATCAAGGGTGAGGATACTCTCTAGGGTTTGTGGACTCAAGGATCTTTTGGTGTTGGAGTAGGGTTTTCTCCAAGTGAAGAAATTCCATTCAAAGTTCATTCCTACGTTGCCAAAGGTAAGCTTTATGTTTATTTCATCCTATTAAAAGTATTGAGAGATTCAAAGACTTGGATTATGAAAAGGAGGAGAATGTGGAGTACAAATATGGAAATAATAATATTCTTGAATCATGACTTAACTTGAATCATAGTTCTTGATATGTAAGGAGAATAATCTTGCTATGAATAGCATTAAAGAGGTTGTAGAGGCATTGTGTGGGGATGGCTACGGTATGGTGCCATAGTTAGGGTTATAAAGGGGTTTGATAGGGAATGTTGAGAAATTAATAATGTCTAGCTTGATGAAGTTATTGATTGAGATATTGCGGGTGTTGTTATTGATGTTTGGGGGAGAAAATACTCAAAATACCCCCCAACATTTGACTAAAATCCCAATTACACACCTAACCTTTGCGGGGGTCCTATTACCCCCCTGGACAAATTTTTTCAGTATCTTTTTTGTTGATGTGGCAGTCCAATCTACCAACCCCCAAATATTAAATGGCGGTTGTCCACACGCGCCTGGCCCACGTGCCACGTGTTTAATTTTTCCCCATTTTTTATTAATTCCCCCCCCCCCCCCTTCCTCCATCCATCTACTCTTCTTCTTCAAAAAATAAAAAATCTCTCAATTTTCCATACTCCATTTTTAGTAAGGATGTGAAAACCCATACCCAATTCTCCTTCATCTTCATCAACATTATTATCATCATCATCTTTATTAGGAGTTGGAAAAAAAAATCACACCAACTTCCTCAAATCTAATCCAAACAAACCCAAATGTGAAAGGAAGCTTCCTAACACCAAATAGAACAAAGTTCATCCATTAATTTGATCAAACAATCAAAAATTTAAAGAAACCCATTTGGTGTTCTTCATAGCTTTCTCCAAATTCCTAGCAATGGAGTTTAATTTTCTCCCCAAATCAACTCAAAGAATTAGTGCTTAAACAACTCCAACCAAGCAACAAGTAGCAACTCCAAACAAGCAACTTCCAATCAGATTTTCTTTAACAAGATTAGATTTTTCAACCTTGTTTTTTTTTTTTTCCAGATTTTTCCTTTTTTTTTCTTCAGATTTTCGTTTATGGTGGAAAGTTGTTCTTTAACAAGTTGTTCGGAATCATATGTGGATTTTCTTCAGTTCAGATTTTCGTTTATAATGGATATTATTTTGACAAAAAAAAATGGAGATGGATATTAAATAGGGTGAAGAAGAAGATGAAGTAGCCTAAAAATGGAGGGAGTTCAAATTTTATCTACATGGCATCATACGTGGCAGCTTAGTTGGCGTCCAAAACACGTCAGATGTAGATTTTTGAAGGCTGTCACGCGCCACTGGGCGGTGTATTCACGCTCTCTGCCACATCAGCAAAAAAGGGCCATTTTGCTACTGAAAATTTTTGTCCAGGTGGGTAATAGGACCCCCGCAAAGGTTAGGTGTGTAGTTGGGATTTTGGTCAAACGTTGGGGGTATTTTGAGTATTTTCTCGATGTTTGGGAATCGTTTATTATGTGAAGGAAGTCATCGAAATAAAGGAGATGTTATCCAATTTTCGTTAGCTTTAGCCTAAGCTTAAGCATGTTTTCGATTATCTAATTTTAGTACGAACTTTCTTGAAGGTAGAAACGTGAGTATTGGAGAGAAGCATCCAAGTGATACAATAGCTAAACGAAAAGGTATGTAAGGCTAGTCCCTTTCTCTTCTAAGGCATGATTCCTATGACATGACTCCATTTGTCTCTCCATGACTTCCTTACATTCTGAAAAATATGAGTCAATGTTATATAGGGCTTCTTATGAGATAAAAGAATAAGAGATATGTTACAAATACGATAATGGTAATAATGAGCCTAAGTCTAGAGATTCTAAAGCCTATGATACAATATTCTCACGAAGTTCATGCTATGAATATGATATGACATGTTACGAAGCTAATGATCATTATACGATTCCTTGATGTCATTAACTGTTGCTAGACCCACCTTATGATGCTAGTTCCTTTAAGGTGAGGTATGATGATTATGATTGCTCATAATGGAATTGGGGGTTCTCGACCTTACGTCACCCCGATATGGTTATAGATTATCTTTGAGTTATAATGCATGTTTCATGATGAATGTATAATGATGATTACACCATGCTTATATGGCCGGACATGTCACCGCTAATGCGGGCTGCTTATGATTACACAGTGCCTAGAGGGCCGGACATGACACCACTAGTGGGCGGCGTATGATGGTTACCCGGACGCGGGTTAACGACGATGGTACATATGATATGTTTATATATGTGAGATGTATAACACGTGTTTACTTTTAAAGGTTGATCAGGTTATATCCTCATCTCTTGCTTCATGATTTCTTTATTATGCCAGTATTATTCATGTCTTACATACTCAGTACAATGTTCGTACTGACGCCCTTTCTTTTTGGATGTTGTGCTTATGCCCACAGGTAGACAGGGAGGTGACCCAGATTCATAGTAGCTGACCAGCGGACTTACAGGAGCACTCCATTATTCCAGAGGTGCTATTTTGTTATACTATTTTGTGTACATATGTTTTGGGCATGACGGGATCTTGTCCCATCCTCATGTATAGTATTCTAGTAGAGGCTCATAGATACGTGCGTGTGGGTAGTAGATGTCCCATGATGACTACGTTGTATATTTGCATATTATTTTGATAGCCCGAGAGGCTCCTATATATGAAAATAGATATGTTTGTGGAAGTGATCATGAGTTTTCCTATGATTAGAAGTATGAGAATACTAAACGAATGCAGGATAAGTATGATGAGTAATAGAATGAGTGGTGCTCGGTAGTAAGCTCCGGGTACCCATCATGGCCCCTAGTCAGGTCGTGACAAGACCAGGTCTCTCATAAGTTCCATAACAGTTTGACAATCATCAAATGCACTTGGAACTATTAGACCTAATGTGGATGATTGGGTTTGTTAACAACGGACTTCTAAAAGTACTATAAGTATTGTATCTCCTCCAAAACATGAATACAACACAGACAACTGATATTTTTCTCTTCTCTAAATATTCATTTCAAAATACAAGCATGTTATTGGGGGAAATTCAAGTTGATTACTGAAACGCACAGACTTTGTAAGATCTTAGAGGAATTATCATAATCCCTACAACAATTAATAGAAAGATCTAAATTCTTTAAGGATAGGACTACTTTATCAAAGTCGGATTATTAAATTCCGAAATCCATTTCCTAACATGTAGAAGGAGACACTTGTACTGAAGGAACTCTACCCCTTTTTTGCTGGGACAAAGTTGCAGGCATATAAGCATAATTAATGTGTTCTTTGTGTTTGTAATAGTGCCAGTTGTTTGTGGGGGATCGCGTATGTCTTCGTGGCATATTCAATGCACTTTTTTTCTACTTCAACGGCCGCTCAAAATGTTCCTAGTCAACAACAAAAGCACCTGAGATTTATCATGGAGTTTTATACACATTTACTATTATTAATTTTCGTGATAATAAACCTAAATAATATACTAGAACTATCATAACTGCTTTATAAAATCTTTAAAGTAAACAGAATAATAGTATCTCTCCGATCTGTAACATAAGTCTCTTCTTTTAGCTGACCTCATTAACGTCCTTAGCCAACTCACCACTGAAATCCCTGCGCATATGTTTACGTACTCCGAAAACGTTAAATTTGTATACGCGATTTATGGATAAGCGGATCAAGATGATCAAATTGACAAGATAATGAACGAAAATTAACAAAGACAATTATGAAAAATAATTTGTAATGCAAACAAGATGAGCTTGGGTTCTTGGAACGCCATGAACTCAAGTTGCCGGAGAAATCTCCTGAGCAAGCTTGAAAGTGTCCCGGAACAAGAATACAAAAGAAAATACTAAGTACTTTGCTTGTTGAAATCAAGAATGTGTTACAATGAGAATGAAGCTCTCTATTTATATATAGCTGATACGTGGGGAACAAGATCCACAAATCATGCCCTCTTAGTTACAAATGAATATTTGCAATAATGTGCTAATAACACTTGGAGGTGATCCTGGGATCTTCCGTAATGTCCGCCTGCTGAGCTTCCTAACATCTGATCTGTAACTTTACCCCCATCACACTTCCCCAGATCCTTGCCTTTGTCTCCAAAATCCACTAGCTAAACAAGACCCGAACCGGCCACACAAGCTTGCACGGTGTCTCTTACTTCCTGACTCACGCCTAACCTGTCGTTAATGCCACGCGTCAACTTCTAATACGACCACTTGGCCTTTCCGGATTTTACCCAATACAACATATGCGATATATACTCTCTTCGCCCCAATTTATGTGACATTCTTTCCTTTTTAACCAGACCGAAAAAGAATACTCCCTCCGTCCCAATTTGTTTGAAGGTTTACCAATTTGGGAGTCAAATAGCTTTTTCCTTGACTTAATTTTGAACATAGATTCTTCGAGTATTTTATAATAAAATTTACATATTTGAAAACTACATAAAAAGTACTGTAAGTCTGCATAATTAATAATTCACAATATATGAAAAGAGTTGGAGAAAATCGTAGTCAAAGAAAGAATTTTTTGACTCCCCAAACTGGTCAACCTTCAAACAAATTGGAACGGAGGGAGTAACATATTTCTATATTTCGTAATAATTAATTTAACTTTAAAACGCCTATTTTATCTTTAATATATGATTTATAGCAACACAAATATATATGGCTTAGTTTTAAATCACAAATTCTAAAGATCTTTCTTTTTTCTTAAATTTTGTGTCCAGTCAAAACCATCGTACAAATTGAAAAGGAAGGAGTTATATATTTAGTTTGTGACCTACGGCCTGATTATTAATCTTCATCCATGCCCCCTATGCATTTGACATTGGGGACTTATATATACTGCCTGACTAGCTAGTTAATCCCAAGTCACGTCGGATAAGTTCTCTAAGGGATCACATGCTTTTTATCAAGAAATATATTATTCCTCCCTAAAGCTCAAATCTTAAACCTCCAGTTAAGTATAGTAGAGTTCCAACTATCTCACCACCTCCTACGTCAACTACAAGTATTCTCACGAAAGAGGAAAAAAAAAGGGGGGGGGGGGGGGGGGGGGGGGGGCTGCTTAGAGGGTTGAAGTGGAAAAGGGAAGGGGCAAAACAACAAAGTACAGCCGTGTGGGGTTGTCACTACTCACTACACATTAAGTTGTAGTACTATAATATACTACATAAGCTTTATGACTTGTGAAAGAGATAACCGCACATCGATCTTTAAAGTGCCTTTACTTGGAAAAAGAAGACACAAAAGTGCTTCTGAGACGCTTTTATTACTTAAAACCTAGTACAGTATCAATTTCTTCATTTTTGCTCTGAGATCTTTTCCGAAGAATATCAAGAGCATATATGAAGAATGTTCCCTCCTAACTTCTCAGTTCTCCCTCCTTAAATAGAGCAATCAAAATTTACACTCCATAAACACACATATATCTACAGAACAAAAATGGGGCGTTCATGGTTTACTATCTCTTCAGTCCCGCCTTACCTTTTCGGGGGCTTCACTATTATATTTCTAACCATTTTCATGGCACTCATCGCCCTCACATGTGCACGTTGCAAGAAGAGATCTCGTATTTTGTCATCATCATCAACCCCTTATAGTGACGATAATCATAACCATATTGAAATGATAGTGACACTGAAGCCAAAGATTGCTGTCATCATGGCTGGAGATGACAAGCCTAGCTACTTGGCCTCTCCATCTCTTGCTTGATTAGTTGTACATGCAGGGCACGCCTATTTCCGAACGTGGATTCAGAATTTAAACTCGATGAATTCAACCTTTAAGGTTCTTGGTATTGAACTCAATAAGCTTTTGAAATTATGGGTTAAAATTCTGGCCGTATTTCACTCACACATAAAATATTGAGTTCTGTTGGACTATTGATCAGAAGTAATTGCATCCCAACTGGATTCGACGGCTTTCCTCCTAGCAATCCAGCCAAGTTATGAAATATAGATTTGTCTTATATACACTGACAGTGTAGAAAAAATACACTTTAAGTGTATTGTTGTAGGAGGTAATATGTCGTATTTTTCCAACTTATTAAATAAGTGTATTTTAAACCTATTGTAGCAGGTAATATGTCGTATTTTCCAAGTTATTAATCATATTTTTTATGAAAAATTATCGTTTAAGTGATTAATAGTGTTAAAATCATTTTACACCATCAGAATATAAAAGTTGGAATTCATGAAGTTATTATGTATATTTGGTTAGGGATTAGTTGTACGTTTATTATATAAAGTTTATAGAACACATCTATTTTACGAGCCAAAAGTGATAATTTGGGAAAGTCAAACTCAATATCCCAAGTACGAGTTGATATTCCTTACATACAAGTGAAAGCAAAGTAAAAATCAGCCCTAAGTAGTAATCGTTTAGCTATTCCAGCTCCAATCCAATGTAGTCAAAGGCGCACTTCAAGCGCGCTAGCCCTAAAGCGAGACGCAAAACATCTTGAACACTTCACCTTGGTAAATATTCAGTGTCATTATAAAGGCTCTAAGACATATTTTTTCTTGTCAATGAATCTCTTTGAAGAGACGGCACTCAACAATTGATATTTTACTTTATCTTAATTTTTTTTCAATTTCTTTGTCCATAATTTTATTATTCACGCTTATAATTATTAGTCTTGGGATAAACTTATATATTTGCATTTTTTCTCCATTTGTGCCCTTTTGTCTTTTTCAATTAAAACTTGCAGTGTATTTACGCTTTACACTTAAAGCCCGGCAGGACCTTCGAATTTTTTGCGTTTTCACTTTTGGGAACACTGACTGTTGTCTATGACATGAAAATGTCTTTTGGAAGGTTGGCTAGACGCCGTCCTGTGGATGCTCCGTCTAGCCAGTAAAACAAGTTGAACTGATTTAGAACTGAGTAATGTAGAAAAAGATGCTTTATTGCTTAATTTGGTTAGCATTAGTAGTTGAACGCAGTGAATTCCACTTTAGTAGTTAAAGAGAGTTCTGAAGACTTAAAAAAAAAAAAGCACACTGGAAAAGAGGGAGCTCTGAATAGTGGCACAAGTGTTCATCTTCTCCAATCATATTACGGTATATTCCAATTTCTGTTATATTGTATAAAGTTATATACTCCCTCGTCCCATTTTATGTAATATAATTTGATTAGACACGGAATTTAAGAAAGAAATGAAGACTTTTGATTGTGATCTAAAACAAGCCATAGATATTTTTGTGGTTGTAAATCATTTTATCAAGGGTAAACGAGAAGTTTTAAGTTGAATTATTTCTAAATATAAAAATGTATTATTCTTTTTCAGACAGGTTAAAAGAAAAGTGTATCTCATAAATTGAGACGGATACAGTATATACACTTAGTAAAGAATTCTTAACTTGTGTAGTTTTTTCGTAGTTTTTACCGTTGTATTTGTCAAACCTGTTTTTGGAAATGCTTTTATTGAGTCAGGGTCTAATCGAAATAGCCTTCTCTACCTCACACAAGTTAGGGGTAAGGTCTGCGTACACCCCATCTTCCTCAGACTCCACTTGTGGGATCATTGTTGTTGTAGTGTAATTTATCCTATTGCAGCAGTTAACTAGTCTGAAGTACTTGAGAATTTAACAGCTTTTTCACTGTCGAGTCCAAGAATAGAGTAAATGCCATTATGGCATCCGATCGTACCCCTTCACACCTAATATACGCAATGCAGTTCCATTACTGCCCTCAAAGCAGTATACTTCAACGACTCGACGGAAACCAGCAGTTAAAATTTTGTAAGTGCATTAATAGTTTAAGAATCTGTTTATCCTTACAAAGAATCATTTCATTGTGTACAGAAGCTGAGAATTATGGTTTCAAACTTGTAACTGATACAACAACAAGAAACTTAACAAAATTGGATGTATCACGTGATGTGTGGGTTAAGTTCACATCACGCTCTGAACCCTGTCACAGACAAAGAACTTAGTATCTAAGTGGAGAAGGGTAGAGGGGCAAGCCTATCTTCTACCCAATTTTGAACCGTGCACCACTGGCTCACGGGCATTTCTCGATTATCAAAAGTAAAATAAAATAAGTCAACAGCCTGAGCTTCTCTGTGAGAGATATGATCAAACAAATAAGAAATGGAAGAAAAGAACCTTCCATGTTAAGATGAACAATGAGGCAACTGACGGTGATTTGGCTTCTTTATAACCTCTTTGCTTCTTAGGCAGCAACAGAATGGTCCTCTACATGCCAAAATTGCACATTTGCACGAACTCCATTTCAGAGTCAATGTATTTGGTCCAAAGCTCCTTGTATTGGGTCATGGCTATGTCCAACCAAGGCTTCATATTCCCGGTGAAGTGAATCACAGCAGCATTGTGGATCTCATTCATGCTAATACTCGGATTGTAGCCAAGACCAACAACATGCCACGATTTATCCAATGATTTTGTTGTTGAGTAGAAGGTGGCTAACCCAGCTGGAAGTGTTCCCAGTTTCCACAAACTCCGGTCATCATTCTGATTAAAAAAATGACAAGAACGAATAGCTTGGTAAGACAAATGGGAAAAGGGAAAGAAACAACAACAACAACCCAGTGAAATCCCACAACGTGGGGTCTGGGGAGGGTAGAGTATACACAGACCTTATTCCTACCAAGGTAGGACAGCTGTTTCCGAAAGACCCTCGGCTCAATAAAAAACATAAAAAGAGGTCAGATAAGGCTAAGAGATTCAAAGCGATATGGAAATGAAGCAACGCAATCGACACAGATGACATAGAATAATCAAAGCACAGGAAATAACAGATAATAGCATAAATCAGAGCACAAGAAATTACACTACGATAATGCGACTACTAATAAGACAGGATAATGAGACTATCTACTAGTCTTCTACCCTAATGTGGGTCCTCCAAACCCTCCTATCTAAGGTCATGTCCTCGGTAAGCTGTAACTGCGCCATGTCGTGTCTAATTACCTCTCCCCAATACTTCTTTGGCCTACCCCTACCTCGTCTGAAACCATCCATGGCCAACCTCTCACACCTCCGCACTGGGGCATCTGTGTCTCTCCTCTTCACATGCCCAAACCATCTCAATCTCGCTTCTCGCATCTTGTCTTCCACCGAGGCCACTCCCACCTTGTCCCGAATATCCTCATTCCTAATCTTGTCACTCCTAGTGTGGCCACACATCCATCTCAACATTCTCATCTCAGCGGGAAAAGGGAAAGAAAGTAAAATAAAAAAAGACATGTTACATCGAATTCTAAAACTGAATCTTTCACCTTTTAAACTAGAATAGCTGATGCGGAAAAAAAAAATCAAATATGAAGAGGTAAAATTAATCACAAGAACACTCACCAAGTTCTGCCAGTAATGATATTCCTCCGTGCATTTTTCACGCCTCCAAGCATCAAGGTCAAAGATATTCATCCCAAATGCCCAGGCGCAAGCCTTAGGATTGAACTTCTCCCGAATGAGAGGATGCGAGAAATTCAAATACTGAGCATAGCGATGAAAAGATCCAAAGCACGTGTCAACTGCCCCGTTGATCTTTCCATCCATATCAATACTCCACAATGCTGTCAAATCCTTCTGAACCACAACATCATCATCCAGGAATAAAATACGGTGAAGCCCTGGATACATCTCTGGCAAATAGAATCTTAAGTGATTGAGTATTGACAAGTATTTCGGATTCCTAAATTTCATGTTGTTCACATCTTTTGTTGCATTTTCTGCTCTATTTTGAAAGTAAAAGTTCTGCAGATTTACAGATTCAAGCTGGCGGAGTACTGGTACATATGAGGACTTTAGGAATTTAAAATCCTCTACAGATTTGATTTCAATATGTCCTTCCTTAATAGGCCTCATCTTAAACCAAACCTTCATTGCAGCTAAATTCATCCTGTCAGTAACGACATGGAAAACGTGTTTCCATGGCTCCTTTGCATTCTTTATCACTGAATTCACAACCACTGATACTGCAATTACATTATCCGAGAATATGGCATAATGGTATAAAGTAGGGTCTTCAAATTCAGGCTTAGGGTCATCATCCCTATATTTTTCTGGATGTGCAATTCTCTCCTCCATAAGCCTCATGGCAAGACAATGTAAACTCTTCGGAGTTGATTTTGCAGCAATCGACCTGGCAAACAGTCCATTCTTCTTTGCCTTCACAAACAACTCATTAACAGAAAAAATTGTATCCTTCAACTTTTGTATCTTCAACTGATTATCATAAGACTCCTTTGAATCGGAGATCAATAACCTTGCAAACTTGACCTTATCCTTAACCTCCTTCTCGAACTGTCTCAAAGAATCCTCATCCATAGGCCCATCAGTATCAAATAAAGCTGTACGGTAAGTTGGCTTTGATTGAAGATCTGAGAAAGTCTTACCCAAATCTTCAAACGTCTTCAGCTGCTTCGAGATATCGAGCTTGAGCTTCCTTGCATAAGCAGCATAAGCATTCACAAGAGCTATATGATCATTTGCTTGTTTATATACTAAATCTAACCTAGTCTTTAATGGATCTGGCCTCAATCCCAGAACCGACCGATGAATGTATGCATCCCCATTAGTCTGTGTCACAAGCTAAAATTTAGTTAAATTTAAGGTGATCTCAATAAATAAATAAAATTAATTCCTATTTACTTCCCGTATATCATATATAGTTTTTCCATAATTGGAAACTGAGATATCCTCAGTTAACAGATTAGTATCATAAGGCATGCCATTTCCATGAAAATAAATAAACAACTACCATATAGGAGTCAAATAAAACTAATATAAAAAACAAAAATTCAACAATTTCAGCTGAATCCTTATGTAAAATCCAGAACAACTTCTGCAACTGTTCCCTTTGCTTTCTCATATATGGAGAAATGCTTACAGTTAAGACTAGTTTCCTTGTATTATTATGCAGGTTCGCACAAACAGAAAAAGTAAGATTGGAGCATTTCAATGTTATTCCAGTTCAAAAGTACTTGATCTTCGTCAAATTATCGCAGCAAATCCATCTCAGTCCAACTTCTTCTTTTTTTTTTTTTTTCTTTTGTTTTTTTTTTTTTTTTGGGTAATCCATTTACTAGTCGTTTGGTAGTTGATTAGAAGCTAAGGTATTCATATATTAAATCCTGCATAAGTAATACCATGTTTGGTAACATTATTTTGCTATGTATAAAATTCAAAACATCTGTGCGGTGTTTGGTTTGCATATTAGAATTAGAAACCAACACAACTAGTACATGTTATAAATTATGAGGAAATCTATGTATTAACTTATGCAGGATATAAGTTGGAATATTAATACCCCTGGTCCCAATTTATGTGATACAGTTCAGATTTCGAAAGTCAAACATCTTTATTTTGACCGTGAATTTGGATATACAATCTTAAGTTTTTTGAAAAATAATTTAAGTATTTAGAAACTACATAAAAAGTACTATAAGTCACAATAATTAACAATTTAAAAAGTTTAAAGGACATACGAATAAATCGCGGTCAAAAAAATTCTTATTTGACTCTCGAAATCCGAACTGTATCACATAAATTGAAACAAAAGGGAGTACATGAATAACTAATCCCTACAATAAATAATACATAGGTTCCCTCCTCATGACTAATCTCTGTATTACCAATACCTGCATAACTCTATCCAACTATCAAAGGACAGCTGTAGCACAGAGCAGTTTCATAAATTTAAATTCAGATATGAAGTTAGAGACAAAATGGTCCAAAAACAAAGCGGCATACACACATAGCAATTGCATAGACGACAAACATGTTCATGGTGGTAGATATCAAAAGCAAAAAAACTACTCCTACTGTCCCAATTTATGTGACACTCATTTCTTTTTAGTATGTCCAAAAAGAATGTCATATTTCTATAATTAGAAACAACTTAACCTTAAAATTCCCCTATTAACCCAAATGAAAATGATTTATAGCCATCCATCCTTTTCTTTCAAAAAAAAAAAAAGATTTATAGCCACACATGAATAATGCTAATACACAGTGCTCCAGACTACTATACCAAAGCCTTATTCAACCGTATAAAAAACTTAGGATTTAATAGCAACACATGAATAAGGCTAATACTATGACAGACACAGTGCTGCAGCCTGATCACACAGAATGATGGGTATAGAAGACGTACATGCTCATTATGTGAAGGATGAGATGAAAAAAGAACTGAAAGTGTAAGAATGAAGAGTAAAGTAAACATAGAGGAAGCGAACACTCTGTATGACAACATATTCGACCGGCCTGACCGGACTGCAACCGCCATTTCGTATCTTCCCGGCGGATCTAATTGCTAATGTTATGCTCCCAATTTTTTTATTATGAAGTGTAAGTATACACACTCGGAGCTAAGATTTAGTGTTGGATTTTGAGATTTGAATTAAAAATTGGGATCCTGAAGGTGGGAGTGTAACATAGATGAAGGATCCACACCCTCGTCGGTGGGTTTTTTCTAAGGCTTTTAATTTCATAGGAGGAAATCGATCACCTAATTATAATTTAAGTGTTTGGTTTCTTTTTTAATCTGTTCCAAAAAAATATTTCTTTTATATTTAGTAACTTTTTCAATTTTAATATTATTCATACTGTTATAAAATGAAGCTAAAAGAGTCACAATATTAAATGATAAAAATCATAGAAATAGAATAACAAAAGAGGAGAGATTTTTACTATTCTTCCAAAATGTGTTACAAGTATATTTCATATAAAAACTTATGCCTCTATTTATAGTGCTACATATGCATTCAATATATGAGAAAATGGAGGAACTATTAAGATGGTGGAGGAAAATGGAGGAACCATTAAGATGGTAGAGGAGAAGCATTATATTTGTGTATTGGACATCCATAATATATTTCATAACACTCCCCCTAGGATGTCCATGGATGATGTGCATCGTTAAAAACCTTATTGGGAAAAACTCTGTGGGAAAAAGCCTCAATGAAGGAAAAAGAGTACACATATCTAGTAATACGCTTTGAGAGCTGCCTCATTAAAAACCTTACCAAGAAAACCCAATGGGACAAAACTTGGTTAAGGAAAAAAAAGTACAACACGTATTTCACTCCCCCTGACGAAGATCAATATTCAAATGACGGAGTCTTCGCATTCCAATCTTGAATATCATTTTCTCAAGAGTTGAAGTTGGCAAAGATTTGGTGAACAAATCTGCAGGATTGTCACTTGAACGAATTTGTTGCACATCAAGATCACCATTCTTCTGGAGATCATGAGTGAAAAATAATTTTGGTGAAATGTGCTTCGTTCTATCTCCTTTTATAAATCCTCCTTTTAATTGAGCTATGCAAGCAGCATTATCTTCATATAATACTGTGGGTATTTTTGTATCACACTTCAAGCCACATCTTTCTCTGATGAAATGTATCACTGATCTCAACCACACACATTCTCTACTTGCTTCATGAATAGCTATTATCTCAGCATGATTTGAAGAAGTAGCAACAATGGACTGCTTTGTGGATCGCCATGATATAGCAGTACCTCCGCATGTAAACAGATAGCCTTTGTTAGTATAAAAGAGACCCATATCGCTAGTTCCCTTCAGATATCGCAATATATGCTTAACTCCGTTCCAATGTCTTCGTGTAGGAGAAGAGCTATATCTTGCTAGCAAATTAACAGAGAACGCTATGTCTGGTCTTGTAGCGTTAGCAAGATACATAAGTGCACCAATTGCACTAGGATATGGTACTTCAGGACCAAGAAGCTCTTCATTTTCTCCTTGAGGTTGGAACGGATCTTTACTCACTTCAAGTGAGCAAACAACCATTGGAGTACTTAAAGGATGCGCATTGTCCATGTAAAATCTTTTAAAACCTTTTCGGTATACGCAGATTGATGGATAAGGATCCCATCTGTCAAATGTTCAATCTGCAAACCAAGACAAAGTTTTGCTTTTCCCAGATCCTTCATCTCAAATTCTTTCTTTAAATATTCAATCACTTTTTGGAGCTCTTCTGGAGTTCTAATTAGGTTTATGTCATCAACATAAACAGCGATTATAACGAACTCTGATTTTGCTTTCTTAATAAAAACACATGGACAAATGGCATCATTTATATCCTTTATTTATCAAGTACTCACTTAGGCGATTATACCACATGCGCCCTAATTGTTTTAAACCATATAATGATCTTTGTAATCTGATTGAATACATTTCCCGAGACTTTAAACCAAATGCTTCAGGCATTTTATATCCTTCAGGAATTTTCATATAAATTTCATCAAGTAAGCCACATAGGCTGTGACAGCATCCATCAGTATAAATAATGTGACATTTTCTGATGTTTGGACTGCTGGTCCAATAAACATTACGTTTATCAAGATGCATCATTTTACTTGGTAATTATTTCTACATCAACATGCTTTAAGAGACGTAGTACTCAGATCCTCACAATCTTATACAATATTGCGTGCCATATTGTATCAAAGATATCGTCGACAAGATATCATTTTGTATCGGTTCGCAATTCGACATAACTTACTGAGATCTCATCACTTCATCATTTTCAGATACCTGAACCTCACATAAGGTTTCATTAAGTGTTATGTCGTCGGCTCTTCAAGAGCATTTTGCCTCCTTATTATGATCATTTGCTCCTCCCTTTTTAAAGGATTATTATATTTAGAATCGATTGGTCTACCATGCTCCATGCATGTTGTAGACTCTGTCCTTCAGGGACATTAGGAGCATTTTGCAGATGAAATCTGAAATAGTTGGGTCAGCAAATGCTTCCAGCATTTGACTTAAATTATCTGAGGATCATACTGATGATAATTCACAACATATTTCTTAGCTGCTTATTCTCTCCCCCTTATTTTAGTGACATATGTCCCCATTTTCTTTGGGAAAATCCATATGTGTGCATCATGGTATATCCATTAATTATGTACCGCACATCAAATGCTAAAAGATGGAAATATCTAATTCCTGACCCTGAACCAAATATGAGGGGAGAATTTATCAAAATTTATTGATCTGAAGCATACAAATGCTGTTGTATGCAATATATCATATCTCAGACCAACATTTGAAACTCTGTTCTCATAAGCAATGGTTTAGTTGTATTATGGAAGCATCTAATGCCAAACCAACTTAGATATAAACCAGCATTATCAAGATGATTGTCTTGATTACGTATTCTGAAAATTGTGCTTCCAACTCAATCATTTTGAGCAACCAACTTCGTAAATGTCAAACTGCCAGTTGACAATAAACATACATGTGACCGTCTCATAGATGCATCTATTTAAGACATCACATTGCAGGTGAAGGGGCCCACATTCACCTTTTATATTTTTCAGAATTTTGGGGATTCAGTCCCAACATTAGCTGGTGTAATCAACTTATCATTAGAACAAGCAACACAAACAAATTTTTGAAGAATCTTCTAGTTCTTCAATATGTTTTTAATACTCAATTAGCACATCAGATTTAAATCAGGACAACCAAAATGGTATTTCCAACTAATAAAATTATCTATATCCGTAAAACTTAAGTTTACCGTGACGAGTGCTATTTATTTTAGTAAACTTCTGGTTTAATATTGCATGAGATTTTATGTCATAAACTTCTGGTTTATTGTGACATGTGATCCATCATACTCGGGTAACGTTTCATATACATATTCCTTACCCGTAGTAACTTAAAAATATTCAATTTTTCAATCATTTATAGTCCCAATGTGATAACCAATTTTATTGCTAGTAAACTTCAGGTTTACTACGATTTATAACAATTACGATCTGGGATAAATGGTGCAATCATGTATAACCTCTTCAAGAGACTTTAATTTATTTTTGATAATCAGATATTATTTGAACACTGTTGGTGTCATGATACTCGTAAACAAACAATTATCTCTTCTGGAGTCCTTGATTTTTGTATCACCAAATATTGCGTAGATACTGCTAGTATCATGGGAAAAAAAAAATTGGTTAGACACTACTGGTGTCATGAAAGAAACAGTAATTAAATGGACATTATAAATTGTAAATTACGAAAAGTAAACATTAAGTTCTAACTTCAGTATTTCAAATATCTCCTTCAAGAAAACTAGCCATTAACATCTGAATATTTTGTATCAAAGCAGCAATCACATAGTAATCACACCCTTCAGGAAAGGGATACACCAATGTTTATTTCCTTCAAGGAAATCAATAACAACTAACCATAATTTATCAATGTGGTTATAGTAGAAAGCACTTTACTCGGCTTCCTTTTTCTTTAAAATGATACTTTAATAAAATTATTCAAGATGTTTCTACATACGACAGGTACGTGTTGCAATGCCTTAATTTCATACCACGCAATAAAATGTATATTCCTTGTATTTTATCTCTCCAGGAGATAGGTTGTGGTATTTCTTCATTCACTTCGGGAAATGAAACCTGATTATTCAAATGTGCTTGCTATACGACACTCATCAATAACTCGTTATTTTCCTCAAGCACAAGAAGATATTGCTTCAGAATATTTCTCAAATATTTTACCGATTCTTTCTGCTTCATGAGTAAAGTTTAAAGTTTTACCACTTCGGGATTAAATTTTAAATGTTTACTACTTCGAGAGTAAATTTTAAGGTCTTACTACTTCAGGAGTAGATCTCGGAGTTATTTACTACTTCAAGAGTAAATTTCAGAATTCTACTACTTGGGGAGTAGAGCTCGGAGGTTACAACATTCGGAGTAGAGTTCAAAGTTTTGCTACTTCGGGAGCAGATTTATGAGTTTACTACTTCGGGAGTAAAGCATAGAATATTCGAAATATTTCTTCTCAATTATTCTACCTCTTCTGGAGTTGAGTCGTGATTTCTTCACAACCAAGAGCACGTCCATATTTATAAGCTTTACTACATACTATCACATTCACTTCAGGGAATAGATCCGTATTTGTAATAATTATTAGAAGTTTCATTCTTCAGGAATGAAATATATCTGAAAGTGGCTTAATCATATCAAATAATGATAGCTTAGTACCTCTTTTAACATATTGTTACTTCTGGAGCAAATCGAGGCATAAATATGATGTAGAGAAATTTTCTCTAACATATCTTTCAGAGTATACCTGGAACCCTCGCATAAAGCCACGGTATTATCAACACTTAAGGATGCTACTGGCAACATTTTACTATCTCAATTGGTTAGAACTTCGTGCTGATAACGTGTTATAAAATGAAGCTAAAAGAGTCACAATATTAAAGGATGAAAACCATAGAAATAGAATGACAAAAGAGGAGAGATTTTTACTATTCTTCCAAAATGTGTTACAAGTGTATTTCATATGAAAATTTATGCCTCTATTTATAGTGCTACATATGCATTCAATATATGAGAAAATGGAGGAACCATTAAGATGGTGGAGGAAAATGGAGGAACCATTAAGACGGTGGAGGAAAATGGAGGAACCATTAAGATGGTGGAGGAGAAGCATTATATTTGTGTATTGGACATCCATAATATATTTCATAACACATACCAAGTTTAAGAGCATAAAATTTAAAAATCTTTTCTTATTGTCTAAATTTCGTGTCAAGTCAAATTAAGACACATAAATTGAGGCGGAGTGAGAACTAAATAGTTATGATGAGATTTAGTCTGCTCTCGATTCATTCTGTGTGGCATCTTTCGAATTCCGATATTCGAACATGTCTTTCTTTGACAGTTAAATTTTTATATATTTTTTTTATATTTTGAACAATTATTCTGCCTTATAGTAATACTTTTTGCGCAACTTTTAAATATATAAATTTTATTTTTAAAAAATTTAAAGATTCAAATCACAATTTAAATTTAAACTATTTGGCTCTCGAAATTCAAATTGTGTCACATAAATTGGGACAAACAAATATATTTTAATGAATGTTTGGTTTGTTGTATTAAAAATAGCATGCATTGCATAATTTTTTTAAAAAAAAAAAAAATTGTATGTTTATAAAAATACCCACCATCTTATTTAGTAAAAAAAAAAGAAAAAGGATTTGAGGGACCTCAAAAGTATATTTGTCATTTTCATTATTTTATTGAAGATAACTAATTATGTTACTATTAGTCCACCATCTTCATGAATAACTTATTCTGGTACTGAATTCTAATTATTATGCTCCTGTTATGAAATATAGAATGGATGTCCACTACACAAATATAATGTCTCTTCCATTATCTTCCACCATATTAATGGTTCTTCCATTATCTTCCACCATATTAATGGTTCTTCCATTATCTCATATATTGAATGCATATGTAGCACTATAAATAGAGACATAAGTTTTCATATGTAATGTACTTGAAACACATTTTGGAAGAATAATAAAATCTCTCCTCTTTGTCACTCTATGTTTATAGTTTTCATCCTTTAATATTATTACTCTTTTAGCTTCATTTTATAACACGTTATCAGCACGAGACTCTGCCGTTCCGAGCAAATACTTTAAAAGCCTCGAAGGTATTGACTTTCTATTTCCCTTTACTAATGGCAAATCTTACTAAACGTGAATTTGTAGCCTTAGATATATCCGGCAATAGCTATATGTCTTGGATTCTTGATGCTGAAATTCACCTTAATGCGATTGGTCTGGCAGACAGCATCAAAGATAAAAATGAGGCATCAAACCAAGACCGTGCCAAGGCAATGATATTCCTTCGCCATCACCTTGATGAGGACTTGAAAATGGAATATCTCACTGTTAAAGATCCTCTTACTCTGTGGAATAATTTAAAAGATAGATATGACCACCTGAAGATGGTCATACTTCCACAAGCACGTTTTGATTGGCTCCATTTAAGGCTACAAGATTTTAAATCTATTAAAGCATATAATTCTGCCATGTTTAAAATTATTTCTCAGTTGAAATTATGTGGTGAAAATATCACTGATCATGATATGCTGGAGAAAACATTCTCCACTTTTCCTGCCTCGAGTATGCTCTTGCAGCAGCAATACCGAGAAATGAAGTTCAAGAAATATTCTGATCTAATTGCACATCTTCTAGTGGCTGAACAACATAATGAATTATTAATGAAAAATCATGAAAGCCGACCCACTGGTACTGCCCCATTCCCTGAAGTGAATGAGGCAAATTTTCGCCATTCTAGGTGTGGAAGAGGTCGTGGCCCCAGTCGTGGTCATGACCGTGGTCAAGGAAGAAATTTTAATCATGATTCTCGTCTTGCACCAAATAATACCCTTCACCACCAGCAGTGTAAAAGGAAGGATGAAAAGTATGAAACTGGGCAAAAGAAAAATTCAGAAAATAAATGCTTCCGATGTAGAGGAAAGGGGCACTGGTCACGTACCTGTCGTACGCCAAAGCACCTAATTATGCTGTATCAAGCCTTTCTCAAAAGGGCAGAAAAGGATGCTGAAGCAAATTTTATTTCTGAAGATAATGTTGAGCCCATGCATCTAGATGTGACAGATTTCTTTGAACTCCCTGAAGGAAAAATAGATCATTTGATCAGTGATGGATCTGTAAAAACTTAGATATTTCATACGTGTCGTTTGTATGTGGTTATGTTTCCATGTTTATGTAAATGAAGTGTGTGTAATGCTTTGTTTAAATAGTAATATATGTAATAAAATGTGTGTAATGCTTTGCCTAATCATAATATCTACTTCGATATTCACTTTATCTATTATTTCATTTTGAAGAATCTATGGAAATTCCTCAAATTTTATTTGGATCAATGACCAATCATGAAGATATTTGTGTGATTGATAGTGGAACAACACATGTCATATTCAAAGATGAGAAATACTTTTCTCACTTGCGTAGAAAAAGGGGAAATATTAATACAATTTCTGGCAATTCGAAATTGATTGAAGGCTCCGGAAGAGCTACTATATTTCTGACTAAGGGGACGAAACTTGTTATAGAAGATGCATTATTTTCTTCTAAATCCCCAAGAAACTTGTTAAGTTTCAAAGATATCCGCCGTAATGGATATCACGCTGAGACATTAAACGAAATAAATGATGAATATCTTGCCATTACAAAGAATGTCTCCGGCCAGAAATATGTTTTGGAGAAATTGCCAACTTTGTCTTCTGGTCTGTATTATGCAAATATTAGTACAATTGAAGCACACTCGATCGTAAACCAGAAGTTTAATGATTCAAGTACTTTTGTGCTTTGGCATGACCGAATAGGTCACCCTGGATCAATAATGATAAGACGAATTATTGAAAATTCAAATGGGCATTCACTTAAGAACCTGAAGATTCTTGAAAGTGGTGAATTTTCATGTGCTGCTTGTTATCAGGGTAAGTGGATAGCTAAGCCATCACCAATGAAAGTTGACATTGAATCCCCTGCTTTTCTAGAACGTATACATGGGGATATATGTGGACCTATTCATCCACCTTGTGGGTCATTCAGATATTTTATGGTCCTAATAGACGCATCTTCAAGATGGTCTCATGTGTGCCTCCTATCGTCTCGAAACCTGGAGTTTGCGAAATTATTGGCACAAATAATACGCTTAAGGGCACAGTGTCCGGATTATCCCATTAAGGCTATACGCCTCGATAATGCCGGAGAATTTACGTCTCAATCTTTTGATGATTATTGTTTATCAGTTGGGATAAAAGTTGAACATCCTGTAGCACATGTTCATACCCCAAAATGGCCTTACTGAGTCATTTATTAAACGACTACAATTGATAGCAAGACCACTACTTATGAAAACACGGTTGCCCACTACCGTCTGGGGACATGCTATCTTACATGCAGCATCTCTTATTCGTCTCAGATCGACTCATTATAATAAATACTCCCCGTCACAATTAGTATTTGGTCATGAACCAAATATTGCTCATCTCCGAATCTTTGGTTGTGCTGTATATGTGTCTGTAGCACCACCACAACGTACTAAGATGGGCCCCCAAAGAAGGTTAGGTATATATGTTGGGTTTGAATCACCCTCTATTATTCGCTATCTTGAGCCATTGACGGGAGATTTATTCACTGCCCGATTTGCAGATTGTCGATTTGATGAAACAAATTTTCCACAATTAGGGGGAGAGAGAAAAGAAATCAAAAGAGAAATTGTGTGGAAAGTTCCATCACTATCTCATTTTGATCCACGTGCCCTCATATGTGAACAGGAGATCCAGAAGATCATTCACTTGCAAAAAATAGCAAATCAAATGCCAGACGCCTTTACTGATTTGAAAAGGATAACTAAGTCACATATCCCTGCAGAGAATGTGCCTATCCGAATTGATGTCCCAAAGGGAAAATATACTAGTGTTATAGCCTCTGAATCTCATGCACGCCTGAAGCGTGGTAGGCCATTGGGTTCTAAGGATAAAAATCCTAGAAAAAGAAACACGAAAAATGATCAAAATGACATTATGAAAGAATATCATGAAGATATTCAAGATTTGACTAATCCTGATACTCCTGAAGATATTAGGGAACCCGAGACTCAAGTAAATAAAGAACTATCATTGAGTTCTTCTGGTGATGGGATAAATTTGAATCGATCGAAGATTATGGTGGATAATGTTTTGCACATAATGTTGCACTAAATATTATGAAAGACATTGACGATCAGGAACCCCAATCTGTCGAAGAATGTCGACGAATATATGATTGGCCAAAATGGCAAGAGGTAGTTCAATCAGAATTGAATTCACTTGCCAAACGTGAGGTTTTTGGACCTGTAGTCCAAACGCCTAATCGTGTAAAACCAATTGGCCATAAATGGGTTTTTGTGCAAAAAAGGAATGAGAGAAATGAAATTGTGAGATACAAGGCACGCCTTGTTGCACAAGGATTCTCTCAACGACCCGGTATCGACTATGAAGAAACATATTCACCCGTTATGGATGGCATAACATTTCGATATCTCATCAGTTTAGCTGTACATGAAAACCTTGAAATACATCTGATGGATGTGGTTACAGCTTACCTTTATGGCTCACTTGATAATGAAGTCTATATGAAAATTCCTGAAGGATTTAAAATGGCTGAAGCAATTAACTCAAAGTATCGGGAGATGTATTCAATCAGATTACAAAGATCGTTGTATGGTCTAAAACAATCAGGGCGCATGTGGTACAATCGCCTCAGTGAATACTTGGTAAAAGAAGGTTATATAAATGATGCCATTTGTCCATGTGTTTTTATTAAGAAAACAAAATCAGAGTTCGTTACAATCGCTGTTTATGTTGATGACATAAACCTAATTGGAACTCCAGAAGAGCTCCAAAAGGCGATTGAATATTTAAAGAAAGAATTTGAGATGAAAGATCTGGGAAAAGCAAAACTTTGTCTTGGTTTGCAGATTGAACATTTGACAGATGGGATCTTTATCCATCAATCTGCTTATACCGAAAAGGTTTTAAAACGATTTTACATGGACAATGCGCATCCTTTAAGTACTCCAATGATTGTTCGCTCACTTGAAGTGAGTAAAGATCCGTTCCGACCTCAAGAAGAAAATGAAGAGCTTCTTGGTCCTGAAGTACCATATCTTAGTGCAATTGGTGCACTTATGTATCTTGCTAACGCTACAAGACCTGACATAGCGTTCTCTGTTAATTTGCTAGCAAGATATAGCTCTTCTCCTACACGAAGACATTGGAACGGAGTTAAGCATATATTGCGATATCTGAAGGGAACTAGCGATATGGGTCTGTTTTATACTAACAAAGGTAGTACAGATCTTGTTGGTTATGCAGATGCAGGTTATTTATCTGATCCACATAAAGCTCGATCTCAAACAGGCTATCTGTTTACATGCGGAGGTACTGCTATACCATGGCGATCCACAAAGCAGTCCATTGTTGCTACTTCTTCGAATCATGCTGAGATAATAGCTATTCATGAAGAAAGTAGAGAATGTGTGTGGTTGAGATCAGTGATACATTTAATCAGAGAAAGATGTGGCTTGACGTGTGATACAAAATTACCCACAGTATTATATGAAGATAATGCTGCATGCATAGCTCAATTAAAAGGAGGATTTATAAAAGGAGATGGAACGAAGCACATTTCAGCAAAGTTATTTTTCACACATGATCTCCAGAAGAAAGGTGATATTGATGTGCAACAAATTCGTTCAAGTGACAATCCTGCAGATTTGCTCACCAAATCTTTGCCAACTTCAACTCTTGAGAAGATGATATTCAAGATTGGAATGCGAAGACTCCGACATCTGAATATTGGTGTTCGTCAGAGGGAGTGAAATACGCGTTGTACTCTTTTTTCCTTAACCAAGTTTTGTCCCATTGGGTTTTCTTGGTAAGGTTTTTAATGAGGCAGCTCTCAAAGCGTATTACTAGATATGTGTACTCTTTTTCCTTCATTGAGGCTTTTTCCCACAGGGTTTTTCCTAATAAGGTTTTTAACGATACACATCATCTATGGACATCCAAGGGGAAGTGTTATGAAATATAGAATGGATGTCCATTACACAAATATAATGCCTCTTCCATTATCTTCCACCATATTAATGGTTCTTCCATTATCTTCCACCATATTAATGGTTCTTCCATTATCTCATATATTGAATGCATATGTAGCACTATAAATAGAGGCATAAGTTTTCATATGTAATGTACTTGAAACACATTTTGGAAGAATAATAAAATCTCTCCTCTTTGTCACTCTATGTTTATAGTTTTCATCCTTTAATATTATTACTCTTTTAGCTTCATTTTATAAGAGCTCCGAATTACTTTAGATATTTTAACTTCACTTATTCACTAGGGATCTAACGCGATTGCCTAGTTAGGGGTCGTTTGGTTTGAAGACATACTGATTAGTTACGATGGGATTAGTATTCTGTTACTCCCGCTGCCTCAACTTAGGTGGTACAATTTGAATTTCAAGAGTCAAATTTCTTTATTTTGATTGTGAATCCATACATGAAATTTTTAAGTTTTTTGAAATAAATTTTACATATTTGAAATCTACGTTAAATATATTATAAGTCATAATAATTAATAAACCAAAATATTTAAAAGATATTTGAAAAAATTACTATCAAATAAAGACTCGTTTGAATCTCAAAATCCGAAAGGTGCCACATAAATTGGGACGGAGGGAGTATTTTTTAATTAATGTTTGGTTTGTTGTATTAAAAAATAATATGCATTGCATGGAAGTTGTTTGTTCATAAAAATACCGTCCATCTTATTTAGTAGTAGGAAAAAGGTTTTGAGTATCATAGGGGTATATTTGTCATTTTTATTATTTTATCCAGGGATAACTAATCCTTACTATTATTCCCTTATCTAACAAGAATAACTTATCCCGATGCTAATCGCTTACTATTATTCCCTTATCTAGGAAGAATAACTTATCCCGATTCTAATTGCTAATACTGTGCTCGGAATTACTATAAAACTAGTGAAAGTGGCCGTGCTTCAAGCGGTGATAAAAGTATCACCAAACTTGTATCTTTATAAATTACATGTGTTCTATAGTAAAAAGTAAAATATACAAAAGTTTGTATTGTCACGTATCTTAGAGACCTCAATTTATGATGTCAGAGGTATCCTCTTTGACCAACTATATTGTTAGTATATTCTTCAGTCATAACTATCCGAATAAGTGTTTTCTCAGGGTTTATTGTTCTGTTTCAGATATTTAACCCTTATTTTTTGAATTATAATGTGTAATATCTAGCAAAAAAATAAAAAATCCAAATCATACGCACCGATAGGGAAGTAATATGTATTTGTTATGATCTTTAAAAGACACGTGCATCTAAAATTGCTCGTTACACTTGATCCTATAGCAAAATATCATAGCCGAGTAACTCTACTGTCATTATATGCTAATCTTGTTTAAGCCAAATCATAGCGAACCACTAACATTGACCTAAGTTAGCAAGGTGTAGAAACATACAACAATATTTAACTTGTATAGATACAATAGTTGGAACTAAAATATATGGTTAGGTGACAGTCTTCTTCGCGATAAAAAATTAATGAATAAAAAACATGTAAAATAAGACATGCATACAAATAGAAAGATATTCAGAAAATAAAAATACCACAAATAGATTAGTAATTTTCTCATAATCATCTCTAAACTCATTATCAAGCAGCACATCCAAAAAAAAAATTGTGCTCCCTATGCTTGGTTTCTCTCCTTCCCCTGATTCTTTATTATTGAGTCTTGAGGATTTTCGTGGATGCAATGGGTGATGACCCAACAACTACAAGTTATATGTAGCCCTCCATAATTCATATCTTTCCAACTTCATAACCCCTCGATGAGTTTATTACAATTGAAAATGTATGTGCCGTTTTATTCCTCCATGGTCACCACATTAGGCAGTGGCGTACGCAAGATTTTTGGTCACCAGTGTCACATTTTAAAATGAGAAATAATAAATAAAACAATGTGACACCATATTAAAAAAGAACAAAAATATAAACCAAACACAATTCACGTGCATTACTATATTTTTTTTTAAAAAAAAAAACACCTTAACGTTTCTCAATGAGTTTTCTTTTTGTGAAATGTATTCAAAATAACCTCATTAGAAATAATACCAAATACTTTTTTTTTTATATATAACGCACCAAATGAGCACTAAACAACTCATTATTCATGTAATTTCATTAATTATTCTTAATCAATTTCATTGGCGAGGAAGAAGGTGAAAGAAAAAATAAACATAAAAGGAAACCTCACAACAAGTAAATAAGGAACCAGCAAGATCCTTCTTTATGGACTAAGTAATTTATTGTCACTCTAACCTAAAAGTGTGAGTTTGGACCAAATGGTTTAAGCTTTGTTAACTTACAAGAGGTCATAGGTCGGAGAATCGAACTCGCACACTCATTTGAAGATCCAAGCACCTAACCACTTGGCCTATGTGGTCTTTAGTGTTGAGGAGTGTCACCTTATTTATTATATTCGCTGTTTCACTGTTGCCTTTTAATTATATATACGTATTTAGTAAAAATTTTCGACGAAGCAGTGTCACGTGACACCCCTCGCACTAAGGTAGATCCGCCCCTGACGTTAGGCATGTTGGAATAATGCTCCAAATAAATCTAATTAATGGGGTAGTTACTTTTGTAACGTCTTGAATAATGGGAGGGAAGAAGAACTAAATATTGAATAGGAATGAGTGGAGTAGTAAATTTTGAGACATTTAAATATAAACATTAAAGAATAAAAATGGATAGAGGAGTAGTAATTGCCACATTTATTTTTGTACAATAATAAGTAATAAAAATGTCAAAACAATGAGAAAAAAGATAAATATGATTCTTGGACAAAGAGAGGTGGTACATCACTTCTCTAATTCCTAGCTTTATAGTAAATATAGATCCTAAGTCGTAATAATTGAGACTTCATTTTCACAATAAGATATATAAGAAGAAATGGAAAAAGTATGTTCAAGGATAATTTAAAAATTGATTAATGGAAAAAAAAAAAGTTACCGTCCATCTCATTAGTTAACTAAAATTTAATAACCTACTTCTTGGAGTTAAAAAAATCCGAAAATTGCTTCGATATCTGCAAAAAGAAAATGAAAAAAGAGAATGGAAAATTTAAAGTTAGTGATCTATAAGATTAATTTGAATTTTTTTGGAGATATAATAGTTCAAGAAGATTCTTCTCCGAGTCTTTATTTTATCATATATGCATCCTTCTTAACAGTTGATGACACCGACCACCGATTCCATTTTTGTATAGCACCATCCAAGGGCGCATCCATCGTTACGGTACCCGGTTCATCGGAATTCAGTATCTATGTACAGAGCATTAATTTATAGTACGTAGAAATTCACGAAAATTACAACAAATAGTAGACATAAACTATAACTTTAAAACTATAATGGAATGAAAAATTGAATCCATAAATTTTAAATCCTCAATCCGCTTTCATCTCTCTCCATATCATATACCACTTGCTTTCACCACCAAAAAAAAGTCCGTAACTCCGGAAGCGACCTGATAAAAAAATATCAATAGCTAAATGGATATCATTCCAAAACTCATCATGATCATAATCCAAAAGGTGTCACCTATTCAAATAGATATCAATCAAAATTCTCCATCATCACAAATTTCCCCTCACCCACCTCCCACCCAAAAAGAAAAAGAAGCTAAGAGAAAGAAAATCACGTATCTAATCAGTCCGCCTCTCTTTCTGCATTACTGATGTTTTTTGTAGCATCAAAATGGCATGCAGAGATATGGAAAAAGAATCAAGAGCATATATATGCAGATTAAATAGTGAAAAATCATTGCTCCTAATATTTAATGCAAAAAGTAATTGCAAGAGTTATTATCATTTTTGCCAAAATAATAATAATAATAATAATAATAATAATAATAATAATAATAATATTAACGTTACCAAATAACCTCAAGTCTTATGATGTGGGAGTTATAGGGAGGGGAAAGATGAAGAAACATATACACATTCAATATGCATTAATTATCAGTTTAATTGGAGGATTAACACAGATTTCTTCACGTCAATATCCACCTTGAAAGGATAAAAGAACACAAAATTCGAAAAATAATTAGAGAAATGGCAAAAAAAGGAGAAAAAAAGATAAATAGGAATGCAGGCCATAGAGGGAGGTACCACATTACCTTGTCTATGCCTAACTTTATATTATATATAGATATAGACTAGTGAATTCATCTGCGCAACTTAAATTATCATGTGTTTGAAGTTGTAAAAATATTCTATTTAGCTACCAAATTCAAATATTTCAAAATTTTATAGCCAATTATATTATTTACACTTAGTTTTGTACATGCATTTTATATGATTTTCTTCACTTAAGTATTTTAGTCTTCTAAAATACTTGATGTTTATATAATCTACATAAGTGAAGCAATAATTTCATTTTTCTTAAAGAAAGTAAAGAAAGAAAAAGATTCAATAAAAATGATTTCTTCCTATAGAAAAAGATTCAATAAAATGATTCTTTCTGTTTTTAAGACTTGATTATTTATTTTTATATATTTGATATAAGTCTAATTATATGAATCTCTTATGCACTTTTTATCTTATTTTATTGTTTCCTTTTCCCTTTAACTCTTTATCTTAATTTTTTTTGTGCTTTTTCCTTACTTACTTACCTACCTGTTCATTTTCTTTAAAAATATGTCAAATCTATTTTTCTTCTTCTTCTTCTTCTTCTAACTCCCTAATAATAAAGATAAATAACCACAAAAACAATATTTTCAAATCTCAATTTAAAATATAACAAACTACTAAAATTACACAAAATTATGTTATAGAATATGAAGAAGCATAGTTATTATTATGTATTAATTACTCAATTTAGTTAGAGAATATGAAAAGAGTTCTCAGTTAAAATATGAAAAGACCAAACAGTTTAATTGGAGAATACATCATTAGCAATATGAAAAGAACTAATACAATATTATATATAGATGTAATAGAGTTCCTTTTTTCTTTTAAATATCATCAAACTTAACAATTTTCGTTTGAATCCTTATATTAATCGGTGCTTATCTTATTTGTGCTAGTAGTCATTTCCTTCTTTTTCATTTTCATTTTACCATATATTTTGGTTCTTTTAATTACTATATAATATGAATTGTCCACCAGAGCAATTACTAAGTAGAGCAGTCAAAATAATAGAAATGAGATGCATACACTTAATTAGTGTGAGATTTCAATCTTTCAAAACAATAGAAATAAAATAAAAAATAGAAAGGTAAGAAACAAAAAAGAAAATTTTCTTTGCACAAAATATTTTATTTATAGAGTCTAAATAACCAAAGCAATGGTAAAGAAATGCGAAAAATTAAATCCATCTACACCAATAAAAGAAATGTGTCATTTTGCAGCTATTTTCAAATTGACAAAAAATGCTAGGCAACACATCGTTTCTTGTTAAGAAGTTAAGTTTTGCCTTTACTTTTAAATCGTTGAATCTCATAAGCAGTATGTCAGATTCCTGAACAGATCTAATTAAAAAAAAAAAATCACGAACTTTGTAAATTTAAGTTGAAACATATAGGAGTTGAAAAGAGTTTCTGAATTTAGAGAATGGATATAATTGCCTTAGAAGAAATGCATCCAACATTGAGGTAAATATCACAAAATGTACCACGCTGCTAGAGCAAATAGCATAGCATGAATTACCAAAATTTAACAAATACTGGGTAAGAGCCAATCATAAGACTCAAAGAGTTAATGTTTTCATTCAAAAAATTGTTGGCATAGTTCTGCCGATAAAGAAATGGATCCTCAACTGTACTAAGTTACTTTGGCAACATGCATGAGATTTAGGTTTTTGTCTTTTTAACTCCTCCTTTTGAGACATTAATGCACATTAATAAGAATTTAATTGCTCTCCCACGTAGCAGCAGCACACATTAATAAAAAATTACTTTCCCACGTAACAGCAATAAAAGTCTATATTTACTCTCCCATCTTTATTGGTACAAAACTAATTCTGTTTGGAATATTTAATAAAGATTATTAGGCTTTTTAATATAAACTAAACTAATAAAATGGAGGAGGAAAAATTCAAAAAAATTCAAAAAAAGATAAATGCCAATGAAGGTCATAGAGATGTGCCACATAGGATTGTCTATGCTTAGATTTATATTATATATAGATATTTCACTCAGAGCTAGATTGAGTTTTAGATTTTGAGATTTGAATTTGAAAAAATGGGATCTTATGCTGGGAGTGAAGATGATGAAGGATCCACCTATCGTCAGTGGAATTTTTTCGAACTTCTTTTAATTTCAGTAGGGGATCTAACGCGATTAATTACCCAATTAAAGTTGAACTTCAGTTTTAATTTTGTTTTATGGAGTTGCCAAATACTCTTTTCTTTCAATCTTACGTAATATATTTTTATACTGATTAGTTCCAAGGAAAAAACAAAGCTATTCTTCTTTTACAACTAACTTTACACTTCCTATTTATCTTTAATAAAAGAAATTATCAGTGACGTATGCATGATTTTTTGTCAGCAGTGTCACATTTTAAAATGAGAAATAATAAATAAAACAATGTAACACCATATTAAAAAAAGAACAAAATATATATGAAGCACAATTCACGTACATTAGTATAAAAAAAAAAAAAAAAAAAAAAACTATAACTTTTCTCGATGAGTTTTCTTTTTGTGAAATGTATTCAAAATAACCTCATTAGAAATAATATCAAGTACTTTTTTTTTTTTTATATAGCGGACTAAATGATCACTAAACAACTCATTATTCATGTAATTTCATTAATTGTTCTTAATCAATTTCATTGTCGAGAAAGAAGGTGAAAGGAAAAATAAACATGAACTGCACAACTAATTAAGGAAGCGTAGTTATTTTGTAGATGATTATCAAAAATTCTACAAAACTAAATGATGCTTTGTAGATGATTATCAAAAATTCTACAAAACTAAATGATGCTGTGGAGAATCGAACTCGCACACCAAATTGAATGTTCAAGAGCCTAACCGCTTGAGCAACACGGTCCTTGGTGTTTAGGAGTGTCACTTTATGTAATATATCCGCTATGTCCACTGTAGCCTTTAATTATATAAATGTTTTTTTTTTCTAAAATTTTCTGACGAAACAGTGTCACGTGACACCCCTCGGGCTAAGGTAGATCCGCCCCTGGAAATTCTAATTACACAGATATTATGACACGTTTAACATCATAAGTTTAAAGAGTTTTATAACTAAATAAATGTTATGATATTACTATATATAATAAGTGGCAATGAAAATATTTTGTCGTCATTGGTTCCATTTGAACTATCTGGTTGTGGACTTAGTTAACCAAAAGGATATGCTTTTACAAAATACCCTTATAGCTTCTACACGTGTTGCCTTTTTCTTTCTATTCCCACTTTTTGCATTGGTTGTCTTTATTTTAAGTCCACTCCACGGGCTACATGGCCCAATTTAATTGATACATTTAATCTAAGATAAATAATTTTTATATGATCAAAAAGGTTCCAAATTTAGCCATATTTTATGATAAATAAATTTTTACATAACCAATAATACATATTAGATCGTTTCTATTTTTTAATTATGGGTAATTTAGTAAATACGCTTCTTACTCTTTAAGGGTAAGTAATTTCTTAAGGGTGTGCCCGAGCTAAAAACATCATATAATATGGACCGGAGGAAATATTAGATTATCGTTTACATTCTTTGTCATCATACATTTTGATAAAATTTAGGCAACTTTGGAGCCACATTTTCGTTTCAACTGGAACATTTATCAAATCTTATTAATATAATTTCTCTCCCTGCCTTTTAATTTATGTGACACTTTTCGTTTCCCAAAAGTCAATTTGACCAACCTGTGAAGCTAAATTGAATTAGATCAACTTAATATTTTATATTAAAAGTTAATTATTAAAAATTACATAAAATTACTATAAATTGCAATTTTAATTGAAAATTAATATTTGTTAGCATAAACTATATATGAAGAACTAAACTAATTCTTGAGGTTCATTTATTGATTTAGTTCATTTTCCTTAATTTTCGTTGAAAAATAAGCTCAAATCGCAGTGCATTTAACTAGCATAAACAATTATTTCATATTTTGAGTTTGGGTCCGGGCTTAGCACGGGCCTTCTGTAACTAGTTATATATAATAAATTCCATATCTTGAAAGTAATCGAGGTAAGTTTTATATTATCACGTACGTAAACCAGCACATAGTTTATCATATTACAGGCCATCGTTCATACTCCTAAGTAAACGTCATTGGTAAATACATGAAAAATAGGTCTGTTGATGTCAAATGTGTGTCTATAAAAGAAATAAAAGCATACACCTCATGCAGATTTGGAATGTATGATTAGTTACTAGAATTGTTGAATGGGCAGTCGAGTACATAGGCTCTCATAAGGAGGATACCAGAGCTTCTATTCTAGATGCGCATCACCAAAATTCCAGATTGAACACCAAAATTCCAGATTGAATATGCGACGATTAAATATTTTTTTATTCATTCCCATCAAATCAAAAAAGACTCTTTTCGATTTTTTTTGAGTGTTTTCTGAATTTTGATGAGTTGTAAGATAAAAAAGGTCTTTTTTTTAATCGATTTTCTCAATTATTTGATAATTATTAATATGACTATAAATGAAGAAAGTAACACAACATTGAAGATTGATGGTAATGGAAAGTTCAAGTCTCTCTCTTTCTTTTTATTTATTTATTTATTTATTTATTTATTTATTTATTTTAAGGAGCTTATATTAGGGGACTTGTGCATATGAGAAATGTCTTTGTTGTTGATAGGACATTTTTTACAAGGGACTTTCATTGCCTGTTGTGGCACAAGATGTTGAGAATCGCATTTTTGTTCCGGCATTATTGTCTTTTCATGACCGCGGAGGCGCTCATTCACAAAGTACAGCTAATCGGGTGGATTTAGTTATCGCATAACTAATTGTATGTATTATGAGTTTCAACTTCTGTTGACTGAGTCCCCGAGTCGGTCTAGTAACATCAATACAATCTCCTCTAGCTTAGCAAGTAGTGCTCGAAATCTGGGATGCATTCTATATCCTGGCATGTCCATAGGCTTACCCCCACCTAGTGGGGGATTCTTGCATACCCCGTGCAACATTACCAAGCACTAGTGACAGAATTGACAAACGTGTTTTGCAGCGTCGTGTATCACGAGAAAGACTACTTCTAGCTCTATAGCACATGAGAATAATTAAAAAAGGAAAACTTTTCTATATGTCTTTGTCTCCTCTCGCTAATTAGTATGGGGTCCGACATAGTCATAAACAAGACTCTACTGCTCCATGACTCATATGACTATAAATCTAGTCTCTAAATATCTAATTTGTCACGACCCATTTTCTTCAGCCGCAATAGGAACCTAACGAGCTACTACCAACTAGACGAATCAATCTCTAAGTCATTACTGCCACAACAACGTTAATGTTATGATCATAGCATAGATAGTATAATTTGAAAGAAATGGAATAAACTAACAACGTAAAAGTCAAATTGTAGCACAAAGCCGTTATACAAAATCAGCAAGCATCTATAAGACTCATAGTACAAGGGACTAGAGACTCAACCCGAAATACTAAAAAGAGAAAGTAAACATAGTAGCCACCATGAAGAGACTATGGTTGGCTCACCCCAGCCGCATATGAAATAGCTCCTCGAACGAAGAACAATGTAGTTTTACGGTAGCACTAGTAGAAGGATCTGCACATAGTAGTAAGTGGTAAAGTCACCAAAACCCAGTAAAGTTATCAACCCGCTCCCCTATCTTACCCTGTGGAGCACGTCTTCAAAATAGAATGCATAAAAATAACACAATATATAAATAAACATAGCATGTAAAATAACGCTTAAACATATACCACGTCAATTAATAACATATGTGTGTTATGCCCTCATCGCTCGAACCATTAGACCAAAACTATAGGCCCTTCGCAGACAAGACAACTATACTAAAATCATAGGCCCTTCGTAAGCAATTCAAAGGGTAAAGTCTCACTTACATTGTAAACGACAAGCTTCCTAATCTTGAAGCGCCAAAGTGACCTCCAATGATTTGAATCTATGCAAAATAACAATTGACGATGTCAATTGTAATAAAAGGGGTCAATTTCATATTTTTAGGTCTAGTCAAATCAATTTCAATGAAAATAAAACAAAAGTCAAACATTTTGTCAAATCAGTCAAAACCTAGAACAAACTATAGAATTTGATTACTCATTAGTTCATGAGTCGAAATATGGTTAGATTCTCATTTGAAGTCCATTTAAGTGCTTAAATTATCAATTTAGTAATGAGATCGAGGGTTTATATATGCCTAAAAACCCAATCTAGCTAATTCATTCAAATTCATGATGTGATGGCTCTAATCTATGGATAATAAAAGTATAATATCAAACGAGTGTTAGAAATACTTACTTCTATATAGTATGGGAATTTCAATCCAAAACTTCTCAAAGCCGAGGTCCAAATTCTAAAATAAGGAAGAATGAAATACATTCACAAAATAAAGCTATTTATACCTTTCAATTTTATACTTGTATTGTAGGTCGTGCGTCGCACGCCCATTGTGCACAGGCCTTGGGCTTAGGTGGCTCGGTGCACCCCTATCGTGCCAGCACTTTGCCTTGTGCTATGAGGGTGTGGCACACGCATCAGAGCATAAGTTTGCATTTTTTTATTCTTCTCAACTTGCTATGATTGTGCTCAAATCCACCCGAGTCCATTAGGTCCCAATTCAAACCATCTCAATAGGTCTCAAATAGTTGTATTGACTTGTACGAAGGTACAATATATGAAATGAAATGCAAATGCTCAGAACAAGGAGTTGGGTGTTACAAATTCTATTCCTACTTGAAGGCTCAACTCTATGTCGTCGGACATTATAAATGTAATAATTTGAGTGGTGTACTTTATGTGATTGGTGGGTTTAGTGTGGCAGTGAGTGTAGGATCAACACAATGAAGTTTATAATGGGAGGGCCCATTAGAGATTCATTAACTGCAGCTAGATCCACTTTCTAGCCCTTATATAAATACATTATCAAGGTTATTTTATAGTATGTATTGTATGTGGTAGTTATCTTATTGACTCGCCGCATTGTGAAAAAGGTACGTAATGGAGAGGAAGACATAATCCTTCATCAATTTGTGGCATGGCTCAAGCAGGCACACAATTGTTATTTTAGAGAATATGTGAGACACAAGAGGGGGTATTATGTATGCCCGATTTTTTGACTTATTGAAGAACCACATTCTTCAACAACTATAGTTGAAGACTCAAACACGCCATCACTAGTAAACGTAAAAACATGAGGATTTTACGTGCAAAACCTCCTTGCTAAATGAAGAAAGACCCATGACCTACGACATGTAGGATTTGCCTCAAAATTTCAGCAACTTCAAGATCAATTAAAGGTAACAACTCAATAACCTTTGGAACTATAAACTCTAGTACCTTTTATCTCCGGCAATTCAACTACGACAACTACTCTCAAAGACTATAAAGTTTAGTCTAGAAAGTAGCGACTTCAACAAAACGATATACCAAACCATAGCTTTTTAGAGGAAAATTAGGTTACCACTTGACAACAAGAATAAAAAACTCAACAACTAAGAACTAGACATGAAGCTCATCCAACTAGGTTCTTCAGTTGAACAGCTCTGATTCAAAAGAATACCTCTTCGCCATGATGACTATTGCTTGAGAATAAATATGAATATCTGCGTGCAATAGCGAAAGTCTTCAAAGAAGGCCAAGTGATGCTTTCTATAGGAGTGAGGTTAATCGAGTCCTTATTCAATTCTAACTCAGAACCCTCGCATAAGTCGATTGCCTCATAAGGAACAAATTGTAAAAGGATTTTTTGTGTTTCCTTAATATACTCCTTCTCACGCTTTTCCCTATTTATTCAAGCACCACATAATTATGGATCATTGTTAAACACCAATTCCCTTAATTAATATTCTAATTTCAGCCCATGAAATATGATCTTCAGGAAATCCAACTTGCATAAGGAAGCAACTTCCAACAATGATCAACGGTAATCTGAGGAACTAGTTCTCTCGATGCTTTAGTTCTTTTGGTATCTTCTTATTGCTCCTGCATTCGTATTCATTAGTACAACAAATATCTTTAGAACTCCAGGGGATCTGGTTCTTTCAATCACAGTTTGTTAATCATCAAAATCAATTTAAGCTCTGCTCAACAACTATCATCTTTGCTAATTAATCTAAACTTATTTTTGTGTCATAATATCATGTTTGATATTGATTTTATTATGTTACGAATATTCTTACTCTACATCCTTGTTCATAGGGAAGAATGTGCACATTGTGATGTGTGCAACATGGAGGAAAATGTTTTTCAATTTTACATGTGTTGGTTGGTCAAAATGTATTGAAAATCATCTTCTTAAAGAAGATAAGTTTTTTTTTTTAAAAATAAAAAAGAAATGATTTATCTCGTGGAAGTAGGGAAAAAAGTTTTATAAGTGACATTCTAGGCTGAATGTCTCCTTTCCACCCCAACGCCCTTTCATAGTTGAAGCTTAGAACAGTAGATTCTGGGAGTTGGAGAACATGAGAGTATGGTTTTTACATATTTTGCTCTATTAATATGCAACTTTAGAATATTTTCACCTGTATTCTAGTTAACCAATATTCAATTTTAAGAGCTACTATCATGGAACTGTCCTTGTGTTTTCTCTTTTCAGTATTTTCCTTCTAAGATCATCACAACTGTTTACCCTTAAAATGGATAATAATTGAATTTGTATGTGGTGCTAAGGATATGTGATTTAATTCAACACGACATTAGATTATACGACAAACAAAGAAGTAAAATAAAATATATAGGTCTGACTGCGATGAGTGTTGATCGGCCTTGGGTACTGAGAACCGAGGTCAATCCCCTATGATCGAATATTGAACAATGAGTAACAATGAGAAACTTAGAAAAGATGAATGAACTTTGATGATTATACTGCCTGCTTAGTACACAGTATATCTCTATGCTAGAAAAACACTGGCTGAAAATAAATGGAGGCCTCCTCTTTATATAGTAGAGGAGTCCTAATCCTAGTACAATTCTAAAAAAGGAATAGAATCTGTTGTTAGCTGTTTAACGTAATCGGTGCCGAAATATCCGGCTGATGGCGGATACTTTGGTCTTCTGGTCATGGTGCCTAACCGTCTTTTCATCTTACTTTAATGCCTCGTTCCACGTCGAGCTTCGATACCGGGTCCGATAAGGTCGTTCTGACCTTGACCGAACATAACTTGAATGCCGGGAAACCGAGGATATCCATGTCCTTGGTTTTACCTGTATACAGATAGTCCCCATTTTTTGAGGTAAAATATTGACTACGGAAAATGAATCCAGATGAAACTAAATGAGCTGTCCCTACCTGCCTAAGACAAGACATTCTTTCAAACTTTTCACACTCTGCCCGATGCCTTCTCATCATTACTTCAGCCGCCAAATCTTTCTTGGGAAGCCGCCCCTTGTCAGGGTTCTTGATCTACTACAAAGCCTTTTGGACTCTTCTCTATATAAAGCCCATGTATCTTTTCTTTTGTCATGCACCTTTATCCTCTAAACCTAAACCTTATTTTTCCAAAAAATCCTTCTTGTGCCCATACCCAGTTTATACCTTTTTCCAAGTTTTGAACCTTCTTTTGCTAGGGCGTGATCTTCCCTTTTTTTGGCTTTGTACGTCAATCAAGGCCATGGCTTCTCTTCCATTGTTAACACAAGGTGAAGACCATTCTGCGTCCCCTCCCTACTCACCGCCTCTATTGCCGACGGGGGCCACCGGCCTTGATTGAGAGTTAGAACTTCTTGCGGTGGATATTCTTTCGGCAGGTTTCAAATACGCAAATGACTGCAAAGTATCTTATCACCTCGACTCTGTGGAAAAGTTCGAGTCCTGCATTAATGATGCTACCATTCCCGTTGTCAGGGAGGATTGCAACTTCGGTGTGGATGTTGATGTCCATCCTGTTGAAAATGGGACGAAGATGAATTATCACGTCGTAGGTTACTCGATGTCTTACCTATCCCTTTGCCATCGGGTTCTCTCTTCCCGTACCTCGAGTGATCGAGAACTTCTGCCATCGATATCGTGTGTGTATCGGCCAACTTGCTCCATAGATTTGGAGGCTCGCATACTGCATCGGAATATTGGCTAACATAGCTGGGATTCCCTTCACCCTTGATCACCTGTTACATATATACGTACCTTGGGTAATCCGAGGTGGGATAATTCACCTGCTTCCTCGAGAAAATCGGGGCCTCATAGACCCTGAAGATGATTACGACAGAGGATGGCTCTACCGGTTCATGATGATACGTACGGCTCAACTTCACCGCCCATCACCCGTCGATTTCCTGGAGATATGGAACCCTGCTCCGAATCTAATCGAGCCTGAGCTCATCGTCACCATCTTTGAATGGGTAGTTGTACTTTGAGGAGCTTCTCTTAGCTCTGGCCGTTCCTGGAGGAGGATGGCACCCGAAGGGTGGAAAGGCAGAAGCCACGGTAATTCCCAACCTGCTCATACGATTTTTATTTTTTCGTGTCGTATTTTAATTTCATCTTCGATTTTTAGGGCTTCCAACAAGAAAATCTTCGAAAGGAAAACCATTGTTGAAGAGGGTGCCGAGGATACCGTTCGAGAAAGAAGGACATCAGCATCAATGAGGACATCCTATCCTTGAGCCACTGCGAGCACCTCGGTTACTCACTCGGGGATTGGTTCTCGGGTCAGGATGCGCCATATCATGGAGACTCGACGGGAGATCTTTTGTAAGGGACCCATACCGATTATAGTTATCGATGAGGAAGATCTGCCAGAGCCAAATGTCCCTGGTTTTTCTGCTCCCGAGGAGAATCCCAGGGTCGTCTAGTTGGTGTCACATGCCGTTGCTCACTATATTGGCTTGGGGGATTATTTTTTGTTCTAAGTCTAGGGTCGTAAAGTAGGGCTTTTTTCTTTTCCCTTTTGCTGAACTGATGTACCTGATAAAATTGTGATTTTGCCTTATGGAGTAAATTAATAAAACTTTGTTGATCGGTTTCGTACCGGGTTTTACTGAGTGTATTCAACTTGCTTCTCTTGCTAGAACTTGCGTTCTTGTTTATGCTTCTGAAATATCCGATCTATCGTTATCCCGCTTTGTTGTACATAAAAAATTGAAATGTCTTGTTATCGACTGCCACGTTTGTCTACTCTTCACTTCATATTCGACTTTGGTTGGTTCGGACCCGCATCCTTTGTGGTCGACCGGGAGCCTCATCCGATCATAGTTGTGCTAATGCCAATGCCCGATCTTGGCCACTTCAAAGTCCCAGTTGCGGGGCTTTCGATCCAAAAAGAGTTTACGTAACTTATCCGGGAATCGAAGCCAGCAATGGCCTGGACCGTTTATATATACCTCGACGACCTGGAGGGGTGGTCCGGTTCCTTCTATTGTTCCCTTCTTATAGATGGATAAGATCAAAGTCCCATCCGTCGCGTCGCTCTGACATCAGCCACACGTTAGGTCTCGGTTGGATGAGAAGACGATTATGGAATGCAAACCGTCTCGGCCCCACTCTATAAAAGCAGACTTTTTCCTTTCACTTTTTCACTTTTCAAATTTTCACCAAGAATTTTTTTTACCCTCGTGCACTTGAATACGCAAATCTTCATACCCATACATTCATATTTTCAAATCTTCATCACTTGTTCTTCATCAAATCTTCAAACCTCCATACAAACCTTCATACCTTGTTATTCTCAGAACAATGACCAAGTCTTCCAAAACTAAGGCCGGTGAGACATCCTCGGCTCCGAAACCAGAACCGGCATTGTTGGATTTTTTCCCGTCTGATTACATAACAGCCAAATATTTCGAGGTTGAGAAACCTTCCCAGTAGGGGGATCGGTGCGCTGATATATCGGATTATCTATGCACGATTCCCCCGAATAAACTCGAGCGGGTTAAAGAAGACTACGGTTGGAAAGATATGGAGGTCGTTATTCCTTACCAAATGGAAGCCATAACGACCTATGTGGAGGGGTATCTTAGTATTTATACTTACCCCTTCACATTTAGTACGCTTGACCAGGTGATTGTGGACTTTTTCAAGAAGTACGAGGCATGCATCGGTCAGATCCATCCCTCGTTTTGGAGGATGATGGTTCTGCTCTACAACGAATGTGGATGAACCTTTCAAGGTTGGTCACCTCCTCCAGTTGTATAGTCCTCGAGAATTTTGGGGAGGCATGATTAAGCTCACGAAACGAGCGAAGAAAGCTCCCTTTTCTAGCCTTGACGAAGATAGGGACCGAGGTTGGCCGGGAAGGTTTTTCCGGGTCAAGACCGAGGATTTAATTCCTACAGACAAGATGCCATTCCCTGAGAAATGGAACCCAACTCATAAGTGACATTCGTTTTAAATATACCGGTTGTATCTCTGATATTTAATTTGTAATAATTCTCAATTTTGTTCATGTGCATGTAGCAATCTCTCGAATCGTTGGTGCGGTTGCTAATGTGGATGGATGGATTGGGAACATTTATTCTCAGCTCACCTACGCCGATCGGACTGGCGTGCGCTATCTCGGTCCAGATGGGAGGCCGATAATCATGTTGAGTTCTTTATCGTGGTGCTGTCCCATCGCGTTATGCCACGATTGGTATGCTTATTCGACCCTTTTCTCTTTTGTAGGTCTGTCAAAGGCCACCAAAATCCAGCGGCTGGATGATAAAGAGGCCTCGGCCGACGAGGCGAACATCGAGGCTTCCGGCCAGGGACGTCCTTCCAAACCCCCTACTCATCATCAAACCGGGGGCGAGGCCGCCGAGGGAGGTAAGGTCGAGAAGAAGAGAAGGTGATCCTCCGAATCTTCTCGTGCCCCTTCCGAGGTCAGCAAAAGATCGAGGCTTACCACCGAGGAGCCCTCTACAGAAGATGTCCGGGCACGGGTTCTGGATGCCGATGTCATTGACTTACTCAAGAATCATTTAGATGATGAAGTCCAGGCGTTGGCCCGGCATAGGCCTTCCAATGAAAATATCAATCAAGAGCTGAAAAGCTCGACATGAACCATTCCTTCTTTGGGGAGAAGTTCAAACCAGAAGCTGGTAGACTCGAACAAAGGAGTACCGAGACCGGAGGCCGTGGAAACCGTTGGGCCGAAGATCGGGGTGCCCCAATATGCTGCTATTGAGCCCCTATCCACACGATATTAAGGGCGATATACCGCCGCAGCCTCTGGATCGAGGGCAGCGCCTTTCGCATAGGATTCAAAGGTACCTTATATTCCGCCTTTATATGGCATAAGTTCTATCCTTCTAATATAGGTTGTGGTTTTGGCTGAGACCATTATTTTCATACAGGAATCACCACCTCGAATAGTGGATATTCCATCTGACAGCGCTACGGCCAAAGGCAAGATGGTCGAGGACCCTGTGGGGCCAGAAAAGGCATCTGGCTATCGGACCAAGAGAGATGAGGTCCCGGCCATGGGCTGTTTGTGATTTAAACACTTGTCAATCCCCGTGGACAGTAACTTTGGCGTCAATTTCGGCTCTAGATTGGAGAAAACTTTCCCGGCCCCCAGCGTAGATCGGAACCAAAAAAGGCTGGTCTCGTTTAAGGTACCGGCCGACATGAACATGTTGTTGGGCTCGATCGGGGTGGCCAGCTACATGTACCCTCTAGTGACCGAAGAGGATTGGAAGAAAATGGCGGAGGTCAGCGAATCCAGCCTTTTCAACGAGGCCCATGCTTTGAACCGGGTAAATATTGTTCCCTTTGTTTTTACGCTTAACTTTATTTTCTCGTCATATCCTAACAATTGCTCTTCTTCCTTTCTTAGGCTTCTGTGCTCCATCACGCAAGCTTCCACCGACTTAGGATGGGGGTGGACCATCTCAAGGCAGAGCTCGAGAAGAAGACTCAGGATGCGGATGTGCTCAGGGATCTTTACGGACAAAAAATGGAGTATATCTCGAGCCTTCCTGACCCATCCCTCCTTCAGTCGGATCTGGCAGTGGCCCGAAAAGAGGCTGCTGAGGCAAAACAGGAGCATGACCGGTTAGCAGATAAGGTAAGGGCTTTCGAGGTTCATAATAAACCGTTAACAGTCGATGCTAACGTTACTCCTTCTCAAGCCCGGTCTTATGTGACCCAGATCGACCAAGTTCGGGCAGAACTGGGCGAGATCAAACCTGAGCTCAATGTCTTTAAAGAAAAGGTGATTGGTGATTTCACCGAGCGGGATGCTCTCAAGGAGTAACTCCGTGTGATGTCGGAGAAAGCTGCCGAACTTCGGTCAAAGCATGACCAGGCCGAATTGGAGCGCGATGGCCTTGGCCGGGATATTGCTGATCTGCAGGCCAAACATAACAAAACCCTGGGTCAAATCTCGGGATACGACAGTATATTGGCTCAGTATGAAGCCGATGTGACTGCTGCCGAGAGGCTAGCAATGCTCGGGCCGAATATATACGACGTTTATCCCGAAAGGAGATTCTTGAAGAGATTCGGGCCACCGGATAAATTTATCTGATCTAATCGAGGAGGCTAAGGGGCTTGAAGCAGAAGAGAAGGTCGTGTATGATCTTGAGGAGTCAGATAGCGACCTCGAGGGTGATGCTATAAGCTCGGGTGAAGATTAGGCTTAAGGGCCTTGTATTTCTTTTTGTCTTTTGGATTCAAGGTCGTTTGTCTGTGCCTTTGTAAATCCTTGACTTTATATAGAAGAAGATTTTTACCCGACTTATCCATCGTTTTTTATTGCCTTGTATTTTGTGTTTAAGAATTATAATATTCATTGGCTTTATTTAATGTTTGTCCGATATGCGCCATTGCCTTAGCATGTAAATTTAAAGTGACAATGACTCGTTCTCGAGTGTGTGTGATATGCGAAAGGCCTTGTTTGCGAACTTAGACGTCTCTGAGTCACACAACGTGGTCGTTTTTAGACCATAGTCTTTAACTGTTTAGACCGTAGTCTTTAATCCTTTAGACTGTAGTCTTTTTGGCTAACGCATTTCGTATTTAGATCGTAGTCTTCGAGTTTACGCATTTCGTATTTTTGGGGGTCCGGTTCGGTGACATGCAATATTAAATATTTTGAGGAATTTCCTCATTTTACTTGATGGAACCTGAAACAAATTTACAATAATTGTCGTGGCAAGAACAAGCTAATCGGACACGATTCAATCGATCATTTGGTCCTTTTACATCAAATCCTATCGTTCAAGCCTTGGCTTTACATAGGTATCGATTAACCCCGGGTATGATAGTCCCCTAGTACTTGAGTTTGAAGTGTGAGAGCTCAGGTACTATTAACCCGATATGGGCAGTCTTCGAATCCCAGTTCTTGACCAGTCTTCTATATTTTAGTAGCACGCTGTACGGCGCTGCCTCATTAAAACCCTTACCAGAAAACCCATTTCGGGAAAAAACCGATCAAAGGGAAAAAGAGTACAGCACATGCTTTCAGTCCTAAGTCTATGACTTCTCGGCTTCTATTGCGCTGCTTCCGATGTCCACTTCGATGTATGCCTGTATGTTTAACCCAAAGAGAATAGAAAACAAAAGGTCACTCGTACCTTTAACAATAGTATCGTTTTAGGTGTGCCACGTTCCAGTTGTTTGGAAGTTGTATTCCATTTCCATTCTCGAGTTGATAGGAATCTTTCTCGGTTATGCTGGTGACTCTCTATGGCCCTTCCCAGTTCGGACCCAATTTTCCTTCGCTGGGGTTCTTGGTTTGAAGTGTGACCTTCTTCACGACCTAGTCCCCAATCTAAAAGTGCCCAAGGTTAGCCTTTCGGTTATAATATCTTTACATCCTTTGCTTTTGAGCTGCTAATCGGACATAGGAAACTTCTCTCTTTTCGTCCACGAGATTCAAACTAGTAGACATCGCTTCATGGTTCAAGTCTTCAATAGCATGTTGAAATCTTAAACTTGGTTCACCGACCTCGAATGGTATTAGAGCCTCGGTTCCATATTCCAGGGAGAATGGTGTTTCCCCGGTACTCGATCTCACCATAGTGCGATAGGCCCATAAGACCTCGGATAAAATCTCCTTCCATTGGTGTTTAGAGTCGGTCAGCCTTTTCTTTAAGTTCTGCAGTATAATCTTGTTTGTTGACTTAGCTTGGCCTTTCGCGCTCGGGTGGTACGGGGTGGACAAGATCTTTTTGATCTTGTATTCTTCGAAGAACTTGCTGACTTTGTTCCCTATGCACTGCTTCCCGTTATCACATGCAATTTCCGCGGGTACCCCGAATCGACAAATTTTATGGTCATAAATGAAGTCAATTACTTCCTTTTCCCTGACCCTTTCAAGTGCCTGTGCTTCAACTCATTTAGAGAAATAATCAGTCATAAGTAAAATAAAATGTGCCTTACCTGGGGCTCAGGGCAAAGGCCCTACTATGTCCATTCCCCATTTCATGAATGACCATAGAGAAAGGACCGGATGAGGATCTTCCCCCGGTTGGTGTATCGATAGGGCGTGCCTTTGGCATTCGTTGCATTTTCGAACGAAGTTTTTGGCGTTTTCTCCATCTCGTTCCAGTAGTAACCCACCCTGATCAGCTTGCGGACCAGTAAGTCGGCTCCCCAGTGGTTTCCACAAATCCCCTCGTGAATTTCCCTCATAGAATAGTCGATTTCCCCCGGCCCCAAACATCTTGCCAAAGGACCATAGAACGACCTTCTGTATAGCCGATCGTCGACCAAATAAAATCTGGCTGCTTTTGTTCGAAGCACCCTCGAATCTTTGGCATCGGGTGGTAGCTTCCCTGTTTGAAGATAGTCTACGCATTGGTTTCTTCAATCCGAATTGAAACTGGTTGAATTTATCTCAGTGTGGCCGGTCTCGATGATGGAACTCATTAGCTGTACCACAGTGCCGAAATTAAACTCTTCTTATTCTACCGATGATCCCAGGTTTGCCAGAGCATCGGCCTCGTTATTTTGGTCCTGAGGCACGTGTTCGAGTGTCCATTCCTTGAATCTACGAAGGACCACCTGTAGCTTTTCTATATGTCTCCGCATTCGGTCGTCTTTGACCTCGAATGTGTCGTTCAATTGATTGACCACCAGGAGGGAATCACATTTGGCCTAAATGATTTTGGTTCCCAAGCTCTTTGCTAGTTCTAGACCTGCAATCATAGCTTCATATTTGGCTTCATTGTTAGTCAAATGAACAGATCTAATAGATTGTCTTATTATGTCACTAGTTGGTGGTTTGAGAACGATCCCCAACCCGGACCCTTTCATATTGGAAGCGTCGTCCGTGTATAAGGTCCAGACTCCCGATCTAGTTCCCGAAGTGAGGAGTAGTTCTTTATCGACTTCGGGGATCATGGACGGTATGAAGTCGGCCATGAAGTTTGCTAGTATTTGGGATTTAATAGCAGTCCGGGGTCTATATTCAATATCATACCCGCTAATCTCGACAACCCATTTTGCTAACAGGCCCGAGAGTTCGGGTTTATGCATGATATTCCTCAATGGGTATGATGTTACAACACATATAGGATGGCATTGAAAGTAAGGTTTTAACTATCTAGATGCACTCAATAAAGCTAATGCAAGTTTTTCTAAGTGCGGGTATTGGGTTTCAGCATCACATAGGGTCCTACTTATATAGTAAACTGCGTATTGCGTTCCTTCTTCTTCTCGAACCAGGACACCACTTACCGCTATCTCGGGCACCGCCAAGTATAGGTACAACTGCTCATTCGTCTTTGGTGTGTGTAGCAAAAGTGGGCTTGATAAGTACTTCTAGAGTTCCGCTAAGGCCTTCTGGCACTCGGGGGTCCAGGCGAAGTCGGTCTTTTTCTTTAGCAATGAGAAGAACCGATGGTTTTTGTCCGAGGATCTAGAAATGAATTGGCTCAGGGTGGCTATGCGTCCGGCCAACCTTTGTACCCCTTTGATGTCGTTTACCACAGTGATATCTTCAATTGCCTTTATCTTGTCCGGGTTGATCTCAATTCCCCCGATTCGATAGCATGAATCCAAGAAATTTATCAGAACCGACGCGAAGGCACAATTTTCCGGGTTCATCTCCATGTTGTACTTTCTTAATATGTCGAAAGTTTCCTGCAAATAATTTAAATGGTCCTCTGCTCGCAGGGACTTAACAACCATGTCATCTATATAAACTTCAATTGATTTTTCTATTTGGTGTTCGAACATGCGGTTGACTAGCCACTGCTAGGTAGCACCGGCATTTTCAAACCGAAAGGCATTACGTTATAGCAATATGTGCTAAATCTAGTCATGGAAAAGTTTTTTCTCGGTCCCTCGGGTCCATCTGTATTTGATTATACCCGAAGTAGGCATCGAGGAAACTCAGCGTGTCGTGACCAGCCGTAGCGTCAATCATACGATCGATGCTGTGCAAAGGGAATGAATCCTTCGAGCAAGCCTTATTTAAATCTTTATAGTCTATGCACATTCTAAATTTGTTTCCCTTTTTAGGCACCACACCAACATTAGCTAAATAGTCCGAGTATTTAACCTCCCGAATGGATCCTATTTTAAGGAGTTTAGATACCTCATCTTTGATGAACGCATGCTTGACCTTGGGTTGCGGCCTTCGCTTCTGTTTGACTGGAGGGAAACTTGGGTCTAGACTCAACTTGTGTGCTATCACTTCCGGTGGGATACCTGTCATGCGTAAATGGGACCAGGCAAAGCAATCAGAGTTATTTTTAAGAAATTCAATAAGGTTTTTCCTCAGCTCGGGAGTTAACCCCGTGCCCAGGTATACCTTCCTATCCGGTAGATGAACGAACAGCATGAATTTCTTGAGTTCTTCGACTGTGGATTTGGTGGCATATGAATCATTGGGCACCACAAAGGACCTTGGAACTCTGAAATCTAGCTCTTCATCTGGTGTGTTCCTATCCCGATCTTCCGAGGACCCCGGGATCGGAATCTGTGATTGCTATTTGGCACTTTCCCCTTTGTTCAATATCGGTATCTTTGCCATCATAATCGCTTCTTCGACCGTGAACATCTCCTTTGCAGCCTGTTGCTAACCATGGACGGTTTTGATCCCTTCTGAGGTCGAGAACTTCAATGCTTGGTGCAGAGTTGAGGGGACCGCATCATGAGGTGAATCCATGGTCTTCCAAACAATGCATTGTATCCAATATCTCCCTCTATCACATAAAATTTGGTTTGCTGCGTGGTTCCGGCAGTGTTGATAGGCAAAGTGATCTCACCCTTCGTCGTTTTGCAAGCCATGTTAAATCCGTTGAGGACTCGGACTGCTGGCACGATCTGATCTAGTAGTCCCAGCTGCTCGATGACTCTCCATCGGATGATATTAGCCGAGCTACCTGGATCAATCGGCACACGTTTAATTCTAAATTTATTAACAAGGACAGATATTACCAGTGCATCGTTGTGAGGCGGAATAATGCCTTCCATGTCCTCGTCATTGAATGAGATAGGCCCGTCGGGGTCATAATTCCGAATATGCTTTATGCCAACAGACCCATTCCAATCATCAAAACTTTCATGCTTTATGCCAACAGACCCATTCCAATTTCCACTCATAGAAATCTTTAACCCAACAGTATCCGTTGTTGATATTAGACCAATTTTCAACTAAACATACCAAGGAGTAACTTCATGTAACCTTTCCCTTCACATTACTCAAACTGCACAAGTCACAAACGAGATGATACAACCTCGTGAAACTTGAGCGTATTGAATAGTCTCTACTTTTTGAGTCTCTGAAGTCCTTATTCAACTCGTTCAATGTTCCAACCCAAGAAACACTACATTACTGATTGACCCATACTTCTCATCAAAAGGATCTCTGGGGTAGATATCTTACTACACTTGCATATCATGTCCAATTCGAGTACTGCAATTCATATGTCTTGTCAACCACAAGTTTTCTCATGTCATCCATATCAGATACACACAACTGGCTTTATAGACATCATCACACTATGACTGTTCACATCAAACGAGGTAATTTCACCTCTAGAAATTTGATTTCTAATCCTCAAGAATTTAAGGATCCTCCTACAAGTGAATTCTAACTTGTTCACTTAAGATCGACCGTGAATTCACACATACCAACACCTCGTAAAGCGCATTCTTGTCCACCTTGCCTCGTCAATCAACTTAAAGTTGAACCTCCACGGTTACTAATCGTACAACTTAGATAAGTCATCTGTAGAGACAAGAAACGCTATATTACTCCAACTGGTCAAGTCAACAATGAGATGATACAACCTCGTGAAACTTGAGCATATCGAATACTCTCTACTTAGTGAGTCTCTGAAGTCCTTGCTCAACCCGTTCATTGTTCCAGCACAAGAAACACTATATTACCCGATTGACCCATACTTCTCAACTAAAGGATCTCTGAGCAAGATATCTTACTACACTTAGGTAGACCATGTCCACTTTGAGTACTGCATTTTATGTGTCTTCTCAAGCACAAGCTTTCTGACGTCACCCATATCAAATACACACAATCGGCTTTATAGACATCATTACACTATTTCGTGTTGTTGTTTTTCTATACAGTACTTTTACTGATTCAATTTATGTGACACATTTTCATTTTTTAAGATTCAAACTGTGTGAACTTTGACCAATAATTTAAAATTTATTTTCTCATTAAATTGGCACGAGAAAAATTGCAATTTATAGTACTTTCATATAATTTTTTAATATCTAAATTTTAATTTTAAAATATTTAATTGATCTAATTCAATTTAACTTTAAAGATTAATCAAATTGACTTTTGGAAAGGGAAAAATGCCAGATAAATTGGAATATTGGAATAGAGGAAGTAGCAAAACTTACGGTCTAAGCTATCAATTAAGCACCGTAGCAACTTCTTGATATCCCTCTTTTTCCCTGATATCTATTCTCTCATCTCTCAGTTTCAAAAGTTTTGCGTTAAAGGCTTAACTTCTTATAGTGACCCTATATATTTTTGTCATGGAAACAAAACATAGAAGATATATTGCTCTGGTTCGTATATTATGTGTATTCTTTTAAGGTTCTAAACAAAGGAAGATATATTGCTCTGGTTCGTATATTATGTGTATTCTTAACTTCTAAATACGCGTTTCGCAACAACAACATACCCAATGTATTTCTACAAGTAGGGTTTGGAGAGGGTAGGATGTACGCAGATCCTACCCTCTCCAAACCCTACTTGTAGAAATACATTGGGTATGTTGTTGTTGCGAAACGCGTATTGATTTTGTTATAGAATATTTAGTGTTTTAGAAAAAGAAGAAATCATTTTATTTTATTTTGGAAAAATGCTCGTATTGTTTATATTAGTGGAGTGATATTAAGAAGTGAACGTTTGAAAAGAGAAATAATAGTTTGGGGCAAAAATTTCTAATAAGAGAATTCAAAACATATTACACTAAAAGTTTTCGTCATATAAATGGGATCAACAAGTTATACATACATAAAACTTTACCCTTATATTATGAGGAAAAGAGATTCAATTGAAACCCATTTGAAAATTAAACCTTGTACTGAAAAAAGAAAAACATTTTGGTGTTCCGGTACTTTGATTTCTTCACTATATATGCATAGCTCTGTCGCTGGTTTTAATTAGATAAATATACTTACACTTAACGCTATTTTTTGTGTGCTTTAGGCTATTAATTAGTACTTTCCTTTGTTTAGAACCTTAAAAGAATACACATAATATACGAACCAGAGGAATATATCTTCTATGTTTTGTTTCCATGACAAAAATATATAGGGTCACTATAAGAAGTTAAGCCTTTAACGCAAAACTTTTGAAACTAAGAGATGAGAGAATAGATATCAGGGAAAAAGAGGGATATCAAGAAGTTGCTACGGTGCTTAATTGATAGCTTAGACCGTAAGTTTTGCTACTTCCTCTATTCCAATATTCCAATTTATCTGGCATTTTTCCCTTTCCAAAAGTCAATTTGATTAATCTTTAAAGTTAAATTGAATTAGATCAATTAAATATTTTAAAATTAAAATTTAGATATTAAAAAATTATATGAAAGTACTATAAATTGTAATTTTTCTCGTGCCAATTTAATGAGAAAATAAATTTTAAATTATTGGTCAAAGTTCACACAGTTTGAATCTTAAAAAATGAAAATGTGTCACATAAATTGAATCAGTAAAAGTACTGTATAGAAAAACAACAACACGAAATAGTGTAATGATGTCTATAAAGTCGATTGTGTGTATTTGATATGGGTGACGTCAGAAAGCTTGTGCTTGAGAAGACACATAAAATGCAGTACTCAAAGTGGACATGGTCTACCTAAGTGTAGTAAGATATCTTGCTCAGAGATCCTTTAGTTGAGAAGTATGGGTCAATCGGGTAATATAGTGTTTCTTGTGCTGGAACAATGAACGGGTTGAGCAAGGACTTCAGAGACCCACTAAGTAGAGAGTATTCGATATGCTCAAGTTTCACGAGGTTGTATCATCTCATTGTTGACTTGACCAGTTGGAGTAATATAGCGTTTCTTGTCTCTACAGATGACTTATCTAAGTTGTACGATTAGTAACCGTGGAGGTTCAACTTTAAGTTGATTGACGAGGCAAGGTGGACGAGAATGCGCTTTACGAGGTGTTGGTATGTGTGAATTCACGGTCGATCTTAAGTGAACAAGTTAGAATTCACTTGTAGGAGGATCCTTAAATTCTTGAGGATTAGAAATCAAATTTCTAGAGGTGAAATTACCTCGTTTGATGTGAACAGTCATAGTGTGATGATGTCTATAAAGCCGGTTGTGTGTATCTGATATGGATGACATGAGAAAACTTGTGGTTGACAAGACATATGAATTGCAGTACTCGAATTGGACATGATATGCAAGTGTAGTAAGATATCTCCCCCGGAGATCCTTTTGATGAGAAGTATGGGTCAATCAGTAATGTAGTGTTTCTTGGGTTGGAACATTGAACGAGTTGAATAAGGACTTCAGAGACTAAAAAAGTAGAGACTATTCAATACGCTCAAGTTTCACGAGGTTGTATCATCTCGTTTGTGACTTGTGCAGTTTGAGTAATGTGAAGGGAAAGGTTACATGAAGTTACTCCTTGGTATGTTTAGTTGAAAATTGGTCTAATATCAACAACGGATACTGTTGGGTTAAAGATTTCTATGAGTGGAAATTGGAATGGGTATGTTGGCATAAAGCATGTAAGTTTTGATGATTGAAAAAGTAAACAAACGACGTTTCCCTCATTGTAGCCCTTTTGGCTCGATTGTGCCGCTCTTGTGGCGCTTTTGTCCTTTTGTAGCCCTCTTGGCTAGATTATGCCGCCCTTGTGGTTATTTTGTCCTTTTGTAGCCCTGTTGGCTAGATTGTGCCGCCCTTGTGGCGCTTTTGTCTTTTTGTAGCCCTTTGACTAGATTGTGCCGCTCTTATGGCGCTTTTGTCTTTTTTGTAGCCCTCTTGGCTAGATTGTGTTGCCCTTGTGGCACTTTTGTTATTTTGTAGCCCTTTTGGATAGATTGTGGCGCTTTATCCTTTCGTAGCTCTTTTGGCTTGATCGGGTACTTAGTGTGGCCGGGGATTTCCTCCGACAAGCCACTTCTTTACTTGTTTTGGCATTATGAGCAAACCGGTTTGCGCAATAAATGGCCGTTCTCCCAATGACACTGGGGAACCTGGATCCATAGAAAAAGTGTTAGTTTCATATGAGGTCGATCAGTGTGTGGAATCCTATTGTGTCATTCTTTTTCTTGCTTGGTTGTGCTCTTAGTTCAGACCCTCTTAGATTTGGTATTATGAGCGATGAATTTGTCTCAAGCAAAAATGATTTTTTTTTGTTAAAGCGTTGATCCTAGACTTTTTCAAAATATTTTATTGTAAAAAGACTATAATTTTTAAAGTATTTATGTTTGTCGTCATGGCATGTGCATTTGAATGAGAATCTTTAGCTGTCCGCGGCATTTTGTGGCAAAATTCTGACTTTATCCGTTGGAATTTTTGAGACCCTCTCAAAAATTCCGCCCTAGTTTGTGGTTTATGTAGGCGAACTCTCGTGCCGAATTGTAGCAAAGGAATTTTTGAGATCCTCTCAAAAATTCTGCCCCAACTGAAAGTTTGGGTCGGCTGACTCTTGTGCCGAAATCTATAAAGGGAATTTGAGGTCCTCTAAAAAACTCTGCCCCAGTTGAAGACTTTTATTGGCTGACTCTTGTGCCGAGTTGTAGTGAGGGAATTTTTAAGATCCTCTAAAAAATTCTGCTCCAGATGAAGATGTGTCGGCGAACTCTCGAACCAGCTCTGAATTTTGGAATTTTTGAGGTCCATGTCAAAAATTCTATCCCTGTGGCTTCCTAGGGGTTTCTTGGGTATTTTTATTGGTACAACCGAGCTCGAGGAGCGTCTATGTATTCAGTCGCAGCAGGAATCAGGTCGAACGTAGTTAGCGATAAAATAATTGTTTTTTCCTAATAATGTGACTGAGTCCTATATGGACTGCCGATGTATCCTACCTTGGGAAATAAGATCATTGCGTAGTTCATATTACAAGGAAATCATTTGATTTTTCTATCTATTACAAAAGGAAGACCAAATCTGATATGGATTTTTCCACGTATCTCGGTCATAAGAGATAGGTCTTGATGTACACCAGACCAAGAAAAGGTAAACTAATCAACCAAGACTCACTCACGGAAACTTTCTTTCCTAGAGCTTGCAACCATTATCTTATCTTTTCAGATATGGTGACATTACTTGTATGGGGGGAAGTACCAGTGATTACAAGCAAAAATACGATTACAAACTGAAAATGTGGCTTCAGGTGTAATATCTCTTGATCACGTCTAAATTGATTGCTTTGGGCCATTCTTGGTCGTCCATTTCAGCTAGAACTACTGCTGCATCGGAGAGTACCTTGCGGACCACGTACAGGCCTTGCCAGGTGGGTGAAAACTTTCCTTTGTACTTGTCTTGGTGTGGGAGCCCTCGCTTGAGTATCAGTTGTCCTATTTGAAAAAGTCGAGTTTTGACTCGCTTGTTGAAGGCAGGAGCCATTCTTTATTGGTATAATTGGCCGTGGCATACGACAATCATTCTTTTTTCATCAATAAAGGCTAGTTGCTCATATCGGTCTTGAACCCATTCAGCATTGTCCAAGTCTACTTCTTATATGATTTTAAGTGATGATATTTCTACCTGGGCGGGTATGACTGCTTCGGTGCCATAGATAAGTAAATACAGAGTTTCCCCTATTGAAGTCCAAACTGTCGTTCGGTATCCTAGCAATGCATAGGGAAATCGTTCGTGCCAACACTTGTAATTATCTGTCATCTTCCTTAATATCCTCTTGATATTCTTGTTGGCTACCTCTACGGCTTCATTAATTTGTGATCGATAGGTAGAGGAATTCGGATGGCTTATTTGGAATTATTCACTAATGTCCTTCATCAAGTGACTGTTCAAATTTGCTCCATTGTTCGTTATGATGGACTCCGGTATGCCAAATCAGTATATGATGTTTTTTCGCACGAAGTCGGCTTCTACTTTCTTTGTCACTGATTTGTGTGATTTGGCTTCCACCCACTTGGTGAAGTAATCTATGGCGACCAGAATGAATCGGTGTCTATTAGATGCGGCCGGTTTGATGGGTCCAATGATGTCCATTCCCTAGGCAACGAATGGCCAAGCTGAGCTCATGATATTAAGTTCACTTGGCGGGACTCTGATCAGGTCTCCATGGATTTGGCATTGATGACATCTTTGCACGAACTTAGTGTGGTCCATCTCCAATGTCATCCAGTAGTAGCCTGCTCGTAGGATCTTTCTAGCCAAGACGAACCCATTCATATGGGGTCCACATGTCCCATGTACTTTTTCCAGTAATTTTGTGGCCTCTGTGGCATTCACGTATCTGAGTAATCCAAGATCTGGCGTTCTTTTGTAGAACACTTCCTCGTTTAGAAAGAATCCATTAGCCATTCTTCGAATAGTGTTCTTTTGATTGCTCGTGGTATTTTTGGGGATACTCTCCCTTCTCCAAGTACATCTTTATATTGACCACACCATCGAACAACATCCTCTAGCCTGAATAAGGCTCAGCTATGTCTTCGTCCACTGTCAACATTTCTTCATCTGGAAAGTAAGTTCGAAGTGGTTCGAAATCCTTGTTGACTGGGCTTTCTGCCAGTAGGTCGGCTAATGCTTGTCCTTTGACAACCTTTTGTACCATGTATGTAGTAGAACTCGCTCAATATCATGTCACTTGGCCAATTTTCCTATAGGCATGGGTTGGCAGAAGATGTACTTTACTGGATCCAACTTAGAGATGAGATGGGTGGTGTATGACGAAGTTAGTGTCTCAGCTTTCGGGCTACCCACGTCAAAGCACAACATGTCTTCTATACAAGAGTATACCTCGCTTCGCAGGCGGTGAACTTCTTGCTCAAATAGTAAATTGCACGCTCTTTTTTGCCTGTTTCGTCGTGTTGTCCTAACACGGATCCAAAAGCTGATACTTACATGTATAGCTGTAACAGGCTTCCCGATCTTAGGGGAACTAAGACCGGTGGGTTGGAAAGGTACTTCTTGATGGTGTTGAATGCTTTTTGACACTCTTCGGTCCATTCTGTTGGTGCAGCCTTTTTTTAGCAATTTGAGTATGGGTTCAACAATTACAATGGACTGGACTATGAACCGACCAATGTAATTTAACCTTCCCAGATAGCTCATGACATCCTTCTTGGTCTGGTGGAGGCAGCTCTTGGATAACTTTGATTTTTGATGGTTCTAGCCCTATGCCTCTTAGGCTGACTATGAACACAATAAGTTTTCCGACAGGCACTCCAAATGCGCACTTAGTCGAGTTTAACTTCAGATTGAACTTATTGAACTTCTGGAGTCTGTCAAAGAACTTCTGTAAGTGCGTGGTATGATGTGAGCTTTCTTTTGACTTAATGATGATGTCGTCCATGTAAACTTCTATTTCCTTGTGGATCATGTCATGGTAAATGGCAGTCATAGCTCTCATGTAAGTGGCGCTAGGTTTTTAAGGCCGAACGACATTACATGGAAATGGTACACTCCGCATGGAGTGATGAAAGCTATTTTTTCTGCATCCTCTTCGCTCATTAAGATTTGATGGTATCCCGCGAACCAATCCACGAATGATTGCAACTCGTGCTTCGCACAATCATCGATGAGTATATGGATGTTGGGGAGTGGGAAATTATCCTTGGGACTAGCACCGTTGAGATCACGGTAGTCCAGACAAATTCAGATTTTTCCATCCCTCTTTGGTATTGGCACGATGTTGGCTAACATGTCGGGTACGAAGTTACTTCCACTACTCTGGATCTGATCTGTTTTTCAACCTCATTCTTTATTCGATGCTTAGATCTGCATTAAATTGCTTGGTTTTCTATTTTATCGGAGCAAATCCTACGTTGATGGTGTTACATCCCGTATTTTCATATGTTAGATGCGTTGTAAATTAGTCGACGTAAGCTCGGAGAGCAAGGTTATTTCTGGTTACAAGTGTTTAGAAAGTATGGGACAAGGACTTTTAAGTCCCAATTCTATTGTTATACATGAATTTGCTAATTATGTACAATTAACATGGAAGTAAAAGGGACTAAGGAGATAGGAATTTAGATTATTTTATTTTAATGTTTCACTAAGTGGATCCCACCAAAGGATTAATTATCATTAGTGGTGTGTTGGATAAAACCAATTATCCGGTCAAAGGACAACTTATGTGTACAATTCTTATACTCTCTTTAAGTTTCTTAATTCAAGTGAGTAATCAAAGTAGTATAAGGGGTGGGGGCTTACGTGTCTACTGCATATACAACTTGGATTGAAATGTTGCCAACATATATAATTAAGTCTTAATTTGTTGTTTTAGTTAAGCACGTCCAACAACTAAAACTTTCAAGTTTCTGTCTTGTTTGAAGAATACAAAATGTTACAACAAAGTATTTTAAGAACTAGAGAGTTCATTCATGATCCAAGAGAAAATTCAAAGGTAAACAACGTGAATCAAGCATTAAAAATCCTGTTGTGCTTGCTAGATAATAGTTCTTCATCTTGTGGATGATTTGGAGGCTCCCTTGCGGTGAAGTAACTTTGGATTTGGACTGATCCTTGTTGTTTGAGGTAAGATTATGCTTCTTGTTAGGGATTATCTATCCGTTTATCATTATTATTACCTGTTTTCAAAATGTTATGACTTCATGAAAAGCTACACTAGGTGATAATATACTAAGTATATACAGTGTATAAAAATGTATTTATATCAAGTATCAAGTATTCATAAAGAATGTACAGTAAAAAAGAGTATATAAAAGAGTATAAAGAGAATGTACCTCGTAAGTATAAAAGTATATTTGTTAATACAAAGAGTGTATATATATGTTAGTGTAAAGAATGTATAACTATATTAAGAATATATATATAAAAAAATGTAAGACGATGTAAAAATAAATATATCAAGGATATAAAGAATGTGCGTCTATGTAATATGCGTCTATGTATATTAAAAGAATGTATGTATATTAAACATATAAAGAACATATTTCTAATGTAAAAGAGTGTACGTCAAACCTAAAATGTATAAAAAATTGTAGAACTAGGTGTATTAGTGCATAAAGAATGTAAAAATAATTTACGAATATTCATTGGTGTAAATATTTTATATAACGAAATTATTCAGAAAAGTGAAGTTTATTCGACTTGTTTCTACCGTTTAGTTAAAAAGAGTGTTTGTTTAATGAATATCCTATCAAAAGAATAAGGAACAAAATAATTGTAAAAAGTATTGGTAAAAAATAAGTATAAGGAATTGTGGATAAAAAATGAGTGAAAATGTGTAATGCCTCTAAAGAATAAAAGATTTGTAAATGGACGACTTAATATTTGCCTAGTGTCAAAATGTGGATTTAACTTAATTAAAATATGTATTAGTGTACACGAAACAATATAAATGTAAGTTGTATTAAGAGTGTATAAAGAATATAAAATAAAGGATGGACTAGTATTTTTGCCTAAACGTCAAAAGTGTGAATTTATTTAACAAAGTATTTTTACCAGGTCAATTTAATCTAGTTATGAAAGTATTGACGGCCTAAGTCTTGTCTAAAGCGAATGACAATTTTAAGTTTAACAAACAAGGCGACAAGTAAATAAATATATCAACCCGTCATTCCAAAAATAAATTTTCCACTATACTATGAGTTTATGTTTTGTACAGTTATAAAAAAAATGCGGAAAGTAAATACAAACAATGATTCGATGAAGTCTTCGGGTTCCTTCCGAGTGTCGTCTTCGGGATGCATCTCCGGGTACCTGTATAAACACTTAGTAAAAGTGTTAGTAAGAGAATAAATAACTATCGAATGAATTAAGGAAATAATGAATAAACTTAAAATAAAAAAACCCGTCTTTTGTACATGGGAGGCCTTGAAAATCGACGGAAATTTCTTCATCGGCCAATTGGGTGTAGTATTTTCCGAGATGAATTTAAATAAATGCGATAAAAAGGGTAACAGTACAGTTGGCTGCCAACATTATTTCCCGCGCACAAAACCATCATTTATTTAGTAAAGATAATACAAAAATTAATCAAAAAGGCAACGAGTGTAGCAGTAGTAACAAGACAACAACAGCAGCAGCAGCAGCAGCAGCAGCATCAGTAGTAGCAGTAGGAGTAGTAGTAGGAGTATTGGTAGTAGTGGTGATGGGGTAGTAACCAAATGACGGTGAAAGTCACCGGAAAAAAAAACATAATAATTGTCGGAAAAAAATGGAGCAGGATCATTCAAAAATCAGAGATAATTATTGTTACTAGTGTAGTGAGCAACACATCGGAGAGACCACGAGGTCGTTGAAAACATGAGAACAACATGGGGCCAGTCCCAAAATGGGCAGAAATATTTCAACAATAATTGACAACAAAAAACAGAGCAGATGCACAAAATATAAGAACAAAAGCTGTCGGACTTCATCAATCATTTATTTTTAGGCATAGTTCGCTGGAGTTTATCTTTCCGTTCAAAACCGTGTTGCTTCCACGGTGACAAACAGAACATCAGGGAAAGTTGAAAAAATCAAGAATAACAACATGAAGACAAGCCAAGAATGACATAGCAGCAACAATAACAAAGTAACCAAAATGTGAATAAATCAACCAAAGAGGTGGCTTCCAAGGACAACAAGATTCGCAGGGAAACGTTAGAAAAAAAAACAGCCAGAGAAATTGCACAAATATCAAACCCGACTAGAATCCATAGTAACCAGCAAGGTGCCATGAGAAGCAACACATATATACAAACATATACATATAAACAAAATAAGGAATGCCGATCAAAATCTTTCAATACAAAACAGGGGGAGAAAAGGGTCGTAGTGGTGGCATTTGGTTGTGGCAGTGAGCTCGTTGGAGCTTGGATATGGCAGATCCACCACTTCTGCTCCACTCATGATTAGCAAAAAAGAAAAAAAAAGAACGAGGAGAATGGAGATGGAGGAAGAAGGGAAGGGGCAGTTTGGTTCGTGGTGTGAGGAAGAAGAAGTGGACTAGTGGTGTTGTCGTTTGGTTGCTGGTTTTGGTGTTGTGGAGATGGAGTAGCGTTTGGGAGAGAAGGAGATAAAGTGAGGCGTTGTGGTGGTTGTGCGGTTTCTTCGTGGTGGAGCTCATCGGAGCTGTGGTGGGAGTTCGTCGGCGGTGGGCTGGCAGTGGTGAGAGAAGCAAAGGGCGGTGGGGCTGTGTTGTCATTGTGGTTGTTGTTTTGAGCGTCACCGGAGCTCCGAGCTCTGGCATGGAAGCGGCGGCTCTATGAAAGAATGGAGAAGAGGGAAGTTTTTAGGGTATTCCTTAGGAGAGAAGAAGGAAAAAAAATCTGAAAATTGTGTGTTGTGTGTGTTGTACAAATGAATACAAAAGATGAAAAAATAAAATTAAACCCCCAACTTCTTTTATAAAATAAAGTGACCCATTTTATTGTCCAAAAAATATAAAGTCATACCCCCTTATCCCCTCAATGCTCATTTTAATCCTTGGGTTATTGTCCAATGGGGATTTTACCCTTTTAACCAATGTATAAAAATCTATTAGTCAATAGATGAAGAACTCAACCCATCACCTCAAATGTCAACTTTTTAAAAGGTGACGAGACCTTGACTTGATCGAATTTTTTGCTCTGCGTTTAAAAATTAATTGCTCCGGTTTTCTCTGCAATGACGGATTGTACTAAAATATAGTTAATTAATACATGTATAAATAATAAATGTAAGTATAAATATAAATATTAATGTATAAGATATAAAAATGTACTGCTATAAAATAAGAGACAATTGTTAATTGCATAAAATGGTAGTATTACGCTGTACATGTGCAAAAAATAACGATTCTTAAAAATGATAATAAATTGATAAAATTCCTAAAATAAGGATAATCATTTTCAAAAAATGTGTAAAAATCTATTTCGTGCTCTTTAACGAATCAGGACCACCCGAAACGTTAATTTCAAGCACGGCGAGCCAAAATTAGGTGTCAACACTTCTCTCCCAAGTATTTAGATTTATAGGAGTTGTAAGTATGGTGTTAGACGAGAGTATACAGAAGATATAGGGGGAAAGCGTATAAGTTGTTGTTGTCGGGTGGACTGATTTGGAGTGTATTCTTGAGTTGTTGTGGCTAGAATTCTTGGAATATAGCTCATGTATTTTGTTAATGTTGTGGTTCTTGACATTGAGTTGAGGAAGTGATCAAATTAGGGAAAATTCCCAATTCTTTATAGAAACGAGTTATCATTCGATATACATCATATAGTAGTATTCTCTATGTTGATGGGCGCATTGTCATTGTTATAGGTCGAAGTGTTATTCGAGTTGAATTGTTGTTGTGTTCATATAGACGACAAGATGTATGTAATGGGTATCCTTTATTTTCTTGGCATGATCCCACGTCTAGCAAGAGTTGGACAAATCATATGAAGAGAAACTTATCGATTTGATCATGTCTTAGTGATAAACAGTTTCCCGAGTGTTTATATTGTACCTTCCGAGGGATTCTTATCCGCTCCTTATACCTTGATGTTGCAAAGATATAGAGACATTTCAGTGCCTTCATAAATTCTAGTGTATACATGATATACAACATCATATACATATATTTTCTTTAGCCTGACCACTTAATCTGTGAGACATTATTATTGCCTGACCACTTGGTCAGTGAGACGATATTATTGCCTAGCCTATGGTCTGTGAGATTTTATATTTTCTTGGCCTTATGGTCAGTGAAATTTTATAATTGCATGATCACTTGGTCAGCGAGAGATACACCGAGCCCTATATGTGGCCGGCTAGTTATGATATTATTGTATTGTATTGAGATGAGTTGTATCTGGTGAGTATGTTCCAGGGCATTCTTTGGGCTCCAGACTATTATGTAATTCCGTTTAATTTCAATTTTCTATTATTATGTTTTCTTACATACTCGGTACATTATTTCGTACTGACGTCCCTTTTGTTGTGGGCACTGCAGTCATGCCTGTAGGTTCTGACAGACAGCCGGATAGACCTCCCCAGTAGATTGGACAACATATCAGCTGATTAATAAGCTCCACTCATCTGGAGTTACCACGTCTAGACGTGGGAGTCCTTTTGTGTATATAGACATGTTGGGTAGGTCGGGGCTCTGTCCCGACCATGATACAGTTATGTTCTCTTTAGAGGCTTGTGGATGAGTCTTGTATGTTTTGCATGTTAGTATTGTCGTCTTGCCAGCCCTTTGTACACGTTCATTTTGGTACTGTTGGTGTTAAACGTTCATGGTGGCTTCATCGGCCTGCACAATTATGTATATATATGTTATGGGTGTGCTTACCCTTCAAATGAGTTTGTTATTATTTTTAGATGATTCAGGATACGACTTTGTCAGCCTAGGTTGGTATATTCTTTTTGTGGTTAGGCCTCGTTGGGCTAAGTTGAGGATTACCCCTCCAGGGTTATAGTTACAGAGCGATACGCTCGGGCCGAGTATGGCACTGGGTGCCGACCACGCCTCTCCATATTTGGGGCATGAAAAACTCGGTATAAGAGCAGGTCTGTCCTAGTAGAGTCTTGTTTATAGATGTGTTGTGCACCACATTATATAAACAGGGAGCTACAGGGCATTTAAGAGTTGGTTACCCTTCTTTCAGATCTAAATCGTGCTATAGAGTTGAGTTATTGGAAATGGAGTTAAACTTGTAGATTGTGTTTGCATACAGAGATGTTGGTGACTAGAAAGACTACGGCTAGTCAGAGGGCTAATGCAGCAGCAGGTGAGGGGACCAACAGGGTACCCAATTGATGGGGCCTAGTGTAAGGCCCAAAACGAGACACCTTCTCAGCCGTCACCTACTCCTCCACTACCTGAGGAGTTTCCGAGGGAGGCAGCACCTCGAGTACCCCCTTATGCGCCTACTGATCAGGATATGAGGAGTGCGGTGTAGTTACTGACTCAGATAGTGGCTACCTAAAGGCAGCTGAGAGCATCAGTTAGTGTAGCACCTTCTGAGGGGCCTGACAATTCGAGGGTTCGAGAGTTTCTAGAATTAGAGCCTCTAGAGCACACGGGGACTAAGTGGGATTAGGACTCGTAAAATTTTATTGTTCAGAACTGGATTTTCAAGGCAATGCATGCTTTAAAGACCAAGGTGATGGAGTTAGCGGCCTTCAGGTTACGAGATATAACTGTCTTATGGTATGAGGGATGGGAGCAGTCTAGAGGACCTGATGCACCTCCAACAGATTGGCCTGTGTTTTCAGAGGCCTTCTTGGATCATTATTTATCGTTGGAGATACAAGAGGTTCGGGTTGATCAATTTCTAGCTGTCCGGTAGGGTAATTCCAGTGTTCGTGAGTATTGTCTCTGATTCGATTCCTTGGCCAGATATGCTCCATCCTTGGTTGATACGATGAGGCCAGGATCCACAAGTTTATAGCGGGATTTCACTCGAATTATGTTGAGGCTTGTTCTATTGCTACACTGAATGATAATATGGACATTTCCCAGATTCAGGCATTTGCATAGAATTATGATGATTGTAGACGCCAATAGCAGGTTACCGAGAGGATCGAGAGGGAGAACTCTAACAGGGCGAGCTCCATTGGCCATCAGAGTGACTCTCAGGGGAGTTTCAGACCACAGTATCATGGTAGGCCACCTAGGCCACCACCACCTCAGTTCCAGGAGTGTAGATCTGATCGTAATATTCCTTTTGGACCAGATGAGAGCTCCCGCGTGTCAGGGCCGCAGCAGCACAATAGTTCGGGGGCAGACTAGGCCACTACCACCGCAGTGTGGTAATTGTGGTAGGGCACACTATGGGTGATTTAAGTATGGGTCGCGTGCTTATTATACTTGTGGCAGTACAGATCATTTTATGAGAGAGTGTCCACAGAGGGGACAGGTGGCATGGAACATCCGATAGGTTCTGTAGCAGGGTCATCAGCATTGGTGAGTCCCTCAGGGCACGGGTCTTAGTCGTCAGCTGGTAGAGGTAGAGGTAGAGGCAGAGCTCCTGGTTCAGGTGCTGCTCAAAACTGTATCTATGCCTTGGTGGGTCGTCAGGACTTAGAGTTCTCGTCGGATGTTATGACAGGTACATTGACAGTTTGTTCATATAATGTTTATGCGTTGTTAGATCCAGGGTCCAATTTGTTGTATGTCACTCTGTTTGTTACAGGGAAATTTTGTATAATACGTGAGTTGTTGAGTAAGCCCTTTTCTGTATCTACACCATTTGGTGAACCTGTCACTGCTTGGAAAATTTTTGAGGCTGTACAATGATAGCTTGTAATTTCCAATTTCGACGTTATTATGGCTATGGATTGGTTAACGTGTTGCTATGTTAATGTTGGGTGCTGGACAAAGATTGTCACCTTTAATTTTCTCGGGGAACCAGTTCTAGAGTGGAACGGCAATACAGATTCGCTGAGAGGTAGATTTATTTCTTATCTCAAGGCAAGGAAGATGATTACGAAGGGTTGCATCTACCATATTGTACTAGTCAAAATACAGAGGCAGAACTGCCGACTCTTCAGTCTCCGGATACTCAGCCGATATTGATTCCTCCTTATAGAATGGCTTCTGGTTGAAGGAATTTAAGGAACAATAGCACAGCATTGTATGTAAGAAAGAATGATGGCTCGCTACGAATGTGTATTGATTATCGGCAGCTAAATAAGGTGACGATAAAGAACAAGTGTCCACTCTCGAGGATCGATGATTTGTTTGATCAGTTGCAGAGTGCCAAGTGTTTCTCAAAGATTAATTTGAGATCTAGCTATTATCAGGTTAGCGTTTGGGAAAAAAAATATTCCGAAGACGGTGTTCAGGACCAGACACACTCATTTTGAATTCCTTGTATTGTGTTTCGGGTTGACTAATGCTCTAGCAGTATTCATGAATCTGATGAATAGTGTATTTCAGGCCCTTTCTAGATCTGTTCATGATTGTATTTATCGATGATAATTTGGTTTATTCCCGATCAGAAGTAGAGTATGCAGATCATTGATGATCAGTACTCAGGGTTCTTTAGAATCAGATGTTGTATGCAAAATTCTCTAAGTGTAAGTTTTGGCTAAACTCTGTGGCATATCTGGGCCATATTGTGTTGGATGAGGGCATTTGAGTTGACACTCAGAAGATAGAGGCCTTGAAGACTCGGCCTAGACCCACTACAAAAGATTTGTAGAGGGCTTTTCTTCTCTTTCAGCACCATTGACGAAGCTGACTTAGAAAGCAACTTACAAGTTTTAGTGGACAGATGCTTGTGAGTGGAGTTTCTAAGAGTTGAAAGATAAATTGACATCAGCACTTGTTTTGACACTTCCAGAAGGATCAGAGGGCTTTGCTATCTATTGTGATACTTCGGGAGACAGGTTGGGTAGTGTTTTGATGTAGCACGGTAAGGTAATGACATATGCTTCGAGGAAACTAAGAAAGCATGGGAAGAATTATCCGACCCACTATTTAGAATTGACAGCTTTGATTCATGCACTTAAGATTTGGAGGCATTATTTATATGGCGTTCATGTTGATACAGATCACAATAGTCTCCTATATATCTTCAAGCAGAAAGAGTTGAATTTGCATTAGAGGCGATGGCTAGAGTTATTAAAAGACTATGATGTTAATATCCTGTATCATCCAGGGTAGGCGAATGTTGTAACTGATGCCCTTAGCCGCAGATCTATGGGTAGCTTATCATACTTGCGGGCTAAGAATAGAGGATTAGTGCATGAGCTTCATCAGCTGGCTAGCTTGGGAGTCCGACTACTTGACACGAGCGATACTAGAGTTACTATTTAGGATACATCAGCATCATCATTTGTAGCAGAGGTAAAGGAGCCCAGTACGAGGACCCTATGTTATTACAATTTAGAGAAAAAGCCCCACAGAAAGAGAAGTCACCCTTTGAGGTATTAAGAGATAGAGTCTTGAGGTATCGAGGTAGGTTGTGTGTACCAGATATTACAGGGCTACGTCAGCAGATTATGGCAAAAGCTTACTATTCTCGCTATTCTATTCATCCAGGGTCAACAAAGATGTACCACGATATTAAGGAGATCTACTGGTGGAATGGTATGAAGAAAGATATAGCTGGGTTTGTTGCCCAATGCCCTAATTGTCAGTATGTAAAGGTTGAGCATTAGAAACCTAAAAAGCTATTGCAGGATATAGAGATTCCGACTTGGAAATGGGAGGCGGTTAATATGGATTTCATTACGGGTTTACCCCGATCCCAGCGTATGTTTGACCCTATATGGGTGATCATTGATAGGCTTACAAAATCAACACATTTTCTGCCGGTCAGAACTACTTATACAGATGAGGATTATACGAGGTTATATGTTAAAGAGATAGTACGACTCTATGGTGTCCCAGTGTCTATTATTTCAGATAGGGGCGTGCATTTCACAGTTAATTTCTAAAGATCCTTCCAGAAAGGTTTGGGAGCGCAGGTGAACCTTATTACAACTTTCCACCTGCAAACAGACGGTTAGGCTGCACGTACTATTCAGACGCTTGAGGATATGTTACAAGCATGTGTGCTAGACTTCAGAGGATGTTGGGATGATCATGTTCCACTTATTCAGTTTGCATATAATAACAGTTATCATTCTAGCATTCCGATGACCCCATATGAAGTCTTATACGGGAGGAAGTGTAGATCTCCCATCGGATGGTTTGAGGTTGGTGAATTAGAGTTATTAGGACCAGACTTGGTCTAGCAGGCTGTAGAGATGGCCAAGTTTATTCAGGAAAGGTTATTAGTAGCTTAGAGCTGCCAGAAGTCATATGCAAATAATCGACGGCGAGATCTGAAGTTTCAGGTTGACGACTGGGTATTTTTGAAGGTATCACTGATGAAGGGCGTTATATGATTCGATAAAAAGAGAAATCTTTGCTGTAGATACATTGTACCTTATAGGATTGTCCGCAGAGTAGGTCAGGCGACCTACGGGATAGACCTACCTTCAGAGTTGGAGTTGGAGTGCATTCCATCTTTCATGTATCCTTGCTTTAGAACTATATCGGAGACCCTTCCCGAGTTGTTCAAGTATATGATGATCAGATCATAGAGGATTTATCTTATGAAGAGGTCCTAGTTTCCATTCTTGTTCGACATGTTCACAGATTGAAGACCAAAGATTTGGCTTTCGTAAAGGTGTTGTGGAGAAATAAAAACATTGAGGAGATGACGTGGGAATTCGAAAAAGAGATGAAGTCAAAATACCCTTATTTGTTTCAAGCTAAATATGATACAAATGATGAGGAATTACTATACTCCTGCAAGCAGAGTTTCCTATTCAAGAGGTGAGGTACAATTTATGTTACTTCATTTGATGTTGAGGGGCCAATTAGTTGTTATTGTTTGTTTGAACTCCTATGTGGTGTATGTATTAGTGTATGTATTGTGTTTCTAGCTGCGTAAAGGTCGGGTATAGTTCAAGTTGTAGGGGAGATTTTGTCAAAATTTTTGTGGATTTCTTGAGAATCAGTTTCTCTCCAGTACGCCCCTACATTCAAGGATGAATGTTCCTAAGGCGGGGAGGATGTTACATCCCGTATTTTTATACGTTAAGATACGTCGTAAATTAGTCGACATAAGCTTGGAGAGCAAGGTTATCTCTATGGTTACTAGTGTTTAGAAAGTATGGGACAAGGATTTTTGAGTCCTAATTCTATTGTTATACATGAATTTGCTAATTATCTACAATTAACAATGAAGCAAAAGGGACTAAGGAGATAGGAATTTAGACTATTTTATTTTAATGTTTCGCTAAGTGGGTCCCACCAGCGGATTAATTATCATTAGTGATGTGTTAGATAAAACCAATTATCTGGTCAAAGGACCACTTACGTGTATAATTTTTATACTCTCTTTAAGTTGCTTAATTCAAGTGAGTGATCAAATTAGTATATGGGGTGGGGGCTTATGTGTCTACTACATATATAACTTGGATTGAAATGTTGCCAACATAGATGATTAGGTATAATCTTGTTGTCTTAGTTAAAAACGTCCAACAAATAAAAGTTTCAAGTTTTCTCTCTTGTTTGAAGAATACAAAATGTTACAACAAAGTTTTTTAAGAACTAAAGAGTTCATTCATGACCCAAGAGCAAATTCGAAGGTAAACAACATAAATCAAGCATTAGAAATCTCGTGGTGCTTGCTCGATTGTAGTTCTTCATCTTGTGGATGATTTGAAGGTTCCCTTGCTGTGAAGTAACTTCGGATTTAGATTGATACATGTTGTTTGAGTTAGGATTATACTTCTCTCCTATGTATTTAAGTTTATAGCAGTTGTAACTATGGTGTTAGATGAGAATATATAGAAGATAGACCGGGAAATCGTATAAGTTGTTGTTGTTTTGGGGTGGACTAATTTGGAGTGTATTCTTGAGTTGTTGTGGCTAGAATCCTTCGAATATAGCTTGTGTATGTTGTTGTTGATGTTGTGGTTCTTGATATTGAGTTGAGGAAGTGATAAAAGTGGAGGCAATGGTGCCTGATTCTTTATAGAAACGAGTTATCATTCGATATACATCATATACTAGAGTTCTCTAAGTTGATGGGCTTATTGTCATTGTTATAGGTCAAAGTGAAATTCGAGTTGAATTGTTGTTGTTTTTGTATAGTTGAGAATATGTATGTAATGGCTATCCTTTCTTTTCTTGGTATGATCCCATATCTAGAAAGAGTTGGGCGAATCATATGAAGAGAAACTTATCCATTCGATTATGTCTTAGTGATATATAGTTTCTCGAGTGTTTATATTGTACCTTCTGAGAGATTCTTATCCTCTCCTTATTTCTTTGATGTTGCAAGAGATAGAGAGACATGTCAGTGCCTTCATACATTCTAGCTTATGTATGATATACATCATCAAATACATATATTTTCTTTAGCCTGGCCACTTGGTCAGTGAGATATTATGTCTGCCTGGCCACTTGGTCAGTGAGACGATATTATTTCCTAGCTTATGGTCAGTGATATTTTATATTTACCTTGCCTTATAGTCAGTGAGATTTTACAGTTGCCTGACCACGTGGTTAGTTAAAGATACACCGAGCCCTATATGTGGCTGGCTAGCTATGATATTATTGTATTGAATAGAGATGAGGTAGATCATGTGAGTATGTTCCAGTGCATTCTTTGGCTTCCAGACTATTATTATTTCAGTTCAGTTTTAGTTTCAGTTTTCAATTATTCTACTGCCTTAAATACTCGGTACATTTTTCATACTGACATCCCTTTTGTCGGGGGCGCTGCATTCATGCCTGCAGGTTTTGACAAACAGCCGGATACACCTCCCCAGTAGACAAGACCAGACATTAGCTGATTGGTAAGCTCCACTTATCCGGAGTTGCCAAGTCTAGACTTGGGAGTCCTTTTGTGTGTAAGGACTTGTTGGGTAGGCCGGGGCCCTGTCCCGACCATGATATGCTTATATTCTCTTTAGAGGCGTGTGGATGAGTCCTGTATGTTTTGTATGTAAGTATTATGGCCTAGCCGGTCCTTTGTACCTGTTCATTTTGAAACTGTTGGTTGTAGACATTCATGGAAACCTCATCGGCCCGCATAACTATGTATATATATGTTTTTGCTATGCTTACCCTTCAAATGAGTTAAATATTATTTTCAGATGATTCAGGATGTGGCCTTGTCGGCCTTGGTTGGTATTGTCTGTTTGCAGGTAGGCCTTATAGGTCCTATTTGAGGATTACTCCTCCAGAGTTACAGTTATAGAGTGGTACGCTCGGGCCGAGTATGACACCTGGTGCCGGCCATGCCTCTCCAGATTTGGGAGTGATAGAAGGGTAGCCTGTGGGCCACTGTATCAGTGCTTAGTCCAGGCATGTCAGCATACGACCAAGCGAAGAAGTCCACAGACTCTCTAAGTAATTATTAATTCTTCCTTTTGGGGCACTTCCAAATGCGTGCTTATCCTAGTTTTTTTTTTTACTGTTAGGTGTTTTCTCATTCTCAAACTATTCTACCTCTTCAAGAGACCTTCAGGTAACATTGTTTCCTCATCGTACTCTTCGTATTCCTCTTTATTTATATCACTTGACTTAGTCATTTTGTGACATGTCATAACATTTAGGGTTGTTTTACTATTATTACTGAAAGAGCAAGACAAATCATGGTTTGAATAAAGCATATGCACATGTAAAAGAGTTGTGTTTCTCATAAATTGGGGCTTCATTAATTTGATAAAAAGGTACAAACTGTGGTCCTGACTCGGATCAATATCGGGTCATTTCCATTTTTAAAACATCAGGAGGTATTTAAAGTGCAAACGGTGAGTAATCGGGCCTTGCCCGATTCCCACCAATTTCATAAAACATTTAAATTCATCATCTCTACCGTAGAGCCAAGAGCGGGTTAGAGGTCCAGTTGCTCGCCTGGATCAGCATCGCGGATAATGGGCACTATGTTGCATTCTTCTAGTATCACCAGGAAATCTTTTTCTTGGAATTGCATCTGTAACCTTTCCTCAGCATCTCCATCCTCAGGCTTTGGCATTCGGACTGGAAATGATAGGTACAAGTTCGCAATTAGTTTGCGCAAGCTCAGAGGACTCTTCTTTTTTCTGTTGGCTTCAAAGGCCTCATCAACATTGGCAACATATCCCAGACCAAAGCGAAAGTTTCCATAAGGAATTGGGATTTTCTTTACTATGCCATGTAAATCTCTCTTAAGCCTCGTCCGGGTTCAAACCCATTTTGGAGCATAGGGTATGCAATCATCTTGTATATTGCTAGCATGGGAGCTTGCGTTGAGTCGTCTTTGTAAGCAGCCCCCACTAATTCCACTACGTGGAAATTTGCACCTGTAGAAGCTTCTTCAATCACTGGTACAAATTTGTTTAGGTAGTTGTGGATGCTATCCTCTCCTTGGATCATGACCTTCCCATGCAAATTTCACAGATTGGTGGAGAGATGATGGCAGAGCACCAGCCATGTGGATTCATGGTCTTCCTAACAACTTATTGTAGTTGGCAGTGATTGCCATGACTTGGAATTCAGCAGGTCACATTTGGATGCAGAGATCGGCCTCTCCAACAGGATCACGTTGCATCAAATTCTCTTGCATTTATACTGCTTTGGCGGATTTTCTGACGTCATAACCAACTGACTATACGTAGAATGAGGACAGACATTGAGGCAACCCCATTATGGACCAGTACTCGTGCCGCGATCTTATTTTGGCACTTGAAAGTTATGTATAACGCTTTGCTGTGCGCCATTCCTTCTTTGGGAAATTCTTCTTTAGTGAAGGTTATCTGATTTTCTCCTATGATATGGGCTACCATATCGGCCAGATTTTCTATACTCGTCCCCGCAGGGACATGGATTTCATCCAACACCCTCATCAGAGTTTGGTGGTGTTATGGAGAACTTAGTAGCAATGCCAACACTGATATTTTGGTTGGCGTCTTCTTCAAATGTTTAATGATGGAATATCCTTTAGGTTGCTTTCTTCACCAGATGTCTTCATACTCACCTTCTGTGATGGGCCTCTTTTGGCTTCTTTCTTTCCTTGGCGCCACTTGTGCTAACTCTTCGGGAGTATATCATCTCCCATATCGCGTCATGCCATGGGAAACTGCCGTTTGGATGAAAATCTCTTTTCTCGAGGCCAACACTATCTCTTGGGACACTTGTGCTATGACTGAGTTGGGATCAATACCTTGAATTGCAGAGCTCCTAAATTGTGAGTGAGGCGTAGATCTTCTCACATTGTACATGCCTCAGTATGACTCTGTAGGGGCACGCATGGGCTTCGAGGGCAATTTCCTACCGGGTTGGTGATGGTGGACGAGTGAACCCTTGAGGTACTTTGTAATTCTCAGCTTCAGCAATAGAGGTAGCGGTGGTATCCCTTTTGGATGGCCAACTTTGTTCTTCCTCATAAGATTCAGGCTCTTCTTTGGGAACCTCGATTTCTTGCTTGGGAGTCTCGGACTTGCCCAGAAGTGGTCTGTAGCTTCTTACCATTCCCTTAACCTCGTCTGAGAGGTTCTCCTGGTAGCATTCCATTTCAGTGGATCCTTTTGGCAGTCTTCCAGCCAGGTCCATGATTTGGTCGGTTTTTTCGATCTTTACCTTGACCAAATTGATCTTTCCTTCCAGCCTACGGATCTTCTCACGAAGCGAGTCTTCACTTTTTTCTTCGATAACTAAATTGAAAACAAGGGCAGTGGCACTTTGGTTATCTTGAGCTTCTATGGTAGCAAGTCAACCCTTTTAAAGAGGTGCAAATGATTAGTCATTTGGCATATTTTGGGAGGTGATGAATCTTTCGAAATTTGGTATTCCTTTGTGTTTTTCTTTGGCGTATTGGTGGGAATATAGAATCAATCAACCATTTGGATGAAACACATGAAAGCACATAAGCATGTAATCACGTAATCATATAATTATGTTACGCATGTTCTTAAGACCTTTTTAAACCAAGGACCTTCTAATCATTTTGAAACATGATTGTGCCATTTGTCGAGTCAAACCATTTCCCCCATAAATCATAGTTTCCTTAATAATAAAAATATTTCCCCCAAAGGGGTTACAAAATTTGATAAAGTCGACAAGGGGCTATAAATAAACAGGAAAGTAAAAGCAGTAGAAATGGCCTCCGGTGGAAGATTACGAGGCTCTATCAGTTCGAGCCTTCTTAGCCCTTCGAAAGGAGGTCTAAATCCGGAGATGAGTCGATTTCAGCAATGACTCCATCTAGAACCCTCTCTTTGTGAATATAAATGGTGCAGTCTCATCCATCGCTTTCTTCATGCGATCATCGAGATCCTCCAAACACTTATGTATGAACCCCAACTCATGTGTCAAGCTAGCTATGATGTATTGATATTTTTCAATCTTCTCCAAGTATTTGGCATCCCTATCATCGGCTCGCCTTTGGGTCAGGCATTCCTTGATCTCGGCTTTAGAAAACTTCTCTTGAACACAATGATAAAGGTTGGGTCCGAGAGTGAGGGTGCCTTGCAAATGTGCCCTTAACCAATCTTTGTAGTCTTCATCACACCAGGATGAAACCTATCATGAGCCAAAGTCTTGGGACCCCAAGTTATGCGACCGTTCCACTCCCAGAAGATATCCCCAATGTCTCGGATCATATCCTCCTCGTAATTAGACACATATTCCCCATGTTCCCTACTTGGGGTATCACCTGGGTTCTACCAAATTGTCTCAATACCCTATCAGGTGCATAAGTGTGGATCCCTCTAATTTCCATGAGTGACAGGAATGGGCACTTTGTATCTCTAATCACGACTCACTTGAATAGAAAATCAGGGAACATCCATTGTATGTTGTCTTCCCTAAGTCTTAAAAGATGAAGGCCCAATCATTTTTGGTTTGATACCCCAAATTGGGACAGAGAGCTTGGAGGTAGTCTTTCCTATTGTAGTTGCTTAAGTATTGGGGACCCTCAGATTTTTTCATATGTTTGATGATCCACCATTGTAATAATAGGTTGCACTGTTGGAAGTACCTATGATGGTTTCGGCATTAGCCTAGGGCTTGGTACATGTCGACAACAATGATAGGGACCAAGTCAAAGTAATTGGTTTCTTCATTTGTGATTATGCCATGAAAGATAGCATGGGTGACAGAAATAACATAGGTGTCTATGGCATGATGTCTATCTTTGGGGAAAACCAATAAACATATGGCAAAGGCTAAGGGTCAGGTAGCTTCCCAATCTATGAAGGTTCGAAATTCGATAGAGTGGTCTAAGAATCCTCTTTTTGTTCCAAATCGGTTGTACAAATCCCTAAAAGCTGCAGTTGGACCGAAGATCTAATTAGCGCTGGCTAAGGGTAGTAATTTTTGGATTTCATCAGGGGTAGGCTTATGTGGGATCAAAAGGTTGTGGTTCGGCTTCTTCCTCGTCCTTAATCGGTACCATTGCTATCTATGCAGTCTCAGATTTCTTCCAACGTCGGGTCATCTCCAACTTGCCGAACCTAAACACCGTTCTATCACTATACCAATACCAGCAAGTACTTCGATTAGTTCCGTACAATCCTTCATAGTCATCAACGAAGGTAGGTGTCCTAAATAGTTTGTGACTTTCTTTTGTTGTGCATCATCTAACCAACCCCACCAAATTTTCAGCATATCAGGTGCCTCGAGGACCATGTCTAACTTTAGGTTCAACGACATCTACAAAATAGAGCACAATTAATTCCCTGCACCCCAAAAGGCAATGGTTCAACACATATGGCATAATCATGTTTCCAATTAGCATAGAATTGGATGCAGTGTCTTCGGGTTATCGACCATCTTGACACAAAGTCATCTCTTAATAGGCTTAGATACCTCTCAAATATACAAGCCCGTCTAGGTAAGCATGCGCTAGTCCATTGGGTTTTGGCTTCGCTCTATCTTAGGCAATACTCAAATGACTTGGGAGTCGAGCGGACTACTCGAGGTGAACCGTCGTCGGTTGTTGGACAACTGCGAACCAATTCCGCCTTCAACGTGTTGCAAGGATATGTATTTGGATTTTTTGATGAAGGATCGATCGCGAACCCGCGTATCGTTTTTGAAACCATGCAACGTTTGCCAGTTTGGCAGAATTTATGATATGCATGAAATGACAGTTATATATACAAGAAAGTAAGCAAATAAGCAAATAATTACAACAAATCACATTATATTGTAACCCTTATGGTTAGAACCTAAAAAAATACTTAGCAGAGTCACTATATGTCATGGTTCACTTTTACACGAGGCATAAAAGCTACTTTGAATGTGTGGACTCTGTTGGATTTTATATTTTTTAGAGTCGCTGTCACGACCCAATTTCACTAAGTCATGCGGGCACCTACCTTTTCCACCTCGGTAGGCGAACCCTTAACTCCACATTCATAATAATGGAAAAATAGCGAAAGTCTCACCAATATAATATAAATAAGAAAGTGCGGAAGTAAATGAAATCCGTGCCAGTATCTGGTCAGGTCTTACAAGAGCATCTAACTAAATACAACAAATCTGAATCATAATAATACATAAGTAGTCTCAAAGGTCATGTCTCAAAATGGAAATAAAGACATAATGATAGAAAGAGTCATCAGGTAGCAAACGTCCTTATGCTCACTCTAAAGGACTCGAATCAACCATCCTCGAATATCAGTCACGAGGAGTAGAAGTCGGTCTCACGTGGTACTCTATATTCATAAAAGAATGCAGTAAGTGCAGGTCAGTACAAACAACAAGTCTTAGTAGGTATCATAGGCCGACTAAGATTAGGTAACATATATCAAGGCAATAAAGTAAGATAAACAGGTAAATCAACAAGGTATAAGTCAAACACGAGCCATAATCCAAGTACACGGCATCACCTATGTTTAGCATCTAAACCCAAATGTTCCAAGTCTTAATATACATAATCCGAATCTGTATATCACAAGTACATCACAAGAATATCATAATAGAAGTCATAGTGCAATGCAATGCATCAATGTATGAAATGGGAATGCAGTGCATATGCACCAAACACATGTACTCCAATGATGGAACATCATATCTCGGCAGCACAACCCATGGGGGACCCGCAAATTCCATGTACCTCACGGTTCTGGTAACAACCTTGGCAACCGCTACCTCACAATTTCGGCAACAACCTCGGCAACCGCTACCTCACGATTCTGACAACAACCTCAGCAATCGGTACACTCATACCTCGATTCCGATATAACCATCGGACATGGGTCCTCATGTCACTCTCATCCAACTGAGCCCAGCTCGTAATAGTATTTCCTCAAGTACTATCAATGTATCAACAATATATCATGAAGGATGAGAATACATGCAATGTATGAGTTCAATGTCAATAATCAAATCAATATCAAAAGTACCACGCATGGCACAAAAACAATATCATGAAAAGGCTACACAATAAGCCATAACAGAACACTAGCCTCATATCAAATGTCAACAAGCAAGATACTACAATATCATGATTAAGATATATCAATAGTCTCCAATATCTACTATCTCCACGTGGCATCAAGCCAACAACAATAGAACAAGATAAGTCACAACATAACGGGGTGGCTAACCCCAATCACACAACAGGGCCCAACCTAAGACAATATCCAATCCAACTTCATACCCGAAGGTTTACATGCATTCTCCGACAATATTTTCTAAATTTATGCTTCGCTAACTCCAATGTGCGCAAACAGAGATGCCACTTTCAATGATGGACACCGGCCCTAGTCTCACAGGGTAAATCGTAACCTACTTGGAAAATAGAACAACAAAGCCTCCAATAATCAAACCTTAGTCCTCCCTTTCCTTTGAGCCTCGAGATAATGAAAGTCTAAACAAATCTAAATCATGGAATTAGAATAAAGAAGAACATAAAAAAAAATCCTACTTCTATTCAAGACCCAAATTCCTAACCTGTGGAATAGGGTTTATGAACTAGAAAGGTGAAATTAGGAATCTAAAGGTCTCAACATGAAATTAAAGCTCTAGGTGATCAATTCCCATCAATATCAAGCTAGAAGAACCAACAATTTATTGAAATTCAGATTCTAGGTAAAAACCCCAAATTTTGGTATAAACCCTACCTTCTAATTCAACAATTAGATCTTAATCAAGAAGTAAACATGTTACTACAGCTTATATTCATGAAATCCATGCAAAATAAAGCTATCCAAATCACTAATTTCATATTTAGAGCAAAGAAATCATTTAGGAAGAAACCCATTAAAACCCACTATTAATACCCAACTTATTGATGAACTAAGCATGAACCATGAATTTCTAGGGTGATTAATGATCAAGGAATGAAGTATAAGGTTGGGAAACTCACCACAAAGCTTAGCCTCTTCAAGAACTCCAAAACCCTCTCCAATAGCCTTTAGACGAAATGGGGAACTGTTTAGAGACTTAGGGGTTTTTATCACTTAAACCATTCAGTTACTGCCCGACACCCACTTTCGCGGCCAGCAGACCACTTTAGCGGCACCGCTTCAGCGGTCCAATGATCGCTAAAACAGTCATGCCCAAACCACACTGGCCGCTTCAGCGGCAGGGTGACCGCTATAGCGGTACCTCTGCCGCTGGTGCCGGTGCAGCCAAAGCGGGAACCAGACACTAAAAATCCCAAGATTTCACATTATCAACCCGAATTTACGACTATCTCCCGAGGCCATCTGCTCACATACCAAATATGCAGACCTAGATAAAAACATGCTACGAACGCACTCGTGGCCTCGGAATTCCTAATAGAGGTCGCGTTGATCGAGTCAACCCCCGATACCTCAAAATCAACTTTCCAACTGAAGTCCCAAAGTGCACCCGAGTGCATTAGGAACCAAAGAGAATATACGCACAAGATCTAAAAGATCCTCCGGACCTCTCGGAATAGACGAATTCCCGAAAAAGGTCCATTTACCAAAAAGTCAATTATGAGTCAAATGGTTTTCACTTAAAAGCCAAATTTCTCCAAAAATTACCCTAATCAAGTCCGATGACCTCGGGAAGCGTGCCAACGGTCCCCGCTAGTCAAATATGAGCTAATAAAACTCGAAAAAGGATCAAAAGGGTCGGGAACGCAATAACGACCAAACAGGTCGTTACAGTCGCCACCTAATTTATAAGGGAAATAAGGATAACCAAGTAAAAAGGTTCATTCAAACAAAGAAAAATTCATTTAAACCAGAGTTCAAGGTAAGAGTTCTAGTGATTCCTTGGGGAAGGTGTTAAGACACCTCGATATTAAGAATCCGCAGAATACGGTTGACCTCCGAGCTTCGATGTGTGATTTATTATTATTTGCTTAAAAAATAATTTAAAATCTTGTATATAAAGTCATGACATATCATTTGAAATAATTTGGCGAAAATATCCTTTATTTGAAGAAAAAAAGTTGAACTCCTTTTGAAAAATGCGTATAAGGTTTAAAGCAGTTATTTTATTTCCAGAACAAAAACACACCTGAGATTTTATATTATTTTCTTATCTTGTAATATGTAATAATCAATTTCTGATATACTAATAGAGGAATGAACTTCTCTAAATAATTAGTGTTAAAATCCCAAACTTGGTCTTAAATGCTAGTGTTAGTCTTCTTTAATTTACTTTTTTTTTCAAAAAAAAAATAATTTGAATTGTAACGACCCGCCCGGTCGTTATTTAATACTTCGCGAACCCATGCCGAATCTAGGTCTACGATCTTAAATAGTAAACCTCATGGGGTGTTTAAATGATTAATAGTGGGAAAAATTAGTTTCGGAAAGAGTTAAAAATCGTGGGCTCGGGCAGAAGATGGTCCGCTATAGCGGCCAAGGGACTGCCGCAGCGGTCCCGCTATAGCTAAGAGACGTCCACAGCAACGGACATCACGGACCAGTGGACGCGTTTTTTTCTATACTTAGTTTTATATTTCACCCTTCTTTTTAATAAAAGACCCTCCAAGGCTGCTATTAGGTTTCACAAGAAGAAAAACCCTTAACACCAAGAAAAGAGGTTTTTCCAACATTCTCATCTTTCCCCACAACTATCATCTCTCAAGGATTCAGATAAGGGCTAGGAGGGAGAGTATTTCATGGAAATTCAAATAGCTGTTCGTCATCGAGGTAGGTTACGGTTTACTTGAGTTAGATTTTGATTAGCGAATCATATACGCATTTAGAGTTGACGGGATATTGCATGATTAGGACTTCAGACACGGAGTTTGGATGGATATATTCATAACTTAAGGAAAGTTATGTGCAAATAGTAATTAGTGTAACGAGTATTTATTTTAGTACTGGGTGCTACTATTGTTGATGTTTGTGCGTTACGGGACAGGAAGCGATTATTGTTGTGGGTAAAAAGGGGTATTTCGTTGTTTAGAGTAATGATCCCTAGGTATATTGATTTCCGTATTTATTTTCATGTATATTGAAATATTCATATGATTGTCGTTCTTGTTAATAAAAAGGACTGTATTGGGTGGATTGAAGGAAGGCATAACAATACTACGCCCCTCAAGGGCGTAATTCATGACATTGTTTTCATTCATTGGCATCATTGCATATAATGCTTGTAGTTATAAGGAAATACATATAGCAGAAAGTGATGAGTAAGTGCCAGTTGTGTTATCCGGGTTGTATGGCTGAGTTGGGTTGCATACGAGGTACTATTCGACAGCCAATCACTGGCAGCATTGTAAGGTAAATATATTTACATAGATGAAAAGGAACATTTTACCGGGGGTGAGGATGTGGCCTTGATTGTGATTCGAGTCCGAGGAGTGAATCCGGAATGAGTGGTACATGGACTTCATGGGTCCCCTGCAGGTCATGCTTACTGAGCAATGACATCAGTTAGCATGTATGTACAACATGATTGGGCCCTTGCATTGCATTTGCATTGCATTACATTTCATACTTCTATGTCCTTATGATTGTGTGTTGTCAGTCCATTATATTGCATTGTGTATCTCCTACAATTGTGTTGTGTTGTGTGAGGTGTTGATCAATATAAAGATAAGTGTAAGAGTGAATTACGAAGGGTAGACTTCTGTAGTGAGTCTGATGGACGTAGAGAGTCCAATGATTGGTGGATGTGTGGTAAGTATGTTCCATGGATGCATCATATCTTAGTAAGTGAACTGGATATGAAGCTCAAAGGTTAAAAGTCAGGAATTAGATGTTAATGTAAATGAGGAGATAAAAACTTAATTAATTGGCTTAAGGGAATATGGAATAGGACTTTTTTTTACTAGTCGGGTAACCGGTATTACTCTGGGGATAAGAGAGCCGAATAACTGGGAGTAGAGGGGTAAGTTCGTATCGGTGTGATAATCTATATTGGGAGCCTTGAGGACGCCCGCTGACTTAACTGCTTATCTTGTTGACTTTATATTGTGTTGCGTGAACTAATCTTAGTCGACCTATGATGCTTACCGGTACGTGTGGTGTACTGATACTACTCTTGCTACATCCTTTTTGGGGTGTAGGTATGTGCAGGTTTAAGTTGAAGTTTCTTCGTGTGGACTACCATGCATCTTCCTACAGTCTCGCTCATCTCCTTCCAGGCAGAGGCTGTGTCATTTATTTTGTTTATCCTTGTGCAATAGGAGCACTTGTACCTTTCTAGACTAGATCCCGGGGAGTTTTCAGTTTTCTTATATCAATAACAGAGTCTGTATGAGCATTTACTTTTCAATTGGTGATCAATAAGAATTCGTTATTAATAAAACCGGCTGAACATTGGGTTGGTTGATAAGAGTTCGTCTACTAGTTAGTAATATGATAGGTGCCCGCACGGCCCCATAAGTTGGGGTCGTGACATCAATAGAGTTATAATTAAGGACACCATGAACTAGCTTCACTTGTGTATAAACATATACGTAATAGATTTAACTGTCCAATAATTTTTAATATTTACAATTATTGAATATCAGATAAAAATAATATTTATAGAAATAGTGTATTTTAGATCTTCAATAACAAATATTACGGAAGCAAAGGTTTAGAACACTGCACTTAAAAATTCCCGTAACGCCAATTTTGCCACCATTCTCTATTTGCAGAATGTTGGAGATACTTCCAATTTTTATTTTTATTTTGTTTCTAGCTAGGCAATTTAATTAATTAAGGAAAAATATTGACCATGTAACATTGTCTTTCTTATCCATCCATCCATCTATCGATCTATCTATATCTATACTATATTAAAAGCATGCGCTCCTAACTTACAAGTTAAATTACAATAATACTCTTATTATATTAAAAATCTAATTTATTAATTACCGTACTAATTGAAACCAAAAAAAAAAAAAAAAAAAAAACCTGCCCCTACAAACATCCAACTTTCGTACCGCTTCTAACCGTTACAATCATTGGAATACTACCTATTGACGATAATCTTTGCCCACAAGTTCTTTGGTTGTGGCTGCTCTCTATGACAAACTTTACATGCTAAAACATTCTAAGGAATTGAAACACTTCAATAGTTGCTTCATACTCCTTGCTTTAATCGTCATATCCAAAAAAAGGCTCATGACTGTGACTATGGAAAAAGGCTTATGACGGTAAATACTTTGTTTCATGGCTATACTACTAAGCCTGATTCTTTGGTCCAGTCATGAGCGCTGAACTGTCTTTAAAGATGAGACTAAAGCAAGAGAATTTAGGATTACTAACGGGAGGGAATTCCACAAAGCTTTGAAGTACATGTAGTGTCAATCCATTGACTCTAAATCGGTGCTCCTCTCCTCCAATATAGTTTTGAAACGACATGTTTGCCGTCTCTACCACTATGGGTGTTGACAATTGGTGTTGACAATATCATCAGAAAAATGTTACGAGTCGGAGTGTCGGACAATGAGCTTTTGGATCTGGAAACGTACATCCTTGTTTTTAATATACTTGCTAGCATTGTATTTCAAGTAATGTGAAGCCAATGGGGTTTAAAAAGCTTGGAAGCGATTTTCGAACGATCTGTCACCTATTGCAAACTATTTCATGGTTTTTGAACCACTGTAAGAGCAAATAAAATGATGATTCAAGAAGAAAATAGCAAAAATCAGGTTCTACTTATTTTACTCTACTTACTCTTTGATTATCTATCTTTTCAAATTTATGCAATCCAATATCTATAAATTTTAGGATAATTGAGTGTCGTAAAATGTGGTAGTACTACTTTTTGTGCGCATGTTATGATTAGAAATAATGTGACTTTATACGTAATAGTTATTATCCTTTTGCCAAATGAAATTCCATTAGTTGATGTATATATCTTGGTTATATAAATGCATGAAATAACGTGAAAGACCATATTCAAATTTGAAGGAAGTGTTTAGGCTTAAGCTAATATTTGAAAAATGATTTAGTAATCATAAGAAAAGAAGTGAGAGTGGCCAGATTCTAAATTCATCCGGAAGTGCTGCTATTAATTTCTTATAATGAGCGCATTGTTATGGAAGTTGATTCATTCTTCTAGGTTGGTACTATTAAATTTAGTGATCACGGCACTAGATCATTTGGATGAATTAATATATTCAACAAATGAACTGATGAAATGTAGTGAAACATTGCAGTCAATTATTGTTAGCACTTTGAGATCACTATGTTTCGAGATTTTCTTTTAAGTCATTCTCTCATGGATTTTCTTTTTGGTGTGACACTTCTTTTGTTAAGATAAAAGTTGGAGATTATTCGTGCTTGGTAAACAACATTGATGCTTTTCTACATAGTTTTTTTTTTTAAAAAAAAAAAAAAAAATTAATAGCAAAACCACCAAAATGGTGGGAATTAAAACAACAAAATCTGTACAGAAATGCAGAAAAAAGAAAAATCTGCAGAAGCTTTTCTACATAGTTGCTAACTAACAATTCCTTTTTTTATTTTTTTTGCAGCTGTTACTGAAATTCAAATAAGAACAAATTTACAGAGCCTTATTCCTTGGTAAAGGTATTATTATTAGTTTGAGTATTGATAATGGCAGAGCAACTAAATCATATGAAAGGACCATACCGTAGGAATATCAGTTTATAAGAAAGTATTAAGTGAGATATGCTTACTTCATAAAATTAAAAGAAGTTAAAAAAACAAATCCAGGTGTGTCTAATTAAAATTTGCTTGTTCATCTTCATAGATTTAGATCTACAATATCGAGTTATCTTTAACTCGACAAATAACTCATTACATTATATGATGATTCAGAAGGGGCAACAGTAAAGTTATCTCCACGTGACCTATAGGTCACAGATTCGAGCCGTGGAAGCAGCCCCTAATGCTTGCATTAGGTTAGGTTGTCTACATCACATCCCTTGGGGTGCGGCCCTTCCTTGGACCCTGCTAACGCCGGATGCTTTGTGCACCCGACTACCCATTATATGACGATTCACATGGATTATTAATAGAAACTTGTACTTTATTTTTCATATAGTATCATTATTTATTCAAAGCTTTGTATTGATGTTATTTATAAATTTGTGTACTACTAACTCGACATACACGTGCAGCGCACGTGAAGAGAAACTAGTTATATTAAAAGTGGGAACACCCTAAGGGGTCGTTTGGTACGAAGGATAAACATAATTAGTCCTGGGATAAGAATTTAACAATTCATTATTCCTTGTTTGGTTAGTAATCATGGGATAAGTTATCCAAGAGTAAAAATAGTGCTGGGATAACTTATACCTGCCATAGGGTGGAATAAGTTATCCCCGGATAAGTTATCCCGGGATAAGGAAGAAACCTCTTCTTTTTAGAAATTATCCAATGTGTAATACTTTTAGTCCATCATACCAAACAGTCAATAAAAAATAACTGCAGGATAACTAATCCCAGCATAACTTATCCCAACGTAATTAATCCCAGCATAACTTATCCCAGCGCAATTTTTTTTTTTGAACCAAACGACCACTAAGTGTAAAGTTAGATTACATAATGCCCATAAAATGTTGAATGACTTTTTTACCCTTCATTTAGCAATACTCTTATACTCCCTCCGTTTCAATTTATATGAACTCATTTGACTGGGCACGACATTTGAGAAAGAGGAAAGACTTTTGAAACTTGTGGTTCAAAATAAGTCTTGAAAATTTGTGTGGCTGTAAATCATTCATAAAGTGAATTTGTTTCCAAATTAGGAAAGAGGTCATTCATTTTGGCACGGACTAAAAGGGAAATATGTTCAAACAAATTGAAATAGAGTACTATTTTTTTGTACCAAAAAGTAAAAATATCTAACAATATTACCATTCACAAACTCCTACTAATAGATCACTATACTATTGAAGGTGAAACTCTTTCACTTCTTGCTATTAGTATGCTCGTTAAGAAGTGCGTAAACTTGAACAAACACGGATAATTACGGCAGGGCTAGAGCAAATGAAAAAACATTTTGTAAATATACTTTATTAATGTAATTTAATGAGAAGAAATTATGAAGAGACAAACATCAACAATATTATAAAAGAAAATTTTGATTCCTGTGGTGCTTCAGCTTATATATGTGACTGCGGTTTGGAAATTTTGATTCCTATTTCTTTGTTGTTGCGACATAGGTGTTTGCTAATTTGAGAGCATCGGAGAGGATTCAAGAATTAGGACATTACACACACCACAAAAACAAAAAAAAAAAAAAAAAAAAAAAAAAAAAAAAAAAAAAAAAAAATCCTTCTCCTAGATGAATAAAATTTGACGTAAACCATTTATTATTAGTCTCCCCTCCATTACTGATAAATAGTGTAAATATGTAGTAAAAGAATATTTTGTAAATCTTCTATTTTAGGTTAGTATAGTTTGTATCCTAATAGGACATTGTAACTATGGTATATTTACCAACTCAATCAATGAGAATAATCACGGAATTAATCTCTTTCATAAATAGTGTAAATATATAGTAAAAGAATATTTTGTAAATCTTCTATTTTAGGTTAGTATAGTTTGTATCCTAATAGGACATTGTAACTATGGTATATTTACCAACTCAATCAATGAGAATAATCACGGAATTAATCTCTTTCATGGTATCAGATACTAGGGTTTCTTTTCCTTCTCTTCCGCTGCCCTAATTCTCCGACGTCCTCTACCCACTTTTCCGACGTCTTCTTCTTCTTCTTCTTCTTCGATTTCCGTCCATTTTTCTTGCCTTCCATCAATGGCAGACACCAAGTTCCATCCTGCTTTGGCTGTCTCCAACATCAAGAATCACATCCCAATCATTCTTGAGATGGAAACGGATCATTATTCGGCTTGGGCCGAATTATTCAAACTTCATGCCCGGTCTCACCGTGTCCTTTCCCACATTCTGCCAACCGGAAAGGAGAAGGCTCCTACCACCGACGACGAAAAAGAGATGTGGTCCACTTTGGATGACACGGTACTTCAATGGGTATATGCAACCATCTCCACGGACTTATTGCATACAATCATCGAAGAAGACCTATCGGCAAAGGAGGCCTGGGATCGCCTCCGTAATCTTTTTCAAGAAAACAAAAACTCCCGTGCCGTTTCTTTGGAACATGATTTCTCTCATGTCAAGATGCGGGATTTTCCAAACGTTTTGGCGTATTGCCAACGTCTCAAGACCTTGGCCGATCAACTTAAGAGTGTGGGGGCTCCGGTGACCGCCAACCGCCTCGTTCTCCAACTGGTGGCTGAACTCCCAGAGGCATACAAGAATTTGGGTACCTACATCCGCCAAAGTAAGCCTCTTCTACCATTCTCCGAAGCTCGGTCAAGTTTGTGCCTTGAGGAAAAGGCGTTGGCTGAAATACACGATGACTCGCCCGCGGCTATGGTGGCTAATTCCAAATGTGATTTTGATGACTCTTCTCATCTGGAAAATTCTGGTCGTTCTCACCATCATCGGGGCAAAAATAACAACAAAAACCGCGGCTCTAGCGGCGGGAATAATAACGGCGGTGGCCGTGGTTCGGGCGGCGGCAGTGGCAGCCGAAGCCGTGGAGGACGCCCCTCAGGTGACCAGCAGCAGTGGCAACAACCCTCCTCACCGTGGCAGTGGGGTTGGATGCCTCAGTGGGCTCCCCCTTGCCCGTATCCTACCACGCAGTGGGCTCGGCCACAGCAGCAGTGGCAGCCGCCATCTTCTTCATCTGGCCCGAGGTTGCTGGCCCAGCCTGGCATTTTAGGCTTGCGACCACAGCAGCAGGCATATGCAGCCGCGGGTCCCCCGACGCAATGGACTCCGACGGATATTGAATAGGCCATGCACACGATGACGTTGAACCAACCCGATTCGAATTGGTATATGGATACCGGCGCCACGTCCCATATGACATCCACAAAAGGTACTCTCTCGTCTTATTTTAATTTGAGCAATCGTAATACTGGCATTGTTGTTGGTAATGGTAATTCAATTCCAATTCGAGGTTGTGGTCATGCTAAATTGCCTCCCCCGAACCCTCCTTTATTGTTAAACAATGTCCTTCATGCGCCAAAACTCATAAAGAATTTGATATCGGTTCGTAAATTTACTACTGATAACTATGTGAGTGTTGAATTTGATCCTTATGGGTTTTCTGTGAAGGATTTCCGGACGGGGATGGCTCTCATGAGATGTAATAGTAGGGGTGCTCTCTATCCATTGTCCACCTTCAAATTTTCCACCAATTCACCGTCGAATTTTGCTGCCTTGTCTTCTACCCGTTGGCATGATCATTTGGGCCACCCGGGAGCTTCTATTTTGGATTTTCTTAGGCGTAATAAAAGCATTGAATGTAATAGTTCTAGTTCATCTAGTATTTGTCATTCTTGCGTTCTTGGTAAACATGTTAAGTTACCATTTGCTAGTTCTATTTCCGAAACTTTGTTTCCATTTGACATTATTCATAGTGATTTGTGGACTTCTCCAATTTTGAGTTCTATGGGCCATCGTTATTATGTTCTGTTTTTGGATGATTTTACCAACTATTTGTGGACTTTCCCTTTGGCTAGAAAATCTGATGTTTACTCAAAATTCATGAATTTTAAGACCCATATTCTTACTCAATTTGAACGTCCTATCAAGAATGTCCAATGTGATAATGGGAGGGAATATACTAATAGTCAATTCGGAAAATTTTGTGCATCCAATGGGATGTCTTTCCGTCTTTCGTGTCCTCATACATCCTCTCAAAATGGGAAAGCAGAAAGAAAAATTCGTTCACTAAATAATGTCATCCGGACTCTTCTTGCTCATGCCTCCATTCCTCCGTCTTTTTGGCATCATGCATTGCAAATGGCGACGTATCTCATTAATATTTTACCAAGTAAGCTATTGGGTCACAAATCACCTTTAGAGATCCTTTACCAACGGAAACCATCTTATTCTCATCTCCGAGTCTTTGGGTGTTTATGTTATCCCCTTTTTCCGTCTACTACTATTCATAAGTTGCACCCTCGGTCAACTCCATGTGTCTTTTTGGGATATCCACCAAACCATCGTGGCTACAAATGTTTTGATTTATCCTCAAATAAAATCATTATTTGTCATCACGTTTTATTTGATGAGACTCAATTTCCGTTTTCCAAAATCCATACTCCGGCTCCCACCTCTTATGACTTCCTTGATGATGGCCTCTCTCCTTACTTGATCCATCATATAGCTGCCAGCCCTCCACCGTTGCCCTGTCCCACTCCGTCGCTGCCCGTGACTCAGGACCACGCCGACCCCTCCCCACCTGGGCAGCAGCCTCCATCGTCCTCTACGCAGGACCAGTCCGCCCCTCTCCCCCAGTAGCTTCCCACCACCCCGCAAAACTCGACCATTTCTCCACCTGTCCAGCCCAATACCCACACACGCATGGTCACTCGTAGTCAGCGCGGGATTTTCAAACCCAAGCACCCATTTAATCTACATGCGGCGGTTACCAAGTCCCCCATACCTCGTAAACCGTTGTATGCGCTACGTGACCCGAATTGGAAATTGTCCATGGATGATGAATATGATGCTCTTATTAAAAATAAGACGTGGGATTTGGTACCCCGTCCACCTAATGTGAATGTTATTCAGTTTATGTGGATTTTTACTCATAAAGAAAAGTCTAATGGTGATTTTGAGAGGCATAAAGCCCGTCTTGTAGGTGATGGCAAAACACAGCAGGTTGGCATTGATTGTGGTGAGACTTTCAGTCCGGTCGTGAAGCCAGCAATGATCCGCACTGTCTTAAGTCTAGCTCTATCTAAACATTGGTCCATTCATCAGTTGGATGTCAAAAATGCATTTCTTCATGGCGAGCTCAAGGAGACGGTTTATATGCATCAGCCTATGGGTTTTAGAGACCCATCTCGTCCCGATTATGTGTGTTTGTTGCGCAAGTCCTTTTATGGGCTTAAACAGGCACCGAGAGCTTGGTATAAAAGATTTGCTAACTTTGTTTCTTCCATTGGTTTTGCTAATAGCAGGTCTGACCACTCCTTGTTCATCTATCGCAAAGGGCGCCACTTGGCTTACATTTTACTATATGTGGATGATATTATTCTTACTGCTTCTTCAGATGCTCTCCGTTGTTCTATTATGGGCCTTCTTGGCTCAGAATTTGCTATGAAGGACTTAGGTCCTTTGAACTATTTTCTTGGCATTGCGGTGACCCGTCACAAGGGTGGTATGTTTCTATCACAACGAAGTTATGCTACGGACATTATTGAACGTGCAGGAATGTCCTCGTGTAAGCCTTCTTCCACTCCGGTTGACACTAAACCGAAGGTCAGTGCCTCTTCTGGCGATCTGTGTGACGATCCCACTCATTTCCAGAGCCTTGCAGGTGCTCTTCAGTATCTTACCTTCACCAGACCAGATATTTCTTATGCCGTACAGCAGATTTGTCTTCATATGCATGCTCCACGAGATACGCATATGCTTGCTCTTAAGCGGATTATTCGGTATATTCAGGGTACTCTTGATCATGGTTTGCATCTCTACCCATCTTTAGTTACTGATTTGGTTTCATACATTGATGCTGATTCGGGGGATGTCCAGACACCAGACGCTCGACGTCAGGTTATTGCGTGTTTTTGGGAGATAATTTGATATCCTGGTCATCTAAGCGCCAACCTACTCTTTCCCGCACTAGTGCGGAAGCAGAATATAGGGGGGTTGCTAATGTTGTCTCTGAATCATGCTGGATACGTAACCTCCTCTTGGAACTACATTGTCCGATCCCTAAGGCTACTTTAGTTTATTGTGATAATGTCAGTGCCATTTACCTGTCAGGAAATCCAGTCTAACATCAGCGCACCAAGCACATTGAGATGGATATACATTTTGTTCGTGAAAAGGTGGCGCGCGGCCACGTCCGTGTCCTTCATGTTCCGTCCCGATATTAGCTCGCCGATATTTTCACTAAAGGACTGCCACAGGTCTTATTTGAAGATTTTCGGGACAGTGTCAGCGTTCGTAAACCTCCCGTTTCGACTGCGGGGGTGTGATAAATAGTGTAAATATGTAGTAAAAGAATATTTTGTAAATCTTCTATTTTAGGTTAGTATAGTTTGTATCCTAATAGGACATTGTAACTATGGTATATTTACCAACTCAATCAATGAGAATAATCACGGAATTAATCTCTTTCAATTACACCTCCCTCCATTTCCTCAAGTGCATAGTTAGATGATTAATACTTGTCTTACTTTTAATTTTAAAGGCTTAGATGAATTAACTTAACAAACATCTTAACTTTGGTTAATCAGAGAAATTTTAGGAAAATACTCACCAGTATTGGTAAGATAAATCTCAAACTCCCATAAATTTGTGAACCATTAATATCGTTACTTGCTACTATCATTATTACTTTCATTTTATCAGTTTTCCATTCAGATTTTTTTTAAAAACAAAACAAAGTAAAATTTCAACGTAACCCTCTTTCCTTTTTTTTTTTTTTTTTTCCAATCATCTTCTCCTTCTCTCCCCTTTTTGATTACTTTACCTTTTTATTTTATTTGCAAGAATTTAATGAATAATTCATAAAACAAAATTAAAAAGAAATATAGATCATCTTTGGGGTAGTTGTTGCTCCCAAACGCACACGTAAGTATACGCGGTCATACAAGTAATATAGGAATAAAGTCCACATATCGTACCCACAGGGACTTATGATTAACTATTTATTAAACTAAACTAATGCTAATTATTTAAACAAGAAATAAAATCCAAATTTATATTTATGAACTAAATAAAAATAAAAGAAAATAAATAATGAACTTCAACCAAGAAAGAGCGGATTCTTATCGGAGAAGAGATAGATCTAGGGCTATGACCACTAACAATCCAGTTGAGTCTTCAAATCGTTCTACCTATGGTTACTAGTTGACGGGTTAATTATAACTTTATGATATTCTCTCGAACTACTCACAAGCCTGTAAATGCTACTATAACGCCTATATCTCTATGGTCGTCAGAGGTAACAAGAACGCATTTATTTCTCCGTAATCAATAAATAGGGCTAGAGGGTATATCTCTATCCTCAGTAGCGAAACGATAATATCTAACAAACTCTATTTATTCTTATTACGTACGTGAATTCCCTTTCTCAAGTCTAATTCACGCACCACAGATAGTGTCTAACTATTGGCCAAATAATCAAACAATTAAGCACAGGAATAAATAAGCAACCCAAAATATGAAAATTTAATTGATAGAAATTGTCGTCAAACCAAGTATCATGTCTTTCGCCACAACCCCAAAATTAAAGAGTTTAGTGTTAGGTGTGGAATTGGCCAAACAAGTCAATTCTTTTGTTCACATAGTCGTGATGTAAGCGCTTACCTCATAATAGTCGTGATGTAAGCGCTTACCTCATCATAGGAAATTCATTCCTATAAATAGGTAGCTTATGGTTCATTTGTAAACACACCAAATTGAAGAAGACAACACATCCCAAAGAGAGAGAAAAATCTAAGAGAAATACTTTTAGTGAAAGGCCTAAGTAAGAGAAGGTCTTTGAGAGAATTTTCTGTGGTAAAATTCTTGAGTGTAATTGGGATTGGGGTTGTGAGGTTGAGTGTTGTAAACACTTGTAATATTTCTTCTTTAATAAGATCTGCAGCAGCAACGTGGACGTAGCTCTCACATTGAGGGTGAACCACTATAAATCTGTGTGTGCTACTTATTCTTCGCTTACATCACGGCGTAAGTAGGTTCTGTCTAAGGAGGTTGGTATTTAAGTGGTCCAGCTGTGACCCTCCAATCTTTCCTGGGAACCTGCTTACAAAGGTCGGATTTGGGATTTAAATCCTAACAACTGGTATCAGAGCAACAGGTTGTGTTGTGATTTAGAAACGATGGGAGGCGAAGATGGTACGACGCACGGCATCGGTAAATTCGATGGTACAGACTTTGCGTTCTGGAGAATGCAAATTGAAGATTATTTATACGGCAGAAAGCTTCATGAACCTCTAAGTCCGAAACCAGAGGAGATGAAGCAAGCAGATTGGAATCTCCTCGACAGACAAGTTCTGGGAGTCATTCGGCTGACGCTGTCGAAGAACGTTGCTCACAACGTGGCAAAGGAGAAGACCACCGCAGATATGATGAAGGTATTGTCTGACATGTATGAGAAACCTTCGGCAAATAATAAGGTATTTCTCATGAAGAAACTATTTCATCTAAAGATGATGGAAAATGCTCATGTTGCTGCACACGTAAATGAATTCAATACCATTGTAAATCAATTGTCATCGGTAAAAATTGATTTCGATGATGAAGTGCAAGCTCTAATTTTGTTGGCATCCCTACCAAATAGCTGGGAGCCAATGAGAGCAGCGGTTAGTAATTCTGTCGGTAGTGACAAACTAAAGTTCAACGATGTTAGGGATCGTATCCTTGCTGAGGAGGTGCGCAGGACAGATTCTGGAGAGGCATCGACGAGTTCTGCTTTTAATGTTGAAAACAGAAGCAGAAATTTTGACAGAAACTACAACCAAAATAGGGGCAGATCGAAGTCAAGGAATGGCAGGGGTCAATCCAGACCAGGACGAACATTTGAGTGTTGGAACTGTGGAAAACCAGGTCACTTCAAGAAGAACTGCAGGGCGCCGAAGAAGGAGGACAACAAGGGGGCTGGAATCAATGCTGCTACGGAAGACATTGGCGATGCGTTGTTGTTATCGGTTGACAGCCCGATAGACTCTTGGGTGCTTGATTCAGGAGCGTCCTTTCATACCACCCCACATCATGATATAATGACAAACTACGTGGCTGGGAATCTCGGCAAAGTTTATTTAGCCGATGGAGAGCCGCTGGATGTTGTTGGCACGGGAGACATTAATTTGAAGATGTCAAATGGATCCTCGTGGAAGATTACTAAAGTTAGACATGTTCCCAAGCTGATGCGAAACCTGATCTCAGTAGGTCAGCTTGATGATGAGGGATATGATCTCAACTTTGGTAATGGGTCTTGGAAGGTGGCGAAAGGAGCTATGGTAGTTGGCCGAGGAAAGAAGATTGGCACTCTCTACATGACGGCTAGCTGTCGTGATACTGTTGTTGTGGTTGACAACACAAAGAAGACAGATTTGTGGCATTGTCGGCTGGGGCATATCAGCCAGAAGGGGATGAAGTTGTTGGTGACAAATGGTTTAATTCCGGAGCTGAAGACGGTGGACCTTCATACGTGTGAGAGCTGCATTCTCGGAAAACAAAAGCGAGTAAGCTTCTCAAATGCAGGCAGGGAGTTGAAGGTCGAGAAGCTGGAATTGGTGCACACAGACGTGTGGGGACCTACCACTGTCCCCTCTCTTGGAGGATCACACTACTATGTGACCTTCATTGATGATTCAACCAGGAAGGTATGGGTTTATTTTATGAAAAATAAATCCGATGTGTTTAGTGTCTTCAAAAGATGGAAAGTCATGGTCGAGAATGAAACAAACCTCAAGTTGAAGTGTTTGAGGTCCGACAACGGCGGAGAATACACTGATGGTGATTTCAAACGGTACTGTGCCGATAATGGGATCAAGATGATGAAGACTATTCCTGGAACGCCGCAACAAAATGGAGTAGCCGAAAGAATGAACCGAACGTTGAACGAGCGTGCTCGGAGTATGAGAATACACTCTGGACTGCCCAAGACATTCTGGGCAGATGCAGTCAATACCGCGGCCTTCTTAATTAACCGAGGACCGTCAGTTCCCTTGGATTTCAGAATTCCAGAAGAAGTCTGGAGTGGCAAGAAGGTAAATCTTTCATTTCTGAAAGTGTTCGGTTGCTTATCATATGTTCATAATGATGATACGGCTAGAAGCAAGCTTGATCCAAAATCAAAGAAGTGTTACTTTATTGGCTATGGTGACACCGAGCTTGGGTACCGATTTTGGGATGAACAAAATCGGAAGATCATCCGAAGCAGGAATGTTGTCTTTAACGAAGAGGTACTGTACAAAGACAAGCTGCAAAAGAATTCAGAATGTCAGGACAAGGAATCGGAAATAGTCGATTTGAGGGACTTTCCGGCACCTGAGCCGCAGCCAGGTACAACCGAGGCAGAGGAACAAACAATCCGAGAAGGTGCTGATGAAAGTGCTGATTCTGAAACAAATGAACAGACGCCAATCACAGAGCTGCGTAGATCATCCAGGATCAGGAAGCCGCTTCACAGGTACTCTCCATCCCTCAACTACATTCTACTCATTGATAGAGGGGAGCCGGAATGTTATGAAGAAGCAATGCAAGTCGATGAATCGACTAAGTGGGAGCTGGCAATGAAGGATGAAATGGATTCACTATCGGCAAATCATACATGGGAATTATCCGAGTTGCCAAAGGATAAAAAGGCATTGCAAAACAAATGGGTTTATCGGATAAAGGAAGAACCCAATGGAAGCAAGCGTTATAAAGCAAGGCTGGTTGCAAAGTGATTTCAACATAAAGAAGGCATTGACTATACGGAGATCTTCTCTCCCGTAGTCAAGATGGTGACTATCAGAACTGTTCTTGGGCTGGTAGCAAAGGAAAATCTACATCTGCAACAGATGGACGTGAAAACTGCATTTCTTCACGGTGATCTAGACGAGGAAATCTACATGCGACAGCCGGAGGGATTCAAAATCAAAGGAAAGGAGAATCTGGTGTGCAAACTTCAAAAGAGTCTGTACGGACTAAAACAGGCTCCAAGACAGTGGTATTTAAAGTTTGACAGCTTTATGAAGAAAGCTGATTTTTCAAGGTGCGAGGCAGATCACTGCTGTTACTTCAAAAAATTTGAAGACTCGTACATGATACTGCTACTCTATGTCGACGACATGCTAATCGTAGGAGCAAACCTACAGGAGATTGATCGGTTGAAAAAAGGGTTATCGGAAGAGTTTGCAATGAAGGATTTGGGAGCTGCAAAGCAAATCCTTGGGATGAGAATCGACCGAAGCAAGGAGGGCATCAAACTCTCACAAGAAGAATATGTGAGGAAAGTTATCAAAAGGTTTAACATGCATGATGCCAAGCCAGTCAGCACTCCCTTGGCTGGACACTTTCGGTTGTCAAAGGATCAGTTACCGACAACCGAGGATGAGAAGAAGCAGATGGACAAGATACCTTATGCATCTGCAATCGGTAGTCTTATGTATGCAATGATATGTACAATGCCAGACATTGCACATGCAGTGGGAGTTGTCAGCCGATTTATGAGCAATCCGGGAAAGCAACACTGGGAGGCTGTGAAGTGGATATTCAGATATCTGAAAGGCAGCTCGAGTTCAGCTCTGTATTTCCGAAAATCAAAAACAGGATTGTAAGGGTATGTTGATGCTGACAACGGTGGTGATATTGATAGCAGAAAGAGCACATCCGGGTATGTTTACACATTCGGAGGTACTGCAATCTCTTGGGTTTCCAAGTTGCAAAAGATAGTAGCTCTCTCTAGTTGTGAGGCTGAGTACGTTGCTGTGACGGAGGCCGCAAAGGAAATGATGTGGCTACAATCATTTCTGCGGGAATTGGATCAGGACCACGAGGGAAGTGTGCTATATTGTGATAGCCAAAGCGCCATTCATTTGGCAAAGAACCCGGTTTACCATGCTCGAACGAAGCACATACAACTCCGGTACCATTTCATTAGATCAGCTTTGGAAGATGGAGCGCTGGTGCTTGAGAAGATCGCAGGGAGTCAGAATCCAGCAGACATGCTGACAAAGGCAGTGATGATAGACAAACTGAAGCTATGCTCAACTTCAGTTGGCCTGCACGAAGTATGAAAGTAGGAAAGAGCTGCTGCATCGATCAAAGTGTGAAGACAAATTAAAATTAGTCTTCAAGTGGGAGATTTGTTAGGTGTGGAATTGGCCAAACAAGTCAATTCTTTTGTTCACATAGTCGTGATGTAAGCGCTTACCTCATAATAGTCGTGATGTAAGCGCTTACCTCATCATAGGAAATTCATTCCTATAAATAGGTAGCTTATGGTTCATTTGTAAACACACCAAATTGAAGAAGACAACACATCCCAAAGAGAGAGAAAAATCTAAGAGAAATACTCTTAGTGAAAGGCCTAAGTAAGAGAAGGTCTTTGAGAGAATTTTCTGTGGTAAAATTCTTGAGTGTAATTGGGATTGGGGTTGTGAGGTTGAGTGTTGTAAACACTTGTAATATTTCTTCTTTAATAAGATCTGCAGCAGCAACGTGGATGTAGCTCTCACATTGAGGGTGAACCACTATAAATCTGTGTGTGCTATTTATTCTTCGCTTACATCACGGCGTAAGTAGGTTCTGTCTAAGGAGGTTGGTATTTAAGTGGTCCAGTTGTGACCCTCCAATCTTTCCTGGGAACCTGCTTACAAAGGTCGGATTTGAGATTTAAATCCTAACATTTAGCTCCACAAATACATGGAGGAAAAACAAAAAATCATCCTAATAAAAACGTAAAAATAAGCATTATAGAGAAGAGAAGGTAAAACCCTCTAACTCCGGCCTCCACGACGGCTCCAAACTCTCTCTAGGTCTAAAGTTCTGAACTAAGGGTTTCAAGCTATCCAAAGTTATTTTAAAAATTGTGTCTTATGAACTATTTATAAGTATTAGAAAAAAATCCAAACAAAATAAGGATAGGAAGATTTTTGGAGTCCGAAAATCCTTTGTGGCCGCGTCGCTGTGGACACAGCATCCATATGATTGTCCATGGGTAAATTTCAACCTGCCTCCTTTATTTGTTTGCTTCTCCACGTAAGGATATAGCATTCAAATTCCAAAGTATTCATCCTTTTTTCAATATCAACATCTAATGCCACATAGACAAAATCTGAAATGCACGCCTTTCAGCTAAGTGCTTCAAATTTGTTCCATTTTGTTCTCCAGCGTGAAGTCCTCTTTCAACGTGAATTTTTTTTCTCAATTTCAACACTTTTTATCTAACTGTGGTTCAAATCTCTTTATCTTCACATCGTTTTATTTCTACATAATAAAATATATTATTAGGCACAAAGTAATAGAATAACATTCAAAAGACAATTAAAAGTACTAAAATGTGAGGCAAGCAATGGAAAAATATATGCATTTTTTACCGAACATCAACACCCCACACTTAAACTCACAACGTCCTCGAGTAAGCATTAAAACAACTCTCAATAAATCAAGCTCATGAACACCACCACTTTTATTGATACCAACAATTATGCCCGATAGCAACTCAACTCATCAAACATACACCTCCTGATCATCGTGCAAGATATACAAGTCAACAAACAAACAACAAACTTTTAACCTCCTAACCCTAGAGGCCCACTCTAACTCATCAAATTTATGCTCACTCACCTACTCTGCCAAAGAAGCTAATAACATCACCTATCCATCATGAAACAACTCACAAGAAGAAATAGTCCACACACTCAAATCAACGAATCGAATGTAATTTAAGAACTTAGCATCAAAGCACAACTCTGGCACTCACAAAGAAATTCACATGTAAGCACAAAGAACCATAGGCTTACCCATTATGTACATCTCTACTAATTAAGTGTACTCCAATAGAATCAAATAGGACTTTAACGGGTTGTAATGTTGGCTAGGGGAAGGGTAGGAAAACTATATAATAGTGACTTACACTCCCCTAAGCACTTTTAGATTTTATCACCCAATATTTTCATCTCTTAACTTTATTTTTCAACCCTCTCTTCATCAATTATTTTCACTAGTAATTCTCATCATATCAAGAACAATTTGATTTTTTTTTCAAGGAATTTTTCTCCTTTTTTTTTTCCACATTGTTTCTAACAGGGCCTTTTCATCACTTTGGAGCTTTCATTGGTAACCATTTTTTCACTTGGCCATCCCTTTTCTTCAAATTTATCAATTAATATCACAGTCTATGCTACAGAGCTCAGGGAAGCAAGGTGCAAAAACTAGGGATTCAACAAAAAGGATCAAGACAAAAATACAGCTAACAAGTGAAAGGCTACAGGCTCAAAGGGTTAACTAGTGGTACAATTTCTGAAAAGGCTAAAATTTACAAGACATATCAAAGAAAGCCTATAATCATCTTCTAAACAGAGCAACACTTTTTATTTCGCTTCAATAACATGCAGGGCAAGTTCTAGACTATGATGCAAAACATGGAATATATGCAAGAAATCATCACCACACATGGCACAAGTCTCAATCAAGAAGGATCAATTCTACTCTAGGATAGATAGGATCATGACGAACTACAAAATAAGAATAAGCTATATACAGAGTCACAACCATGAGCTAGGTGTCAGAAAGTCTGCTATTTTTCATTACTCAAGCACTCACAGAAAAGTACTACTTAAGCTCAGGCCCAAATATGATAGCATCAAACAAGTCACAAGGTCTTTCTTCTCTCTTCTTTACTACTCCTAAAAAAATTTAATCCTAAAAATAAAAAATTACCCGGTTCAAAGGCCCCCCTTTGGGAAACAGCCGAGACCATAAGAAAACCCAATGGATGGATGATTTATGTCGCTAATCAGAAAAAAAAAACTATGTACGAAAAATAAAAGAAAGGCCAAAATAAAATCTTTTTGAATTTTTCATGATCTGTTTTTTTTTTTAATATATAAGGCTAAGAAAAAAAATCCTACGGCATAATCATCCTTGACCTCAAATTATCAGAAGTATCCCACCTCACACTTAAAAATATGTGTTGTCCTCAATGCATGTATAGTAGAGAAAAAATAAAACAACGGTGAGAAATACTCCCTGAGACCCTCTAGGGCCTAGCTAGCAGCATAATCCTCAACATTAAGGGTCGGAACGACCCCACACTTAAGCCCAAACATGCTCTTCATCTTTCAACTTCGGGTACTCAGACTTCCCCTAATCTGCAAAATAAAAACAAAATAAAACTTGACACTATAAAAATAAAAATCTAAAACTATTACACATTGGGTTGCCTCCCAATAAGCGCCTTAGTTACTGTCGCGGCACGACGTGAATCAACTTTTTCCTCCACCTCGAACTTATGAATTGTACCCCCAATTTTGCATCAAATTTTCTATTATGCTTCTGAGGCGGTGGTGTAAAAATAAAGGAACCAAACAATAGGTGTCGCATTTTGCACTTCTTGGCCCTTAAGTGAGGAATGTCGTTTTGTCTTTCCGATGTGGCAAATTTTAGGACATAGGGGCCTTGTTCCTCATCTATACACTTCCCTAAAGGCTTGGAAGGCTCGATTTCCATGTCGCCAACCAAACATAATTTAGAGAAATGCTTAGAATGAGGACCGACACGCCCCAACTCTAAAACTGCATTATTTTTTACATCCTCACTAAAGTATACTCCCTCAACCTCGGCGTCATCAATGATAATTTTATCGAATGGTTGGAATTCCTCTTTCTGCTCCAAATCGTGACTGCTATCCACGACAATTGATAGTTGGACATCAGACGCCTCAACCTTTTTATTTAATTGAGCCTGTAAGTCGTGGATATCTGAGCCAAATTGGTCTATCTCTTGTCCGAGTTTTGCTCTTTCTTCCATGAAGTATGTCATGTCACTTGTAATTTCATCAAAATAATTCCCCCATACTTCTATTCGGTGAGCTCGAACCAATAGCCAAGTATCACTCACAACATCCACTTTGTGAAAATCACTTGAGAGACTAGAACAACAGTTAGGACACTCATTTCACTGACCACCACACCATTTACAAAAGTTTCAATCATAGGATTTAGATGGGTCACATAAGACATCCCGTATGATCCAAATTTTAAAACAATTTCCCCATAAGTGGGGTCCTCCACAAAGTGCACAAAAATCATTAAAACATGAATGCCCAACATTCGATAAATTTTCATTCTAAGATGCCACTACTAAAAAAACTGCATTTTCCGACCTAAAAAAAAGGGCAATTTCCGACCTCACAATTAGGTCGAAAATATTACCGACCTCATGAGGTCGCCAAAAACCGATCTCATGAGGTCGGTAATTTTTTTTTTCCGAATATTAATTATATGAAATACCGACCTCATTATGTCGATAAATTATATTAATAATATAATGATATTAGTTTACCGACCCCATGAGGTCGGTAATTTGCAATTCCCTGAAAATGTTTGCAGAAAACCGACCTCATGAGATCGGTAATTTGCAATTTCTGAAAATATTTTGCAGAAAACCAACCTCATGAGGTCGGTAATTTGCAATTTCTGAAATTTTTTGCAGAAAACCGACCTCATAAGGTCGGTAATTTGCATTTCCCTGGAAATTTTCCAGAAGACCGACCTCATGAGGTCGGTATTTTATATGTCTGGGCCCAAGCCGACCTCATGAGGTCGGTACTCTGCAAGAAAAATGGTAGCATCTAGCTGTTATTCCAGCTACCCACCTGTCAAGATGAAAATAATTTTACTTTCAACTAAAACCAGCTCAAATAGTTGTCAATAATACACCAAACTACTATAAATACGTAAAACATTAAGCTACTATTACAATACATATATTACAACCACCAATACATCAAATTCAATTCGAAACTACTTCAAAGTTGAATAAAAATATCAATCAAACATTCACAAGAGACATTAAGCTACTTCAACTTTCGCAAACATTAAAACAACATTAAACTACTTCAACAATTGTAAACATCCACAAAACATTAAACTAGTCTACACTAAGTTAATATACAACATTAGACTATTTCACCCTTCGCAAACATCCACAAAACACTTACACAATCCACAAATCATATGGAGGTGGAAGACTATATGAAATGCCATTCATGAGGGGATCATGAGGCAATGGAGCGCCGCGTGGTGGGAGACGTGGCGACGGGCTTCTATCTCTAATCGCAAGGTTTTCTGGTGGTCTCCGGGAACCCTCGTCTCCTTAGCTTTCTTTGTTTTCTTACTCCTCTTTTCACCTGCCATCTATACAATAATGTATATAAGTATCGCAAATATAAATATTAGAAAAGGGATAGCTTCAAAATTTGTTTAAATAATTCACCTATTTAACTAAAATCAATGTTGGACTTAGTTGATGAAATTGAAAGGTTTGGTGAAACCATTCATGGAAAGTCAATCTATTTGAAATTTCAGGTTTGAATTTGTCGATGTCTGTTTATTTTCACCCCTAATTATATATGTTTGTTGTTCCTTTTAATATCACTCTGTAATTTACTACTACTCCTACTATCATTAAATTTGTACATTGAACTGGGAATATGTCAGTAGAGATAGTTGAATCTAATCTAAGTTTATCATGATACAGCCCCAACACATCCAGTCTAATCAAAAAGAAAAGTATTCAAACGCTAGCCTCAAGCAATTAGGAGTTTGTTTGGGGTAGAAATATAAAGAAGTTCAGCAAAATTAAACAACTTTGCAGAGAAGTCATTCTCTACCTGACTTCAGCTCTAAACAACAAAAGAATACTAGCATTTTTCTATCATTGCTACAACTTAAAAGGAGCTAACTTATTTAGCATTAACATATCACATTGGATCTTGACCACATTTCACAGCACATTCTCTCAGTATGGATGTTACTATTCTTTAGAAGTTTCTTAGATTCCATAGATGTTAGTCAAGCAGTTATACAGCAAATAAATCAAATCTTTAGCATGATCAACTGATTCCTGCCCTCTTCTAGTCAATAAGCTGTCAAGCTTTGGTTAACGAAGAATAGTGTAACCATGCTTCTCAACATTAGTCCAATATGAATTTCTCATACTTCTTTTAGATCAGTGGTTTAGACAAGTGGGAAGAAAGAGAAGATGCAAAAGAAACCAATTGAAATTCATACAACATATTAGGAGGATATCTCTGCATTTGAAGTGAACTTTAGAATGCTGGAAATATTGTGTTCAAATTATTATTAGATACTAAACAAATAACTGGTGTCTTGAGTATGTTGTTTATTAAAGTCCTTTCCAGTTAGAGTCAAGCATGAAGCAACCTTAACCAAAATAAATAGCTCATAATAAGAGTTGACCAACAACATCATGAAGTAATCCAGCTGAAAGGTTGCATTCTGAGAAGCTTTCAAGTTCTAATCACATTTGATATCAAGAGAGTGTTCCAAAACAGACATATACTTGAATCACACATAAAGACAATGTATAAGAACATATTAAGTCGATCATTAAATTTGTACATTGAACTATAGGTATATGCATTGAACACATTAACATGTTACAGTTATCAGAAGCTTCAAGCAATAAATGTCACGCAAATAAATAATTACCAGCAATATCCCACAACCCTAGATTGACAGTGGCTACATTTGCACTGAATTGTCAAACACAGTGGACACATAATCCTGTCAAACAATTGCATGAATGAGGGAAGAGCAGTTGATGTTAAATTAGGGAAAGATGAAGGGACTACTTCTCGGAATATAAAAACTTAGATATTTCAATTGACAAACAAAAAAGAGTAGATTCTATGCATGTAAAGTCATATGTGATAATACAACATTTTCCCTCAAAACCACAAAAGATGTAAATGCATCAAAGAGCAAACACCAGACAATCAAATATAATTATCACCAAGTTCATATTGAAGTAAATTCAATGTCTTCTCTTCCTTACATTTAAGGCTAATTATGACAATTTTATTTAGAAGGGTCATGTGATGAGTGTGGTAAGAAAAAACTCAATATGCTTATAAAAGTATGGCATAACAAAACAAACATGTAAACCAAAAGATCAAAACAAGATAACGACTTAGCGCCCCACAAGATATTAGGCCAAACAGACCTTCAATAAGCAAAAAAACCAAAACATGCAGCAGGAACTTGTGGACATGCCTAAGCAAAAATCTGAGACACTCGAATTTCTTTTCAAAAACTGAATAAAGGCTAATAAGACACGCACTGTTTACATGATGTTTATCAGTATATATTCACGAATAAGGCCTGAAATGAATCAAATTATGGATATAAGAGAATAAACAGAGAAAATGAGGCAAGAGGATGAATGCAATTTTACAAGGTAATACACATTGAAAAAGGAAAAAACTAGAAAGAAAAAAGAAGGAGAAAATAAGCTGTGTATTTTCTGGAAGATGATCAGAAAATGATTATCCAAGATAAAACATTTTTCCAGAAACATCTTTCTCTTTAAGTCCCATTTCTTTAAAAACACAGCTTTTTTTTAAATATCATTTTCCAGGTTTGATGTAAATGCAAGTGTCGTACGACAATGATAAGATACACAAATTGAATCTTTATTATAACTCCAACAATCAGGTGTTACAGCTCTGTCAATCATCTCATCTATCAATTGGTAAGCCTCGTCAGCTTTATCACTCTTAAAAAGCTTCTTAATAATACAGTTGTACGTAAAAACATTAGGCACAAGTTTGTACCTTTTCATCCGATCAAGGACCCTGAAAGCCGAATGAATATCATCCTTCACACAATAAGCATGAATAAATATTGAATAGGTAAAAGCATCTGGTTTAGGCCCCATAGACCTCATTTTTACAAACAACTCATAGGCCTCATCCATTTTTCCTGCCTTGCAAAATGACTCCAAAATGCTGTTACAAGCTAACACATCGACCAAAAAACCTCTCTCAAGCATTTCATCGAACAGTTTACGCGCCTCAACTACTTCCCCTAAATCTCCCCATCCCCTAAGCATAATGCTATACGATTTCACACTCAACGCGCATTCATCCTTAACTCTATCGAAAAGTTGTTTCGCTTCTTTCATATGTTTTCTTTTACACAATGCAAGCAAAAGTTGATCAACATCAACTACACTAGATGTAATTCCAAAATAAACCATTTTATCAAAACTCCTAATTGCATCAACAGGCAAATGAGCTCTACTATAACATCTAAAAACAACCCAAAAAATATCTCGACTAAATTCGCAAGATTTGTTTCTTTTTATCTCAACAAGAAAATCCCATAACAAGGGAAACTGTTTGCTACTTCCTAATATATGAACTGGGAATGTGATAGCTTTCTTTACTATGATTAAAACCGGGTAATTTCTGTGCCCATATGAAGAATCTATGAGAAGAAAATCCAAGATTTTTGCAACGTTGAAGGACTTGTTCAATTAAAAAACATTAGGCATACCTCAAATGATTGGTTGTGGACGCGATGGCAACGGCGGTACTGATTAGGGACGGTGGCGACGGTGACGACAGTACTGATTAGGGATGGCGGCGACGGTGACGACCTGCAATGATGGTGATATCGACGACGTATTATTAGGGTTAGAGAGAGGGGGGAGGGAAAACGTGATTGGGAAAGAGAGAGAGAAGGGGTTATTAATTTGATTTGATTCTGTTTTAATTTAATTTATTTGCCCAATTATACCGACTTCATGAGGTCGGTATATTCAATAATTTTATTTTTAATTTAAAAGAATACCGACCTCATGAGGTCGGTATATTCAATAATTTGAGGTCGGTATTCTTTTAAATTAAAAATAAAATTATAATATTAGGCATTAAATAAATTTCTGACCTACTGAGGTCGGTATATTATTTTTTTCAAATTTTGGTACAAAATTACCGACCTCATGAGGTCGGTTGATTTTTTAAAAAATTGAAAAATAAATATTACGACTTTACCGACCTCATGAGGTCGGTTTTTTTTCCGACCTCAACTGAGGTCGGAAAATCCTATTTTTTTAGTAGTGTGCCATGTCGAGAAGAATACTAGAATATTAAATAAAAAAATAAAAAAATAAAAATAAAAATAAAAATTGAATAGACAAAAAGAAAAGTCTAATCTAGATAAACAATTAATTTCTAAGTCCGGCAACGGCGCCAAAAACTTGTCGCTCCCAAACGCACACGCAAGTATACGCGGTTGTACAAGTAATATAGGTATAAAGTACATATATCGTACCCACAGGGACTTATGATTAACTATTTATTAAATTAAACTAATGCTAATTATCTAAACAAGAAATAAAATCCAAATTTATATTTATGAACTAAATAAAAATAAAAGAAAACAAATAATGAACTTCGATCAAGAAAGAGCGGTTTTTTATCGGAGAAGAGATAGATTTAGGGCTATGACCACTAACAATCCAGTTGAATCTTCAAATCGTTCTACTTATGGGTTACTAGTTGACGGGTTAATTATAACTTTATGATATTCTCTCAAACTACTCAGAAGCCTGTACATGCTACTATAATGCCTATATCTCTATGATCACTAGAGGTAACGAGAACGCATTTATTTCTCCGTAATCAACTAAATAGGACTAAAGGGTATATCTCTATCCTCAGTAGCGAAACGATAATATCGAAGAAACTCTATTTATTATTATTACGTACGTGAATTCCCTTTCTCAAGTCCAATTCACGCACCACAGATAGCGTTTAACTATTGGCCAGATAATCAAACAATTAAGCACAAGAATAAATAAGCAACCCAAAATATGGAAATTTGATTGATAGAAATTGTCGTCAAACCAACTATCATGTCTTTCGCCACAACCCCAGAATTAAAGAGTTTAGCTCCACATAGACATGGAGCAAAAACAACAAATCATTCGAATAAAAACGTAAAAATAAGTATTACAGAGAAGAGAAGGTAAAACTTTGTAACTCCGGCCTCCACGGCGGCTGCAAGCTCTCTCTAGGTCCAAAGTTATGAACTAAGAGTTTCAAGCGATCGAAAATTATTTTAAAACTTGTGTCTTATGAACTATTTATAGGTGTAGAAAAAAACTCAAATAAAATAACCTAGTCCAAAAAGGATAGGAAGATTTTTGGAGTCCAAAAATCCTTTGTGGCCGCCTTGCTGTGGACACAGCGTCCGTATGATAGTCCACGGGTAAATTTCAACCTGCCTTCTTTATTTGTTTGCTCCTTCACGTAAGGATATAACATTCAAATTCCAAAGTATTCATTCTTTTTTAAATATCAACATCTAATGCCACATAGACAAAATCTGAAATGCACGCCTTTCAGCTAAGTGCTTCAAATTTGTTCCATTTTGTTCTCCAGCGTGAAGTCCTCTTTCAACGTGAATTAATTTTCTCAATTTCAAACACTTTTTATCCAACTTTGGTTAAAATCTCTTTATCTTAACATCGTTTTATTTCTATATAATAAAATATAATATTAGGCACAAAGTAATGCAATAACATTCAAAAAAACAATTAAAAGTACTAAAATGTGAGACAAACAATGAGAAAATATATGCATTTTTGGCCGAACATCAATAGTAGATTTTTATCACATCTTGAACTTCTTCGAAATGAATCGTTTTCTATTTGTGTTTGAATTAGTAACTGGTCCTTAACTAACGATTTTTAAATTTAAAATTACAGAGATATGCTTAAAAAAAATCCGGGAATAATATTATTTCTATGATTAAAAAGCAATAATTTTGTAATTACTCGTTAGTGACAAAATCTCATTTTATTAAGATAATTTATAGCTAGATGTGAAAGATAAATATACAATATTAGCATAATTGGATATTCCAATTCTACAAGCATAATAGTAGTAAGTAGTAACATTCATGTAACTGAAGCCCGTGAGTCTCTTCCTCGTCCTACCATTATTGGACTTTTAAATCCAACGTTAATTACTACATAAACTTACCAAAGTTGGCTGAACATTAATTTAATTCTCAAGTTTATATAGTGGGAATTTTATGTCGATTGAATGGAGGAAACATGAACATTTCACTTGTATGTATTTTCAATTTTTTTAATTTAATTTTTTGCATGCGTTCTTGTCTTTACCTATTGCATCATGAACAAATTAAATGTTTTTTTTATTACAAATCTTAATTATTTCTTGTTCCCTCTAAACCTGTAAAGGACATTTTGTTTGAAGAAATGGTTTGCTCCTCGCAACATTTCGTCCACGACTGACACTGAAATACCATAATTAATCACTTAGAAAAAACTCTATGTCTCTGATGCATTTTGAACTTAGTAGTAAAATCCCAACACTTAGCTATAGAAGTTGTTAAATTCCAACTAATTTTTTTTTGACAGTTTTCATTAACCATATCATTTTTACGGCATTTGTTTAAAAATGTCAAGAAACTTATTTTTGCGTCTCATTTGTTACAAAAGTCAGTAAATAAGTGTTGTGGTCTGATTTCTTGTAATGTTTGGTTGAAAAATAACAAACTTTTGTTGTGAGTTGGAGTTGAATGAGCAGAGAGTTAACAAGACTCGAGTTGAGGAAGATTGACTCTATACGATAGGAAATTGTTATCATTTTGTACTATTACTACTCCTACTTCTACATAAAATAATAACCACTCTATACGCAATAAAAGAATCCATATAACCTATGCTTTTGAATAACCAATAGTAAATTTTGAATACTTAAACTATTAGTTTTATAACTCAAGAAAATATATTTAGAATATGTATACAATTAAGAAAAATTATATTACTCTTTTTTATAATTTACACGATATATACATGTGCAAAGCACTCCAGAAATTAGTTATATAATATGCACAATAATGTATAAAAAACATTAAGGTATATACACAATTTATATAATGTGTATAAACACCGCGGCGTATGTTCATTGTTTAATGTCTTAAATTCACAAAATTTGTTCTCATGTTGCTGTTTGTTTGCTTTTATTTTTTCCTTTTTTCTAAATGGAGCAGAATCGTCAAGCAGCTGTTTTTTTTTTTTTAAACGGCTAGACAAGTGAAATTAAAATTTGCGGCTAAGCGACAGTAAGAGAAAGGTGCCGATCGAGCGTCTATTTGTGTTTTTACCCTAAATATTACTCATACTTGCTGCAAAACGAAATGCAAAATGACAACTTCCCTATTTTTATTATTAATGTGTATAAATGGGCTAATTTCCAACTGGTTCAAATTTAGGAGAAAGACATACGGTTCGAATTATGTTGCAACATCAGCATGTAGTTTCCTAAGGATTAATCGAAAATATATTGAAATTTATTTAAATTATGTGAGAAGAATATATGGATGCATTCATCAATTATCATGACCATAATTACAAATTTGTTGAAACTATTACTCCATAGAAAATCAAAGATTATTAAATTTTAAGTTAACCAATTTAAGTAAGAGGTCATGTAATAAAAATGTCATATTTAAGTTGAATGAATATCCAAATTCAGTATCTTTTTAAATTTAGGAAATCCAGGGATTTCGACAATTAAATTTCTTGCAAAAAAATGAATCACAAACAATTCACGTCAAGGTAGACGTATATTTTCTAGTGGGACCCACATATTACATTTATTATGTGAGGAGAAAATAATGTTTGAAGTGTTTATTAGGCTTAAACAATTCTGGCTTTACTAAATCTTGCCATTACAATAGCTATTTGTGTTGCTGCATCTCTATAGTAACAAAACCACTTATACAGATAAATTATAGGTAATTGGTTTTGATCTTTTTTCTGTGTTCTTTTGATCTAGTCAATTGTCGGGTATGAATTTTCGTAGGTGTTTTATTCAGTTTTATACGTAATTAAGCTATTAGTGATCACTAATAAAGATGTTGTATACGGGCAAAACCGAGGACAAGATATCCTCGGTTTCCCGACAAGAAAATTAAGATCATGATGATCATTGTTGGATCGGACGAATCCCAATCGGGGTCAAGGTCAAGCGTTGGATCGTAGCAAGACCGAGCACATCTGGTCCCAGGTCGTTCAGTTCGGTTGGAACTGAATACCGAGATAGGACGAGAAGGCGGTTAACCATGATAAATGAGGGTCCGAAATATCCGCCATCAGTAGGATATGGCGGCGCCGATCTCGCTCGTCAGTTACTGAAGATTTTGTACCTTATTTAGACTTGTATTAGGGTTAGGACTCCTTTACTATATAAAGAGGAGGACCCCTTTTACTTTTGGCCAGTTCTTGGATACGCACAAAACATATTAAGCAATATAATCTGATTCCAAGTGTTTTTATCAATCTCTCTAAGAATTCTGTAATTGTTCATTTATTGACCATTGTAAAGCGAGCTCGGTTCCGAGGACTCGAGCCAACTGATCAGTTCTTCCCTAGGACCAATCGTTGTTTTATCGTGGTTTGATTGTTCAAACTCGCTTTTGCACTATTATTTATTGCTCTATAATCTTTCGTATTAAATTAAACTGCATATCCTTTGAGCCGCGTATAAATTTAATTGTTATCCATTTAAGGGGTAAACAGTTCGGCGCCCACCGTGGGACCTAGGATAATAGTAGTGGTTTAATACGAGTTTTGATAACACACAATATTTTACACTTGTTCTTTGAATTTGATTTCAGGTCTGTCCAACATGTCAGACTCTCACTCTGTCAATTTTCATGTTGAATCGAGCCACCACGAGGAAAACGACAATGGGGTACCTAACTACAACGTGCCCCCAGTCGATCCTAATGAAGCCGACCCTCACTCTCAAAACGCTGATAATACTGATCGGTCATCAGTAGGAGATGTGTCTATAGATGGGGATAATGGAGCCACATTGCAACAACTCAGGAACCAGTTGGAAATGGCTATGGCACAATTGCAGGCCTAATAAACGGTTATAGCACAACTGCAAAATCAAAATCGAGCACCCAATGTTGCTCCATCTGAAAAGACTGAGGAAACTGCCCCAAGAGAGGAAAGGCACGCTGCTGGGAATAACGGGAACGACCCCGGACAAAATGCCGAGCTGATGAGAATGCTCCAAGAACTGACGAGACGAGTATAGTCTGGGGAAAAGAAGATAGAGGCAAATGACAAGAAGGTGGAGAACTATTTCGTTCAAATGCCTTTCCCACCAAGTGCTGCACCAAAGCCGATCCCAAAAAGGTTACGCATGCCCAATATTCCAAAGTACAACGGGACCACTGACCCAAACGATCATGCGACCGCGTACACGTGTGCTATTAAAGGCAAAAACCTCGCAGAGGACAAGAGGCAGTCGGTGTTACTTAAGAAGTTCGGGGAAACCCTGTCGAAGGGAGCAATGGTATGGCATCATAATTTACCCGAGCATTCTATTGACTCGTTTGCTATGCTTGTAGATGCCTTTGTCAAAGCTTATGCGAGAGACATTAAGGTTGAAACGAGGAAGTCGGACTTGTTTAACATCAAACAGCGAGATAATGAAACCCTTCGTGAGTTTGTGGCCCGATTTCAAATGGAACATCTATATCTATCACCGGTTCAAGACGATTGGGCCGTTCAAGCTTTTACTTAGGGGCTCAACCCAAGAAGCTCGATCACATCTCTGGAATTGAAGCAAAATTTGGTAGAGTATCCAGCAATCGCTTGGGCCGATGTACACAACAGATATCAATCGAAGATCAGGGTCGAGGATGATCAAATTTTGAGGATTGCATCGGGATCATGGCGCTCCAGCAAAGGGAACGATCGGTCGAGAAGAACAACAGATCGAGAACCAAGACCATCCTATGATCGGTATCAGCCTTATCCACCTGATCGGTGGGCGCAACGATGACTTAGGCAGAAGAGATAGAAGGAATGACGCAACCCGAGTAATCGAGGATTAATGAACAGGAATGTTATATCCCGTATTTTATACATTCGGATATTTCAAGGTAGTCGTGGTAGGTTAAGGGCAAGACTATGTTCCAAAATTATTTCAATATACAAGTTGTTTATTAGTGTGGAAATGTTGAGAAAGGCTAAGGGCAAACTTGGAATTAGAGGAAAATTTATTTTTCATGAACCACAAAAAAAAAAAAAAAACCACAAGTGGCCGTGTGGCATATGTTCATTGGGTATTTGGAGGGACTATATATATATATATATATATATATATATATATATATATAGAAAATGATGACTAAGGATCAATTCATCTTTTTAATTTAAGGAAAGTTGGAGAAGCTTGGAGAAGGGGACATGTGTCCACCCTTTTATTTGTTGGAGATAATTATAAATATGGATAAGGCTTACATAGCAAGACAAAAATTAGTCATCTTCTAACATAAGAAACTTGGAGAAAAGGAAGAAGGCCATTCGGCCATGGTACAAAAAATTTAACCATGGAAATTGATCAAGAAAAATTATGTCTTTCTAGCAAACCAACCAATTGGAAGGTCCTCATTAACATGGAGTGGTTGTTGGAGCAATAAAACCATTCCTTTGTGCAAGGCACAACTCTAGCTAAGTTGAAGAGCTAAGAGGAAAAGGTAAGATTTAACTCTCTTTCATATGTTATGGATGGTCTATGCATGTTGTTGAGTGTTGTAGTTTGTGGAAATGGGTGAAATTCATGAAATATGCATGTGGGAGGTATGGCCGAATGGGAGTAGTGTTGTGTAGATATGATGAAATGATTTTATTTAGTAGTTTGATTATTGTTGTTGTGAATTCCATAATAAAAACGAAAGTTTAATGAATTGAAATGAAGTTGGAATCATTGTGGGATTATTGAAGGAATTAATATGACATTAGCATGGTTTCTTGTGTTGTGAAGATAATGTTGTTAACATGTGGTCGTAGATATAATGCATGAATTTGGAGGTGAGAAATGCGTTGATTTTATTGAATTGGAAGGTTGTAAGTTGGTTGTTGTAATTGAATTGAATATAAGAAAAATGTTGTCGAACTATGTAAAAGAAGTAACTAACGTTAGAATGTATTTTGGATTAATTGATGAAGTCGTTAGTGTGTAGATTGTTGGTATAGTTCATGAACTTGGAAGAGAAGAAATGTGTTGTTATTGTTCTTGTTGAATTTGGAAGGTTCCGGGTGAAGAGATATGTTGGTTGGGTTGTTTGAACATTATGTGAATTGTTTGAAAGTTCTTGAACCATGATAGAAAATATTTTGGATTGATTGTTGAAGTTGGAGATATGGTTGTTGGTATTGTTGTGATAATTTGGCCGAGTTGAATTCTCGGATTGTTGATTGATGATTTGGTCGAGTTAGATTCTCGGGGATGGTGTGTTTACAGGGGAGATGCTGCCGAAATTTCGGCAGGTCATAAGTGAATTTATTTGAAAGACTAAGACAAGTGTCTGTGACGATGAATCTAATGATTATGTAAATCTTCTTGAATGTAGACTAGCGATAACGAGCTTGGACAATTAAGCGTAGCTAATAGGACGTGGAGCAGGTATGTAAGGCTTACCCTTTCTTTCTTTTGGTATGATCTTTGTGAAACCAACATGACAAAGTATATGTATGATTTCAAAGAAACTCCTATTCTTAGAGCCACTAGGATGGCTAACGTTCTTGATTTCCATAAGCTGTTTCATATGGTTTTGATGCCTATCTATGATGTCCAAAATTCGGTTGATATGTTTCCGAGTGGCATTCAAGAGACAATGGATATGACTAATGTCTTGATTTTCAAATGATAGCGATATCCGAAAGGTACTTGATATGATTATTGCTTTGATTTTCCAAAAATGGCTTCTAAAACGTTCGTAGAAGGTTCTGTACTTCAAACGCTCATAACTTCCTTATACTAAGTCGGATTGACCCGAAACTTGTTTCTGGGCCTTCAGGTGTCGGTTTATGTACGTACCCATTGAGTCTTGAAAATTTGTTCTATGTGCATATGTATATGAAGCGACGCCTTAAGAGACTTATGATCTTATTTCATGTTCTCTTAACGCTGTTATTCGTTGCTAGTCTCATCTTATAATAATTGTTCTTTCAAGGTGAGACAAAGTCGGGATGATTATTCCATAATATAATCGGAGGTTACCGCCCTTACGTCACTCCGATAGGTACGTGACTTTCTTTGGGCTCTCATGCATGCTGCTTATATGATATATGTATATGCATATGGGGAATATGGGGAAAAAGGGACATATGTGGCGCTATAGACGCACTGCCACCTGGTTAGTTGGCGTAACTTATCATCCCAGACGCGGGACATATGTGGGGGAGCCGACGTTGTTCGGCGCTATGATATGTTCTATTTTCTATATGAAGAAGAAATGTTTTTCAAAGAAAGCCAAGCATGCATGGCATCCGCCCTAAGAGGCACTCAGATGTACAGGTTACTCTTTTACCTCATGATATGCTCTGTATTTCCATCCTGTTATGATTTACAATTACATCCCTTACTATGTTACTATTCATGCCTTACATACTCAGTACATTGCTCGTACTGACCCCCTTTTTTCGGGGGCTGCGTTTCATGCCGCGCAGGTACACCCAGATGAGTAGAAGCTATTATAGAAGATGTTCCAGCGGAGTTGGCAAGCTCCATTTGCTCTGGAGTGCTGCCGGGTCAGAGTACTATGTTATGATGTCTTGTTCGAAGTTAGAGACTTTGCAGACAGAGTCGTGGGTGTAGTATGTCAGTCTTGAAAGTGGCTCCACCAGCCGATGTGTCTTTATAAATTATGTTACAGATTCCACATAACCACAGATTTTGTTTGATTTGAGAACAACGAAAGAAAGATTCTAAACGCTTAACTATGTTTTTCATTTCTTATTGATGTAAGAGTCTAAAGAGATTAAGTATGTAATAAGAGTCAGCGGGTTCGCTCGGCTCCGAATGTGGGGTCGGGTGTCCATCACACCCTAGTAAGGTCGGGGTGTGACAAAGTGGTATCAGAGCAGGTCGTCCTAGGGGTTGTCTGCAAAGTCGTGTCCAGTAGAGTCCTGTTTATGAGTGTGAAGCCAGCGACATTTATAAACAGGAGGCTACAGGGCATCTAGGGATTGTTGACCTTCTTTCTGTCTTAGATCGTGTGATAGAGCCAAGTCACAGGAAAATGGAATTCCTTATATAAGCCTTACATACGACAGAAGAAGGTGAGTGATGATATGGCAAGTCACAGAGGTATGTCTTGATATATTTGTTCTGTTACCTGAACTGGAAGCCCTGGATGGCTGGAATGTGTCATATAGCCGTATGTTCTGTGAGGTATTGTCGATATTTGCTACGTACAGATTTTGAATAGTAAGAATGGTAAAGGGGATTCTGCCAGAATTGTTGGGTATGCCTAACAAGAAGAAGCGTGGAAAGAAAATATCGTAAATAGACAATAAGCGGGATGTAATATCTTAGAGGAGCTACGGATTTGGGCATGGCATGAAGAAAATTTCGAGAAAGACGATTAGCAATCCGAAGGATCAAAATGGATAACATTCAAGGTTTAGCAGGAGCAAGGTCTGTTAAAGGATTTAGAGAAAGTCGACAATCAGTTTTGCTGAAGATTATTATGTAAGGATGGTGAGTGAAAATCCGAACAGGCTGATACCCGAAGTATTCATAAGTAACGACAAAGAAGGTATATTTGCTATTATCGGGAATCTGGGAATCTAGGACGAAAGGTAGTGATACACGAAGGTGAAGGGTGAATATTAAGGATCGAAAAGGGTAAAGTAGTAATTGTAAAGGGAAGAACGTGTTACGAAAATATCTCGAAATCTGTAAGGCTTCAATTTGCTCTAGATCATGTAATAAAGGTCATGTGAGGAAGCGGATGCGATTATATCAGCATTAAGGCACCAGATTCCATCAAAGTTTCGAGGTTAAGCGTGCTAAGGTGGGAGAAATTTTAGGATGGGTGACCCCCTGGGAAGTGAACTAAAAGTTCTATAAATTGAGACATAAGCGGCAAATGAGAAGCTAGAGTAGCCTAAGGGAAACTAAAGTATACGGGATGGTTGGAGACCATAAGGGGTCGCGCAGGACGAGGCAGATTAGACTGGTGAAGAGACAGAAAGTGCATCACAGCTCTGGAATTAGGATAGGCTTGAATAACATTTGGAAGTATTTTGTGGGCTAGTTGATAGTAATTATATATATATGAATGTGTATGATATCCCATATATGATTCTATCGGCAGGCATGTGTATCCCAGCAACCGGTGTTACGGTATGGAAGGCATCAATCGAGTAAGGGTACCGGAGTTCAAGTGACAACAAAAATAAACGGAACAAGCGTTACGAGCTAAACTAATGCTATGTTCACTACATGTTAAGATTGGAAAGTTTTAATACAACAATATTTGGAAAAGAAAGAGAGTGAGTAGATGGAAAACAAAGAGATCGAAGTGTCGGAAGAAGGTGAAAGGTAAGAAACCTCAGTGAGTGAAGCTCCCGAGAGAAGCTACCGGCAAAACACGAGACTATTTGGGTAAGAACTCAAAGTAGCCATGTGAAAAGGGATAGAGTGTGGTAAAAGGAAACAGGAGAGGAGTGTATGAGTTCGAGAACCGATTCCAATAAGTAAGGTTAAGGGAATAGTAACCACGACAAGGAATGTGAAGTAAGAGAAGGAATGACTAAGCTTAGTGACGATGTTATAAGACTTTGGCCTTGAAAGATGTATAAAAGAATAAATGTGTAGCTATATTAATGTAGTTAGAGGTTCGATGAACAAGGATAGGGAGAGTGAAAGTTGTAAGGATTCTGTGCTAAGAACAAAAGTAGCGGGACGCTTGAAAAATATGGACGCACAGCTACAACACAAACACGTAGTTAAAGAAGAATTACGAGCAAGCGAGCTAAGCAAGCGAAAGGATGAATAGTGGATGGAAGGGTATGGAAATGTGGACAAAATGATGGCATAGACAGGAAGTAAAAGAAAAACTTATGATAAGAAGTTTCGATATGATATGCACGGAGTTGGAAAGAAAGACGAGGAGTACGGTATGAACCAAGACTTCACAAAAGGACTGTTGGCGTATAAGGAGCCCCTTAAAAGGGGGGGGGGGGGATAATATATTATATCAGACTTAAAGGGAATCGCAATACTGTCAGTCTCCAGAAGGGAAAAACTTATTAGCTCGGGGCCAAAGTTCAAAACATATCGGCACATCGGAAGGATACCTGGAAGTAGTAAAAAAAAAAAAGAATTGACAATGAGTGTACCGTGAGGCCGACATGAAGAGAAAAGATGACCTAGGAAGAACAAGGATAATAAGTTGGCGCAGTGGATTAAGAAACCCATGACACGGAATAAGGACTCATGAAAAGAGCGAGGAGTTTGATTGTAAGGAAAATAGGGTGCAAGATAAGGAATGGGCATGAAGAAAAGAACAACTAAACAAGGGACCCTCTCGGAGCATTATGACACCCCACGAAGTCAGTTGAACATTCAAGGATGAAGGTTCTAAAGGGGGGGAGGATGTTATATCCCGTATTTTATACATTCGGATATTTCAAGGTGGTTGTGGTAGGTTAAGGGCAAGACTATGTTCCAAAATTATTTCAATATACAAGTTGTTTATTAGTGTGAAAATGTTGAGAAAGGCTAAGGGCAAACTTGGAATTAGAGGAAAAATTATTTTTCATGAACCACAAAAAAAAAAAAAAAAAAAACAACCACAAGTGGCCGTGTGGCATATGTTCATTGGGTATTTGGAGGGACTATATATATATATATATATATAGAAAATGATGACTAAGGATCAATTCATCTTTTTAATTTAAGGAAAGTTGGAGAAGCTTGGAGAAGGGGACATGTGTCCACCCTTTTATTTGTTGGAGATAATTATAAATATGGACAAGGCTTACATAGAAAGACAAAAATTAGTCATCTTCTAACATAATAAACTTGGAGAAAATGAAGAAGGCCATTCGGCCATGGTACAAAAAATTTAGCCATGGAAATTGATCAAGAAAAATTATGTCTTTCTAGCAAACCAACCAATTGGAAGGTCCTCATTAACATGGAGTGGTTGTTGGAGCAATAAAACCATTCCTTTGTGCAAGGCACAACTCTAGCTAAATTGAAGAGCTAAGAGGAAAAGGTAAGATTTAACTCTCTTTCATATGTTATGGATGGTCTATGTATGTTGTTGAGTGTTGTAGTATGTGGAAATTGGAGAAATTCATGAAATATGCATGGGGGAGGTATGGCCGAATGGGAGTAGTGTTGTGTAGATATGATGAAATGATTTTATTTAGTAGTTTGATTATTGTTGTTGTGAATTCCATAATAAAAATGAAAGTTTAATGAATTGAAATGAAGTTGGAATCATTGTGGGATTATTGAAGGAATTAATATGACATTAGCATGGTTTCTTGTGTTGTGAAGATAATGTTTTTAACATGTGGTCGTAGATATAATGCATGAATTTGGAGGTGAGAAATGCGTTGATTTATTGAATTGGAAGGTTGTAAGTTGGTTGTTGTAATTGAATTGAATATAATAAAAATGTTGTCGAACTATGTAAAAGAAGTAACTAACGTTAGAATGTATTTTTGGATTAATTGATGAAGTCGTTAGTGTGTAGATTGTTGGTATAGTTCATGAACTTGGAAGAGAAGAAATGTGTTGTTATTGTTCTTGTTGAATTTGGAAGGTTCCGGGTGAAGAGATATGTTGGTTGGGTTGTTTGAACATTATGTGAATTGTTTGAAAGTTCTTGAACCATGTTAGAATATATTTTGGATTGATTGTTGAAGTTGGAGATATGGTTGTTGGCATTGTTGTGATAATTTGGCTGAGTTGAATTCTCGGATTGTTGATTGATGATTTGGCCAAGTTAGATTCTCGGGGATGGTGTATTTACAGGGGAGATGCTGCCGAAATTTCGGCAGGTCATAAGTGAATTTATTTGAAAGACTAAGACAAGTGTCTGTGACGATGAATCTAATGATTATGTAAATCTTCTTGAATGTAGACTAGCGATAACGAGCTTGGACAATTAAGCGTAGCTAATAGGACGTGGAGCAGGTATGTAAGGCTTACCCTTTCTTTCCTTTGGCATGATCTTTGTGAAACCAACATGACAAAGTATATGTATGATTTCAAAGAAACTCCTATTCTTAGAGCCACTAGGATGGCTAACGTTCTTGATTTCCATAAGCTGTTTCATATGGTTTTGATGCCTATCTATGATGTCCAAAGTTCGGTTGATATGTTTCCGAGTGGCATTCAAGAGACAATGGATATGACTAATGTTTTGATTTTCAAATGATAGCGATATCCGAAAGGTACTTGATATGATTATTGCTTTGATTTTCCAAAAATGGCTTCTAAAACGTTCGTAGAAGGTTTTGTACTTCAAACGCTCATAACTTCTTTATACTAAGTCGGATTGACCCGAAACTTGTTTCTGGGCCTTCAGGTGTCGGTTTATGTATGTACCCATTGAGTCTTGAAAATTTGTTCTATGTGCATATGTATATGAAGCGACGCCTTAAGAGACTTATGATCTTATTCCATGTTCTCTTAACACTGTTATTCGTTGCTAGTCTCATCTTATAATAATTGTTCCTTCAAGGTGAGACAAAGTCGGGATGATTATTCCATAATATAATCGGAGGTTACCGCCCTTACGTCACTCCGATAGATACGTGACTTTATTTGGGCTCTCATGCATGCTGCTTATATGATATATGTATATGATATATGTATATACATATGGGGAATATGGGGAAAAAAAGGACATATGTGGCGCTATAGACGCATTGCCACCTGGTCAGTTGGCGTAACTTATCATCCCGAACGCGGGATGCCCGGACGCGGGACATATGTGGGGGAGCCGACGTTGTTCGGCGTTATGATATGTTCTATTTTCTATATGAAGAAGAAATGTTTTTCAAAGAAAGCCAAGCATGCATGGCATCCACCCTAAGAGGCACTCAGATATACAGGTTGCTCTTTTACCTCATGATATGCTCTGTATTTCCATCCTGTTATGATTTACAATTACATCCCTTACTATATTACTATTCATGCCTTACATACTTAGTACATTGCTCGTACTGACCCCTTTTCTTCGGGAGCTGCGTTTCATGCCGCGCAGGTTCACCCAGATGAGTAGAAGCTATTATAGAAGATGTTCCAGCGGAGTTGGCAAGCTCCATTTGCTCTGGAGTGCTGCCGGGTCAGAGTACTATGCTATGATGTCTTGTTCGAAGTTAGAGACTTTGCAGACAGAGTCGTGGGCGTAGTATGTCAGTCTTGAAAGTGGCTCCACCAGCCGATGTGTCTTTATATATTATGTTACAGATTCCACATAACCACAGATTTTGTTTGATTTGAGAACAATAAAAGAAAGATTCTGAACGCTTAACTATGTTTTTCATTTCTTATTGATGTAAGAGTCTAAAGAGATTAAGTATGTAATAAGAGTCAGTGGGTTCGCTCGGCTCCGAATGTGGGGTCGGGTGCCCATCACACCCTAGTAAGGTCGGGGTGTGACAAGGAATATGACCGATAGACCATCGGGAAATAAAGAAGCCTCAAGATTGTCGGAGTACAATTTCTGCATCGATGTGGCGACTATAGTAGCTGCTGTCATCCTCAACGGTGACTTAGGCAGAAGAGATAGAAGGAATGACCGCAGCCCGAGTAATCGAGGATTAATGAACAGGAATATGACCGATAGACCATCGGGAAATAAAGAAGCCCCGAGATTGTCGAAGTATAATTTCTGCATCGATGTGGCGACTATAGTAGCTGCTGTCATCCTCAACAGAGAAACGAGGCACCCAAGGCCTATCCAGTCCGATCTGAAAAAATGAGAAAAGAGCCTGATTTGCAAGTACAATCATACCCATGGATAACGAACCAAAGATTGTCAACAGCTACGGGAGGAGGTCGCTCATCTGTTTAATCTGGGTTACCTTCGAGAATTTCTAAGTGAACGGGCCAAAGCTCATTTCAAGAACGTGGATGCCAACAAGCAAGATGGACAGGAAGAGCCTCAACATGTGATCCACATAATTATTGGGGGAGTGGACATTCCCCAAGGACCAATAGTGAAACGCATCAATGCTTCCATCACTAGAGAAAAGCGTATATGGAGTTATGACCCCGATGGTCCCATCTCATTCAACGATGAGGATATAGAAATCATCGTTCAGCCCTACAACAATGCACTGGTAATATCTGTCCTTGTTAATAAATTTAGAATTAAATGTGTGTTAATTGATCAAGGTATCTCGGCTAATATCATTCGATGGAGAGTCATCGAGCAGCTGGGACTACTAGTCAGATCATGCCAGCCATCCGAGTCCTCAACGGGTTCAACATGGCTTGCGAAATGACGAAGGGTGAAATCACCTTGCCGGTCAACACAGCTGGAACCACACAACAGATTAAGTTTTATGTGATTGAAGGAGACATAGGATACAATGCAGTATTTGGAAGACCATGGATTCACAACATGAGGGCAGTGCCCTCAACCCTGTACCAAGTGTTAAAGATCCCAACCCCAGAAGGAATTAAGACGGTTCGTGGTGAGCAACAAGTTGCAAAGGAAATGTTCGCGGTTGAGGAAGCGACTTCGATCGCTAAGGCTTGGGTGTTGAAGGACGGAAAGTTGAACGAAGGGGAAGACGCCAAATAATAATCACAGACTCCGATCCCGGTGTCCATGAGAGATCAGGAAAGGAATGCACCAGATGAAGAAATCGACTATGGGGTCCTGAGATCCTTCGTGGTACCCGATGATTTAGACACCACTAAGTCAACGGTCGAGGAACTTGGGTAAGTTATACTGTTCGTTCATCTATCGGACAGGATGGTATACCTGGGCAAGGGGTTGACCTCTGAGCTCAGGAAGAAACTTATTGAATTTCTTAAAAATAACGCCGATTTCTTTGCCTGGTCCCATTTAGATATGACAGGTATCCCACCGAAGGTGACAACTCACAAGCTGAGTCTGGACCCAAGTTTCTCTCCAGTTAAGCAAAGAAGAAGGCCACAACCCGAGGTCAAGCATGCATTCATCAAAGATGAGGTATCTAATCTCCTTAAAATAGGATCCATTCGGGAAGTTAAGTACCCGATTGGTTAGCTAACGTTGTAGTCGTACCTAAAAAGGGAAACATGTTTAGAATATGAATAGATTATAAAGATTTAAATAAAGCATGCCCGAAGGATTCGTTTCCTTTTCCCAGCATCGATTGAATGATCGACGCTATGGCAAGGCACGAGATGCTGAGTTTCCGCGACACCTACTCCGGGTATAACCAAATACAGATGGACCTAGAGGACCGAGAAAAAACTTCTTTTGTGACTAGGTTTGGCACATATTGTTATAATGTCATACCGTTCGGCTTAAAAAATACCGGTACCACCTATCAACGCCTAGCTAACCAAATAGGAAAATCAATGGAAGTTTATATAGATGATATGGTTGTTAAGTCCCAGCGAGCAGAGGACCATTTAAGGTATTTGTAGGAAACTTTCAACATATTAAGAAAATACAACATGAAGCTAAACCCAAAAAAATGTGCCTTCGATGTTGGTTCGGGTAAGTTCCTCAGCTTCATGGTAACAAATCGAAGGATCAAGATCAACCAGGACAAAATAAAGGCAATAGAATATATCACCGTTGTAAACGACATCAAAAGGGTGCAAAGATTGAACGAGCAGATAGCTGCACTAAGCCGCTTCATCTCCAGATCCCGGATAAAAGTCATCGGCTTTTCTCGTTACTGAAGAAAAAGACCGACTTCGCCTGGACCCCCGAGTGTCAGAAGGCTTTAGAAGAACTCAAAAGGTATTTATCAAACCCACATTTGCTACACACCCCAAAGGCAAACGAGCAGTTGTACCTGTACTTGGTGGTGTCCGAGATAGCGGTAAGTGGCGTCCTGGTTTGAGATGAAGAAGGTACGCAATACCTAGTTTATTATGTGAGTAGGACTTTAGGTGACGCTGAAACCAGATACGCACACTTAGAAAAATTAGTACTTGCTTTATTGAGTGCATCTAGGAAATTAAAACCATACTTTCGGTGTCATCCCATATGTGTCGTAACCTCATACCCCCTTAAGGAATGTGATGCATAAACCCGAACTATCAGGACGGTTAGAAAAATGGGCTATCAAGATTAGCGGGTACGATATTGAATATAAACCCCGAATTGCTATCAAATCCCAAATACTAGCTGACTTCGTGGCCGACTTGACACCGACCATGATCCCCAAGGTCGATAAAGAATTACTCCTTACCTCGGGGACTAGTTCGGGGGTTTGGACCTGATTCACAGACGGTGCTTCCAATGTGAAAGGGTCCGGGTTGGGGATCGTTCTTAAACCATCCACTGGTGATGTAATAAGGCAATCTGTTAGATCTGTTAATTTGACTAATAACGAAGCTGAGTATAAGGCTATGATTGCAGGTTTGGAACTGGCCAAAAGCTTGGGAGCTGAGATCATTGAAGCCAAGTGCGATTCCCTCCTAGTGGTCAATCAAGTAAATGGTACATTCGAAGTCAGGGACGATCAGATGCGGAGATACTTAGAAAAATTACAGGTGGTACTACATCGATTCAAAGAGTGGACACTGGAGCACATACCTCGGGATCAAAATAATGAGGCCGACGCCTTGGAAAATTTAGGCTTATGAGTAGAATCTGAAGAATTCAATTCTGGAGCGGTGGTGCAGTTGATGAGTTCGGTGATAGAAACTGACCACGCTGAAGTAAACTTGACAGGCTTGACTTGGGATTGGAGAAACAAGTATATGGATTATCTTGAAACGGGGAAACTGCATCCGATCCCAAAGAATCGAGGGCCATTCGAGCCAAGGAAGATAGCTTTTGCTTGGTCGACAACTAGTTATACCGAAGGTTATTTTACGGTCCCATGGAACGGTGTTTGGGGCCAGGAGAAACCGACTACGCCATGAGAGAAGTTCACGAGGGGACTTGTGGAAACCACTCGGAAGCCGATCCGCTGGTATGCAAGCTGATCAGAGCTGGTCACTATTGGAATGAGATGGAGAAGGACACAAAAGCCTTTGTCCAAAAATGCAATGAGTGCCAGAGACACGCTCCCTCAATACATCAACCGGGAGAGGAACTTCATCCGGTCCTTTCTCCACGGCCATTCATGAAATGGGGAATGGACATAGTAGGGCCTTTGCCTTGGGCTCTAGGTAAGGAACACGTCCAAAAATGCAATGAGTGCCAGAGACACGCTCTCTCGATACATCAACCGGGAGAGGAACTTCATCCGGTCCTTTCTCCACGGCCATTCATGAAATAGGGAATGGACATAGTAGGGCCTTTGCCCTGGGCTCCAGGTCAGGAACACTATATTCTACTTATGACTGACTGTTTCTCTAAGTGGGTTGAAGCACAGGCATTGGAGAAGGTTAGAGAAAAGAAAGTTATCGACTTCATATATGACCACATAATCTGTCGGTTCAGGATACCAGCAGATATTGCATGTAATAACGGGAAGCAGTTCATAGGTAGCAAAGTCAGTAAGTTCTTCGAAGAATACAAGATCAAAAAGATCTTGTCAACCCCGTATCATCCAAGTGTGACTGGTCAAGCTGAATCGACAAACAAAATCATATTACAAAACCTGAAGAAAAGGTTGACTGGGTCTAAGCACAGGTGGAAGGAGATTTTACCCGAGGTCTTATGGGCGTATCGTACAACTATAAGATCCAGCACCGGGGAAACCCCGTTCTCCCTAGTGTATGGAGCCGAGGCACTAATACCCGTCGAGGTCAGTGAACCAAGCTTAATGTTTCAACATGCTACAGAGCCATCGAACCACGATGCAATGACCACTGGTCTAAATCTAGTATATGAAAAAAGAGAAGCTGCCTATGTCCGGTTAGCAGCCAAATAGCAAAGGATGCAAAAATACTATAACCAGAGGGCCAATCTTAGGCATTTTCAGATTGGGGACTTGGTCCTGTGAAAAGTCACACTCCACACTAAGAACCCCAATGAAAGGAAATTAGGCCCGAATTGGGAAGGACCATATAGAGTCACCAGCATAACCGGGAAAGGCTCCTATCATCTCGAGTTTGAAAATGGAAAACAACTTCCAAACAACTGGAATGTGGCGCACCTAAAACGATACTATTGCTAAGGTATGAACAATCTTTACCCTTCCATTCTTTTAAGTCTAACCATGCAGGCATACATCAAAGTGGATGTCGGAAGCAGCACAATGGAAGTCGAGAAGTCATAAACTTAGGACTGAAAGCACGTGCTGCACTCTTTTTTCCCTTCGACCGGTTTTTTCCTGATGTGGGTTTTCCGGCAAGGTTATTAATAAGGCAGCGCCATACAACGTGCTACTAAAATTAGGAGGACCGATCAAGAACCGGAGACTGGGGACTGCCCACATCGGATAAATAGTACTCGAGCCCTCACACTTCGGACTCCAGGACTAGGGGACTATCATACCCTGGGCAAATCTATACCTATTCAAAGCCAAGGCTTGAACGATATGATTTTTTGTAAGGGCCAAATGGTCGATTGAATCGTGCCCGATTAGTTTGTTCTTGCCACGACAACTATTATAATCTTGTCTTCGGATCAATCAATAAACTTGGAAATTTTTCAAAGTATCATTTTGGCTGTTACTATTCCTTTGCATTAGTATTACATTTTATCGGAACCCCAAATATCCGAAATGTGCAAACTAAAGGCTAAAAGCCTAAGTTGTTAAAAGACTACGGTCTAAAATATAAAGGATTACGATCTAAATTGTTGAAGGCTACGGTCCGAAGTGTTAAAGACTACGGTCTAAAAACCCAAAAAATACAACTCAACTTGTTTAGTAGACTACGTCAAAATGTGGTCCGAAGTCATTGAAATTTTGACCCGATCACACAATGCGACTCAGAGACGTCTAAGTTCGCAAAGAGAAAAATAAGGCTTTTGCATGCTACATATTCATTAACTTGTTAACGGTTAACAAATAACCTCGGTATCGTCCCTGAAAGTCGGTACTAAGGCAATATCGTATGTCAGTGAAACTCAAAATCGAGTCACCACTACTTCAAATTTTATTTTTGCTAAGGCAATAGTGCATGCTAAGGCAATAGTGCATATCGGACAACTTCTAAACCAAGTCAATGATTATTCTAATCATTAAACACAAAAGATAAAGGAATATTATGCAATGAAAAATCGGTGAATTAAACCAGGCAAAGGCTTTCTTTTTTATATATATGTCAAATATTTGCAAAGGCTCAGAAAACGACCTTGATCGCAAAAAGCAAAAAGAAATCTAAGGCTCCTAAGCCTGATCTTTATCCGATATCGCGGCATCACCCTCGTCCGATTCAAGGTCACTATCCGACCCCTCAGGATCATACTTGGCCTTCGCCTCTGCCTCGAGCCTCTTGGCCTCTTCGATAGTCCGATAAGTCCACCCCGATGGCATAAATGTCTTCTAAAGTCTCCCTTCAGGATATACACCGCATATACTCGGCCCAAGTGTCGCTCTTTCTCTCGGCCGCAGTTACATCGGCTTTGTGCTGAGCCAACATCCCATAAAAACTCGAGATTCGGCCCAGGGCTTCATTGTATTTGGCTTGTATATTGATGTTATCACGACCAAGATTGTCTCGCTCCAACTCGACCGAGGCAAGTTTCAATCGGAGTTCAACAATTAGCTTCAACATCTCATCAGCCTTCTCCGTCATCATACGAAGCCGATCCTTAGCTGAGGCCAAGTCTTCCTTGAGACCATCTCTCTCGGAGGCAACACCATCCATTTTTCCCTTGAAGGCTTGGAGGTCGGGCTTAATCTCGTTGAGCTCAAACCGAAGCTGGTCGATCAGTGTTACATACTCTTGGACCTGAGAAGGGGTAACATTAACATCGACTATTAACTGCTTATTATGAACTTCAAAAGTCCTTACCTTCCCTTCTAGGAGTTCATGTTCCCGTCTGGCCTCGATGGCCTCATTCTGGGCCTTTTCCAACTCGGACTGAAGAGTGGAGGGGCCGGGTAAGCTCGAGATAAACTCTTGGTTTTGCTCGTAGAGCTTCCTGAGCAATTTCGTCTCTTAGATTTTCTTCTCGAGCTGCCTTAAGATGGTCCACTTCCATACTCAGTCGGTGGAAACTTTCATGGTGAAGCACGGAAGCCTGAAACAAAAAGGGAGCAATTGTTAGAATATAGAACGGAAAAACAGACTACGGAATTCCACGAACAGATTAAACATTACCATGGTTCTTGCCTTTCCACCCTTCAGGTGCCATGCTCCTCAAAGAACGGCCCACGTCACGAGAGGCGCCTAAAAGTGCAACCACCGATTCGAAGATAGTGATTACGAGCTCAGGTTCGACCGGATTCGGGGTGGGATTCCATGTTTCTGGAAAGTCTACGGACAGGGAGCAGTGGAGTTGGGCCGTGCGAATCATCACGAACCGATATAGCCATCCCCTATCATAGTCATCTTTCGGATCTATGAGACTTGGAGTCCCACGGGGGAGCAAATGAACTATACCTCCTCGGATTACCCGAGGTACGTAAATGTGGATCAAATGGTCGATGGTAAAAGAAACCCCAGCTATGTTGGCTAAAATTTCGAGGCATTACACGAGCCTCCAAATCTGTGGAGCAATTTGTCCAATACAAATATGGTATCGACGACAGAAGTCCTCAATCACTTGAGGAATGGGAAGAGAAAACTTGATGGCAAAAGGGTAGGTATAGATCATCGAATAACCAACAACATGATGATCGATCCTTACCCCGCTTTCAACAGGGCGGACGTCGACATCCACACCGAGGTTGCAATCATTCCGAACTACGAAGATGGTGGGATCGTCGATAAAGGATTTGAATTTCTCCACAAAATCAAGATGAGAATATATTTTACAATCGTTCGCATAGTTGAAACCGGCAGGAAGAATGTTCGCAGTGAAAAACTCCAACTCCTCCTCAGGGATGGTCGCTCCCATCGCTGACAAGGGCGGTGAATGTGGCAGTGACGAAGAATGGTCCACACTTTGAGTTAGCAACGGTAGAGAAGTCATGACCAAGAATAAAGTGTAGTGTCAAGTGGTGAAAAATAATGGTTTAAGAAAGGTCCAAAACTCAGAAGAGAACGTAGAACTTGGCAGTTGCAAGCAAAGTTTTTTTTTTTTTTTTTTTTTTTGAAAAGATGAGGTTTAGGGTTTAGGTTCAAAGTGCATGGCAAGAAGGAAGTATATGGGCTTTATATAATGGGGAGCACAAAATGTTTTGAAGGATTTAAGAGTTTTGACAAGGGGCGGATTCTCAAGACTGATTAGGCGGCTGAAGTAATTATGAACTAACATCGGGCAGAGTGCAAGGATTTGATGGGAACGTCTTTTCCAAGGTGGCTAGGTACGGCCTACTCGGCTTTATTCGGATCCATTTCCCGAAGTTAATACTTCCCTCCGGAAAATGGAGGGACTATCTGTATACGGGCAAAACCGAGGACAAGATATCCTCGATTTCCTGATAAGAAAATCAAGATCATGATGATCATTGCTGGATCGGACGAATCCCAATCGGGGTCAAGGTCAAGGGTTGGATCGTAGCAAGATCGAGCACATCTGGTCCCAGGTCGTTGAGTTCGGTTGGAACTGAATACCGATATAGGATGAGAAGGTGGTTAACCATGATAAATAAGGGTCCGAAATATCCGCCATTAGTCAGATATGGCGCGCCGATCTCGCTCTTCAGTTACTGAAGATTTTGTACCTTATTTAGACTTGGACTAGGGTTAGGATTCCTCTACTATATAAAGAGGAGAAACCCCTTTACTTTTGGCCAGTTCTTGGATACGCACAAAACATATTAAGCAATATAATCTGATTCCAAGTGTTTATCAATCTCTCTAAGAATTCTGTAATTGTTCATTCATTGACCATTGTAACGCGAGCTTGGTTCCAAGGACTCGAGCCAACCGATCGGTTGTTCCCTAGGACCAATCGTTGTTTTATCGCTGTTTGATTGTTCAAACTCGCTTTTGCACTATTATTTATTGCTCTATCATCTTTCGTATTAAATTAAACCACATATCCTTTGAACCGCGTATAAATTTAATTGTTATCCAATCCATTTACGGGGTAAACAGATGTATTCCTCCATTTGAAGTCAATTCATGATGATTAGCCATGAACACACTAAGAAATATAATTCTCATTATTAACAAAAATTTAAAACTCAAAAATCAAGTGAACCCTAAAAATTTGTAAGTGGTAAACATGATCAGTTTTCTATTCTAGGTCTATTTTTTAAAGATACACCATAAATATTTTATAGTAAATTTGATAAATAACTTAATTGACGGTCCATTTCACTCATCAACAACATTACAAATTATTACAATCTATGCGGATTTCCTCTGTGGTAGATGCAATTTTTGTTTTTTTGGCGCAATTGATTTTAAATATATAATGTGCCATATTAATAATTTTTACACATGTGAAATTATTTGAAGGCTTTTGAAAAAACATACTGGAAAGGAAGTATAAAATTTCTTTCAACAATTTTCTTTTGTTTTTCTGAATAAAATTCGTCTAGGGTTATAGCGAGTTTTATCATTGATAATTAAGCTATGAGAAATAAATGAACTCTCAGTATAAATTTAACAACAAATTTCTAACTTCATATGAATTATTTTTCTTTTGGCTACACTGATAGAAGAAAAAAGGTAAATAACTATAATCTTGAATATTGAAAGAGGTCTCATCAAGTGATCATTCTGTTAGTGTGTAATAAAGTTTTGCCTGGTATTACTCTTGCATAATCAAGAATACGATAAATTAGATCGTAGTGAAAAAAACTAAAATATCTATAATCTTTTAACTTTGAAATATGTCTTAGTGAGTGACTTTTTATGTGGACTAATTAAAGTTTTCTCATGTAACTAACAAAACGATGAATGGGATTGAACGTGGTAAAGGTCACTATTAAAGAAGACGAGATAGATAGAATCTCTGATCTGCCCCAAGATATTCTCGATGAAATATTTAAAGATATGACATTGTAAGAACTGCCAAAAACATGTGTTTTGTCAAATAAATAGAATCAATTTTTGGGCTACTCATCCAACCCTAGTGCTCGACAGAGAATTCTTTGAATATAGACGTCGTAGCATGAGAATGGTTGAATATAGTTTATGTAACATAATTGACAAGATTCTCTAATTACCCATGTTGGTTCCATAGTTAAATTTTTCCTTGACTTGTCAACCATCTATTATCCTGATTGGGATCTTGATCATCAGTTACTATATGTAACCATAATAGGTGTCCAGGAACTAACCCTAAATAATTTTAAATGAAAAACATTTACTTGTCCTTTTTGCATACTTAATTTCCCAACTCTCACATATTTGAATATCATCGGCAACTGCATAATAAAAACACCTTATCGCATCACATTATTCTCAAATCTCCTTGAACTGCACTTGAATTCATAAACTTTGGCCCAGCCATAAAAAATCATGTCCTTAACATCTCATTACTCTCAACTCTAACATTCACTGCATGCATTAATTTTCATTTTCTCAACATTTCTGCTTCGAGGATCGAGTTATTGACGATTACTGATAGTCAAGACTTCTTTCTTTATGCTCTAATTGTAGAGCGCTTGCCTTGAGTAATTCTTGCATTGGTGTAAGTATTTGATCACGACATGTTTTATTGTTTATAAGTTCTTAATGAACATTTAAGCTCATGATAATTAACCATATTTGGTTTTTGCATATTTTTTGTTTTACCAAGCTTTGGGGAAGAGAAATTACTCCAGTTGCATCCAAAGCCATTGGAGAGTGTGGAGATGGGTGTAGAGTTTGGTGATCTAGATCAAGTTTCTAGCGTTCTTTCCTTGATTTAAAGTTATACCAACTTGCGTAAACTAGACATATATGTAATATTTTCTCATCTTTAATAGTTTAAAATAGAGCTTTTCAGTTAATATATACCGTGTAAATGTTTCTTACACTATTAGGTCATATTGTAGCAAGTAATATATGTCTTGTTTTCAAGATTACAAATTTAACTTTTAAAGAGATCAGAATTACCTATAAATATATATTTGATGATCTGATAGTGTAAAAAATATTTTATACCGTCACTATATATAAGTAAAACTCCTTCAAATTTTAGAGATTAACTAATTAATACACACCAATAGTATAAAACAATTTGTATATTATCAGGTTATCCAAAAGATATCTATAGGTAATCCAAAAGATATCTATAGGTAATCCTTTGTAAAAAGTGAGATTTATCTTCTTGAATATAAGATAGTTAACTTTCTACAACATGCATATATGACCTGATTTTACACTATTAGTATATACTCCCTCTGTTTCAATTTATGTAAACCTTTTATTATTTACGGAGTCTACGAGGTGCTTCTTTGACCACGTGTTTCTTACATTTTTTCTAAATTATTTAAATTATAAATTATCATGACTTATTGTACTTTTTATGTAGCTTCTAAACATACAAATTTTAATTTTACTAACTTGAAAAATCTATGTCAAAATTCACTGTCAAAGTTCTAAAGTTTGACCCTCTTATTCCGAAAATGTTCACATAAATTGAAACGGAGGGAGTATAAGTTATACTCAATATTTATTTGAGGTGGTTGCAAAATGCAGTACTAATTTTTATTTGCACCATATGAATTTCAATAGGTTTTCATAGAACCCGCGACTTTTTTAGTTTGAAAAAAAAAAAAAAACTAACAAAAAAAAAATACATAACTAGGTTTCACGCACAGAATCTGTGCGTGAAAGGACCAAACTGTAACTTTTTTAATTTGGTTACTTTTGGCAAAGATTAGTCATGTTTCAAAACCCCGAAATATCAATATTTTATATAGGACTTAATATCTTTTTTTTTGCGTACACTAATGTCGGCTCATTACATCAAGTATAACTAAATGTTTGGATCATCGTTTTAGGGGTTCTAAAGTGGCCCGAAGTAAGTTTTTTTGTTTGGAAACTAGTCTTCCTTAAGTTTAAGTTTCATATTTTATAGGGGTTTGATCTAAGTGTTTTATTATTTAGTCAAATCGAATGTACAAATAACAATATTTTATTTAATAATAATTCATCCAATACGAAAAGTTTATACTTATTCAAAAACAATTCATTCCATTAAATTACAACACTAATTCAAAGCAATACAATACTAAATTACAGTAACAATACAATATTCAAGTTCTAGAGGCTTGATTACTTCGAGACGTGCTTGTACAACCACGGCCTTGTTGCCCACACGAACGCTTGTCATGGCCATATTGCTTACATGTAGAGCACTTGCGAGAGTAAGTTCTTTCACTAACATCCATTTGATTGGGTCTACGACTCCGTGAGTTAATGCCCAATTTCCTGATGTAATCCTTGTTAGCAACCATCGAAAACGGCTCGTTCGGCCAATAAGCTTCATTACCAAGTGGGTGGAATTGGCCGGAATATGCTCTAAGGTAACTGTGGACCTTGTATTCCCACGCCACATAATTTGTTACCCTTTTTTTCATTCTCTCAAAGCACTTTACAGCATGAGAACATGGCATGTGGTGCATTTGCCACTTACCACAAGTGCATGTTCTTGTTGCCTCATAAACGGTATGCACGTTTCCACCCTTACCGTTGTAATAACCCGTCCCAACTTCATACACACGTTGAATGGGGTCATACTTGGTCATTTGGTGAAGCTCACGTTTTTTTCTATAATGCTCCATATTAGTGTAGGGCTTTGGCATCCATGTCCCGCCTTCGGCTAATATCGCTCCGGCCTGCCTTGTCCTAACCACAAATCGCTCCACAACCTGCTTGAAAGTCATTCTCACCATTGCGATGACAGGTAGTCCCCGAGCACATTTCAGCAAGCCATTAAAAGACTCTGAGCTGTTTGTTATGAGCATGCCCCATCTTTTGCCACCATCAGCATGAAGCGTCCATTTATCAATTTTGAGCTTCATCAACTAAACGTATGCGGGTTCACTAACTTCCCTGATCAGATCCATTTTTGCAACCTATTTTCTTTGTTGATGCTCCATCGCAGCCCCCCACATCAATTTGTTTAGAGTGCCATTATGAAAAGTTGATTGCAAATTTGCCTTCAAATGCCTTAAGCAATAGCGATGGTAAACAAGGGGAGGCTGCCACCCCGGCAAATTATTCATACAGTGCAATATGCCTTTATGACAATCAGACAGCACGCATATGCCCGTACGATCCTTAATAACATGAGTCTTCAAATGGGTCAAAAAGACCCCCATGTGTCGTTGCTCTCGTTAGCGGCAATTGCGAAAGCAAGAGGGAATATTGACCCATTGGCATCCATTCCTACTAAAATTAAGAGCTTGATGTCGTATGCACCATATACATGCATGCCATCTATGGATATCACTGGCCGGCAGTGAGCAAACCCATTAATACATGGTTTGAATGACCAGAATACGAAGTTGAAAATTTTACCCTCTATAAGCCGCCACTCTACAACAGTACCATCATTAAAATTTTGTAGAGCCGCCATATACCTTGGCAGCGATCGAAAAGAGGTATGCCAATTTCCAAAGATCATCTCAAAAGCGCGTCTACGCCCAAGAAATCCCTCTGTTGCTTATAGTTTTAGTATATGCGGTTTGAACGTTTCTAATGCAATCTTTGATGGGGATCCTGCACAAGTTTAAACAAACAACATTTAGTAACGATCTTTTAATTGATATAAGACATATAATGTACTAGGTAGGATATGTTACCTTGGTGTTGCGGCAACGTCTTTAAGTAACACTTGAGCAATCATGTTTATATCTAAATTATAATGATCTGCTCAATTGTCTTCCATATCACAAGTGTATTTTTGGTGGAATTTTGTGATAGCCCACATACCATCAGGCTTAACAATTCCCTGAAGCAACCACTAACTAGCCTCTATATTTTTGTGTTTGACTGATCAACCTTAAACTCCCTCATGTCCTTAAAACAATAAATTTTGACAGCCTGTTGCAGCGCCTTTTTGGATGCGAACAACATTCCTTTTGCAAGGTAGCATGAATCTTTGTTGAGATCCTTTAGTTCAATCCAGTTTTTTAGGTGATTGTGATCATCTTCTCTTGTGAAGACAAATGCACCATCACGACCTTGCGGGCTGTCAAGATAAGAAATATTGTTAGAATGCCACTGGATTGGGCTTTCAGAAGTTTGGGTTTCCGCCATCGGTGGTGGTACGTGTTGGTGCATTGGTTCTTGTTGGTTTTGGCTTTGAGGAATATTGTTGGTCATACCAACTTGAACATCATCATCATCTTCATCATCGGTTACCTCTGCATTATTAGCTATTTCATCACCATCACTTGATGATGACTCATAATAATTTGGAAAATCTTCATTATCAAGTGCACTCCTCCTCCTACACGAAAAGTAACATATTTTAAATACCACCATCATATATATATATATATATATATATATATATATATATATATATATATATATATATATACGGATTATTTAATATCAAGGTGATGAACTTACTGTTATTGATAAGCACTGTCATGGTGTGGAGAATGATCAGCTCCACCGAACTGAGAGGATTCACCAACATTCATATTTGGTACCACTGGCGAGTTTTGAGAATAGTTCTTATAAAGATTTGAAAAATGGTTATTTACCAATTCATACAACAAACACGTGCCACTATAGACAATAATAATATAAATATGCATATTTACCAATTTTCATTGTAAGCTTGACTAAATTGTTGGCTTAGATGTTCCAGCGATACATGACCACTCAAAATGGCTCCATAAGAACTAAAGTCCCCATAAGTGTTACCATGAATAGGCTGGACTTGAGGGACTTCTTCTCGAGGTATCTTTTCAACATACATCTCAAGAACTTTAATGGATATTAATCACTATATTCTTCTGGTGATCCCAAATAATCACTCAAAGATTCATCATCGTTGATATTGTGCATGCCATAACGCACTACACCGTTTGATATTGTTTGTGGATATCTGCCTGTTATTGCGATTCCAAACTCAGTGGGTGTAGTTTTCATTCTTTGGTGCATGTAACTGACTAGTGTTTCATAATTTAAAGTTGTTGGAAATTTAACATGGGCTTTTGGTTTGATACTATAACGAACAGAGTAATTGTCCTCAACGATATCTCCATCTCAAAATAGTGAAACCCTAACAGTTGAAGCATTTTGAGACATTTTTTCTATGAACTTTGATGTTTTTTTTTCAATGACTTGTAAGACTTAGACTTGTGAAATTGATGAGTTTTTCACTCGTCCAACATTCATGTTAAATAGATTGTTGAAATTGGCATGCGTGGTATGTTGTCAAATCAACACTTACATTGCGCATTAAAATTGTACGCAATACAAGTGAGAGTCATATTAAATCGGTCAAATAATGCAGCATTATATTGTCATATCAAGTCTATATGTGTCATAGATTGCTGAAATTGTCATGCGTGGTGTGTTGTCAAATCAACACTTACATTACGCATTAAAATGGTGCGCAATACAAGTGAGAGTCCTATTAAATCGGTCAAATAATGCAGCATTGTATTATTAAATCAAGTATATATGTGTCATAGATTGCTGAAATTGTCATGCGTGGTGTGTTGTCAAATCAACACTTACATTGCGCATTAAAATGGTGCGCAATACAAGGGAGAGTCATATTAAATCGGTCAAATAATGTAGCATTGTATTATCAAATCAAGTCTATATGTGTCATAGATTGCTGAAATTGTAATGCGTGGTGTGTTGTCAAATCAACACTTACATTGCGCATTAAAATGGTGCACAATACAAGTGAGAGTCATATTAAATCGGTCAAATAATGCAGCATTGTATTGTCAAATCAAGTTTATATGTGTCATAGATTGCTGAAATTGTCATGACGTGGTGTGTTGTCAAATCAACACTTACATTGCGCATTAAAATGGTGCGCAATACAAGCGAGAGTCCTATTAAATCGGTCAAGTAATGCAACATTGTATTGTCAAATCATGTCTATATATGTCATAGATTGCTGAAATTATCATGCGTGGTGTGTTGTCAAATCAACACTTACATTGCGCATTAAAATGGTGCGCAATACAAGGGAGAGTCATATTAAATCGGTCAAATAATGTAGCATTGTATTATCAAATCAAGTCTATATGTGTCATAGATTGCTGAAATTGTCATGCATGGTGTGTTGTCAAATCAACACTTACATTGCGCATTAAAATGGTGCGCAATACAAGTGAGAGTCATATTAAATCGGTCAAATAATGCAGCATTGTATTGTCAAATCAAGTTTATATGTGTCATAGATTGCTGAAATTGTCATGACGTGGTGTGTTGTCAAATCAACACTTACATTGCGCATTAAAATGGTGCCCAATACAAGCGAGAGTCCTATTAAATCGGTCAAGTAATGCAACATTGTATTGTCAAATCATGTCTATATATGTCATAGATTGCTGAAATTATCATGCGTGGTGTGTTGTCAAATCAACACTTACATTGCGCATTAAAATGGTGCGCAATACAAGTGAGAGTCATTAAATCGGTCAAATAATGCAACATTGTATTGTCAAATCAAGTCTATATGTGTCATAGACTGCTGAAATTGTCATGCGTGGTGTGTTGTCAAATCAATGCTTACTTTGCACATTAAAATGGTGCAAAATACAAGTGAGAGTCATATTAAAATGGTCAAATATTGAAGTACTATATATAACATGATTGACAATTTCTAGAAGCATTCACAATAAAATGAGTTATCATGTCATTCTACACCTAGTTTCGTAATCTTGATTCTATTACATGTTTTACCCCAGGAAACATATTCGAAGCAATGGGTAGGACATGGGAACTAGTTGATGATTTTCAATACTCAAATAACCCTAACAACAAATTCAATCGAGAATACAATAATAAAATGAGAGTGGAGTGGGATTGGCGTGTTAGGGAGGCTGCAGCACTAGAGCAAAAGTTAGCGTCAGTAGGGCTTAAACGCCCAAAAAAAGGTGCTATGTCAATGTCTCGTGGAACTCCACAAGATTTTAATTTTACTCTTAACCGTTTTCGCGAAGAGAACAATAGGATGCAAATACATTACCTTAGGGTAGAATATGATATACATGGTAGCAAAAGATTTAGATCCAAGTGGGATTTGGACTGTGAGATGTCCGATGAAGATTAGTATTTTTTTTATATAAAGTAAGTAGGTAGGGTCATAAAGACCACCCCCTCCCAACTAGGGGTACATGGGGGTTTGCAACTATATAAGTAGCCCTTTCTTTTGTTATTAGACTACAACTTATTCATTGTCGAGTAGTATAAACGCAGCTTGGTCTTTACCCCTACCAAAAGAACCAAATAGCAGTGATGATGAGAGTTCAAATCATAGAAGTTTTTGAGTGATAACAGTGATTTCAAACTAGACGAGCTAAATCCCCACCTTCTTATAGAGCGTAATGATGATTTCTGCGGTGTGAAATATTCAGATCCGCGAGAATATTATTGCAGTTTACGCCGAGAATGGTCATATCGGCTTGCCGGATCAGAACGTCTTCCTCGTGACTTGGAAAATCTCAACGCTCCAATCCCAACAAGGTACTCAATAACCATGCCTCGAGTAGGTCCAGAAACTTGCGAGCTTGCAGTACAAAGGATTAGAAAAGAAAACAACAGAATGCTAGCAAGACGTTGTAGATTTTACATGCTAAAGTTGGCCGAAGAACAAGTATCATCAACCGGTAGAGAACTAACATCTACTGAAAAAAGATGTGTTTTAAGAAACCACCAATATTTTCGGACGACGATATTGAGGACTTCTATTCTGATGAAGATTAGGGGTTATTTAAGTTCTTTCAAATTTCTGACTCATGCGGTTAATTTGTGATGTTAGTTTATGATGAAGTCATCAATAAGAAAAAAATTAGTAAGTTTTTAATTTACTTTGATTGTTTAAGGCTATTATTAATTTCTAGCAAAGTGTGTTGAAGGGGTGAAAATGGAGGAAATGAAGGAGAAGAGTTTGCTGAAAAATAGCTAAGTGGGGAAGAGAAGGCACTCCATTTTTCTCCATGGAAGTTGGTTTGAACTCTTCAGCCTCTAGGTTAAGTGTTTTTTAGCTGAAATTGCTGGTGTCATTGCCAAAATAAGAACAAGAAGAGAAAAAAACTTACTTCGGGGCACTTTAGAACCCCTAAAACGACGATCCAAACGTTTAGTCATACTTGATGTTATTAGTCGACATTATTGTACGCAAAAAAAGATATTAAGTCCTATATAAAATATTGATATTTCGGGGTTTGGAAACATGACTAATTTTTGCCCAAAGTATGGAAAAAACGTGATTTTGATAGGTTTAAAAAACAAAAAGTAGCCTTTCACGCACAGATTCTGTGCGTGAAACGGCCAAATTAAAAAGTTACAGTTTGGTCCTTTCACACACAGATTCTGTGCGTGAAACCTAGTTATGTATTTATTTATTTTCATACTAAAACTGTCACAGACTCGGTTTTCATACCATGAGTGGAAGAGGCGTAGATGGAGCTACACATTATCTCACAGATCCAAATTGTGTTGATCAACAGTTTGAGGAGCTTAAATATGTGAAACTAAGAGAATTTGAAGGCAGGGGCGGAGCCAAGTGGTGGTCAGGGTGTTCACCCGAACCCCCTTCGGCGAAAATTTACCATGTATACACACGGTTAAAATTATTTTTTATGTATAAATAGTAAATGTTGAATTCCCTTGGCTTCCTCGTTTCTTAATCTTTATATTTTTGAACCCCCTTGGCGAAAATCCTGGTTCCGCGACTATTTGAAGGCACATCATCTGAACTCATCTTTCTGAATCTCATACTTGCACATTCTTTATCACTTTCAAGGATGATTGTTTTATCCTCTAATGAACTTGATGATGGTGAAGTATTGGATTTTTGTGAACAACTGATCATGTCCTTAAGTACATCAACAAGATGTTGTGAAAATATTGAATTAAATATCTCAAAAAGAAGTTTTTAATTCATTATTTTAGTATATATTAATGAGTCATTACTTTAAATACAAACGTTATGTCTCTACGACCAAATTGAATGGTCTTTAACTTGTAATCAAAGTGAGCAACGTTATAGCAGAACATTTACTACATTAAATAGCTCTTTATATGTTGTTAATGATGAAATCATCATTTGTGATGCCATTTACTGTATACGTTATTTGGCTAATATATTGGCCTCACATTAGTTAATTGTTTGAACCTATATATACTTAAGTTATTTTCATTGGCAGAGGTGATATATACAAAATCATATTTTTCCTTATAAATTATAGTGTGTTGGGTTTTCTACTTTTGTGAAATCTTTGTTAGATTCTGGCTCCTAGTTTTGTACTAGAAGAGCATGTTGAATCCTAGGGGATACACCCATACCGGGTGAAATATCCTTAAGGACAGTGCCATTGGCATGCCTCAAGCTACGAAGAATTCTCTACAAGTGTTCGTGATCAAGTATTTTCCTCAAGCTTAGAAGGAGGTCCCACAAGTGTTCGTGATGAAGAGAAGTCCCTACAAATATTAGTGATGAAGTATTTTCCGTAAGATTTCCAACAATCTTAAGGATATCTTCACTCTCTATTCTTACGGAAAAATTGAAAGAGTTAACTTAGTACAATCTGTCTAAGTTTCAGGTACGCGTTTGCTAAAAATTTGAATGTTAAACGTACTTTATAAGAGGTAGATGAATTTGAGGCGATACATATAATCTCCTTGCTATTTTAGAAGTATTTATGAATGCATATTATTTGCTAGTACAGACTTGTAGACTGTTAATGTGTATGTGAATCTAGTATGGTGAAAGATATTGCGCTTTAACTTCTCGATTGTTGGTTTTGTGTAGTATATATATGGAAAACAAATACGTAAAGTTTTGGTTAGAACAAAGTGTTTATGAAGTTTTAAACCTTCAATTTTGAAATTTCTGAAGTGATAAAATGTATTGGAAGACCATAATACTGTATGTTTTGTGAAATTACTTTAGGATCTAAGAATATCTATGTTTATCATCTAGCTAGTTCCTCTAATTTACTGGAAGTTTATGGTGATTATGCATTATAGAAGCCTTCTCATATATGACAGAAATCGTTGGGAAAGGAAGCATATGCATACTTATTTTTATGAGTGAAAATCTCATTATTGAAGCCTTACACAATTGAGATTTTGTGGCAAAATATCTGCGTTGGAATTCATCAAAGTGTACTTTTGATAAATTTACTTTAGGCATCGAAAGGCGTTATTTTTTTTAATAATTTGTTACGACTGATTTAATTATTATATAAATATGATATATTTATGTGCAAGTCAATCTTTTAGCTTTGTAGCCTTTGCATTTAGAAAAAAAAAAATAGTATTTGATTATGGAAATAAACTTAACACTAACAAAATTCTTTTAGCATGAGGTGGTTCTTGACAAAGTTGATTTCATGTGTCAATTGATATGATATAGAAATTTTACAATGTAAATATTGAGCCTTTAGTGAGATAACAATTGTTTTGTGTGTGGCAAATTAAGCCATCGTACTCCTAAAATGTTGAAGAAGATTAGGAGAATTGACAATCCCGCTAAGTGAAAATAATTTTGGCTAAGCGGATGATATAACTGTTGTAGTCATTTCTCAAGTAAATCTTGTGGCTAATGTGAGAGTTTGAGTGTTAGACTTTGGTGTTACTAAGCATATTCTACACCCAAGTTGAAGAAGAAAAATAGTTTATTTATGTTGGTGATTCTAGAACTATTCAAGTTCTTAGAATGGAAAAATTCTTCTTAAAATCTTTTTTGGAAAAATTATTGGCATTAGCTGGGGTAATTTATATTTCTATTATTTGAGCCAATAATTTTATTCTTGCGGAATTACTAGAAAAACTTGAAGAGAAGATTTTATTTGAGTATGATAAGGTTGTATCAACCAAAATAATATTTAGTGGGCAATGAGTATTGTCATCATAGTTTGTTTATTTGTGTTGACTATTTTTAAATTAAAAAAAACTAGTATTTGTATTATTTCTTATCCAACTCTTGATAAAAATATTATTTTCTTAAAATATTTATTGATAATGGCATAGTGTGGGTAACTATACAAAATCGTTTGGGTGAAGTTATACTATTAGTTTGTTATTTATAAGATGAAATCTCTTATGAGAAATTACTAATACTTCTTATGAGTTATGAAAATATTATTCCCTTATCGTAGAATTTCTCGAAATGTGGGGGTTATGATGTCTTGTGCCTTATGAAAAATATTATTTTCCTGTCTTAAATTTTTTGAAAATGTGAGGGTCACGGTGTCTTACTAAAGTTATGTTTGGAGAATTTTTTGAAAGAAAAATGATAACATGTGGTGGTGTTGTTCGAAATGCTTTTGAAAATATAAAGTTTGATAAGAAGCAAATGATGGTAAAGTGTTTGCTGAATTAATATTTATTGTACTAGAGGGGTACAATGATGTTAAGTGGATTTATGGTTATGTGTTCACCCTTTGTGGAGGTGTAATAGAATGAAAATCAGCCAAGTAGACCATAATGAAATATGAGCATGGTTTGGAGTTGGCTGGTAATGAGACTTCTCAGTGAGTATTAAGGTTGAGTTAAAACCAACATGTCTATATATTGCGGTTGCCAAGCAGCGTTAGCTGTAGTGAATATTCGGTGGCAATAAAACATATTCGTTTGGAACATAAAGTGATAAAACAACGTTGTTATGAGATGAAATTATTATGTGATGTCTGAGGTGAATTTGGCCGATTCACAGACTATAAGAAACATCGAGGGGAATGAGATTATTTTTGTCATTTGAGAAGATCAACAATGATACCCAACCTATGTGATTGGAGATCCCATGAATTAGGTTCATATGGATAATAACAAGTCATTAGTTGATCAAAGTGCACTATTAAATTACGTCTCTTCCTATGGTGTGTGAATATAGTGCAATACTGCAAGACAAAGTGAGGTTGAGCTATAAACTCTAAATCCATTACCATCTCCTTTATAGGTGGTGTATTGCTCTGCAAAATACACTTACACTTGATGGGTGGACCTATATGAGTGTGGAGTGGTTCCGCTCCTATGAAATTGTGACAGATTTTTAGAGCACTCATGAATACCAGGACACGTGCATGGCCTCTTAGCGCAAAACCGCGATAACGACAAAGATTGTGCGAGTATGATGTGATAGAATAAGACAATGAGCTTACAAATGAATTTTTGGTTCATAGAAGTGTTACACTTCACCAATTGTTCTGTAAGTTTAATCTTATTTTATCTAGGTCTGGTTCATAGTCTACGAGACACTAGATTTGACGCATTGTCCTCATAAGTGAAAACCCAGCAAAACAACTTATTTCATTCTATTCCTTTTTATTCTTTTTGAGATAGTGGGGGATTGTTGTGAAAATATTGAATTAAATATCTCAAAAAGAAGTTTTTAATTCATTATTTTAGTATATATTAATGAGTCATTATTTTAAATACAAACGTTATGTCTCTACGACCAAATTGAATGGTCTTTAACTTGTAATCAAAGTGAGCAACGTTATAGCAGAACATTTACTACATTAAATAGCTCTTTATATGTTGTTAATGATGAAATCATCATTTGTGATGCCATTTACTATATACGTTATTTGGCTAATATATTAGCCTGACATTAGTTAATTGTTTGAACCTATATATACTTAAGTTATTTTCATTGGCAGAGGTGATATATACAAAACCATATTTTTCCTTATAAATTATAGTGTGTTGGGTTTTCTACTTTTGTGAAATCTTTGTTAGATTCTGACTCCTAGTTTTGTACTAGAAGAGCTTATTGAATCCTGGAGGATACACTCATACCGAGTGAAATATATTTAAGGACAGTGCCATTGACATGCCTCGAGCTACGAAGAATTCTCTACAAGTGTTCGTGATCAAGTATTTTCCTCAAACTTAGAAGGAGGTCTCATAAGTGTTCGTGATGAAGAGAAATCCCTACAAATATTAGTGATAAAGTGTTTTCCGTAAGATTTCCAACACAAGAGTAGTACAATATAGTCATGTTGGATAATAAGTAGTTTAGTTGTTCCTTTCACTTCCCGCATTTATCCTTCATTTTGGAGGGGGAGGAGGGATTGGTCTTCTTTTTGTCGATGTGAAGATAGGACGTAGCCAGCGCCCAGAGGTACAGTAATAATTAGTCAAAGGTGGACGGTTGAATACTTGTCAGAACTCTCTCTGTCAGTCTTTCTTGAAGCTTAATTCGTTGTTTCATTTATTCATTATATACTACATTCAAATCTCCCAAAAATAATGTTTTTCCTAGCTAGTTATATTTATGAGTCGAGCGTATATTTAGATAATTACTTCGTACCTGAATAAGTACCTTTTATTACGTAGTTTCCATGATAATGCTACTATTCATATGCTGAATATACGCTAAATTTGCATGTAGCAAGAAATATGTATACGCTGGGGTGTGTTTGGTATGAAAAAAATTGTTTTTCATGGAAAATATTTTTCTAAAACATTAAGTGGTTTGCTTACTTATGTTCTTGTGTTTGGTATATACATAGAAAATATTGTCCCATAAATACTTGTATAATCTACGCAAACACTATAGGAGGCGGGGGTGGGGGTAGTTGGGGATTGGGGTAGTGAATATGGGGTTGTTGTGAGGTGGGGAAGAGATAATCAATGTGGGATGACACTTGTGGAACTTTGATTTTCTTACTTCCACTAGAGAAGTTATTTTCCTCATTTTTAAAGAACTTATTTTCCTAGAGAATGTTTTCCGATAATTTGACCAACAAACCATTTTCCAGAAAAATATTTTACTCCATTCCAAATACACCCTACATTTGCCCATTTCATCATCCAACCGAAGGGCAATATATCACATGACATGACTCGTCTAATACAAGAGGTACATTCTAAAATATCAGCAACGTATAACTTCTTTTATTTGAGGCAATGTTGAAGGTCCTAATCTCTTGTTTGTTATATAGAAAGTTTCAGTTCCAATACTTCCATTGGATTAATTATTAATTTGGGACCGACGAAGTTTCTTTATTAAAAAATTTAATAGTTTAAGTTATTTACATCATTTTTTTAAGGAATTATTACAATGTTATTAGGTCACATTTACATGTTCTAGCACTTTATCTATCTTATAGTCAAGATTAAACAATCTTACAATTTAAGGCGAGGCTTACTTGTAAATATTACTCCTATTTGGTTGACCGGATGGTGTAAATATTTCTTACCCTAACGATCAATATAATAAAAGGATAAATTTAAAATTTTCTACGCTGATATTCATTACACAAAAATAATGGAAAAGTAAGAGTATCTCTGATTTTAGATCAAAATCTTTAAAAAAAAAAAAAAAAAAAAAAAACAACAACAATAACAACAACAATTAAGGAATTTTATTCATCTCCAAAGGGGACATTACACGATGAGTTGAGGGTATGAGCATTGCTTTATCACCCTATATACCATAAAAGATAGACAAAGCTATCAATATACATGAGGTGAGGTAAATGCATTTGAAAAAAATTAACTACCTAAAGCCAAACTAATTCAAGGTGGCTCAAAAAAGATGTTAGCTCTACTTTTTTTTTTTCTTTTGAACCACCTAAAGGTGGGGGGGGGGGGGGGGGGGCGGGGGGTTAGGTATAGACCCCAACCTGTTGATTTAACTGCAAAATTTGGGACTACACGAGGTGGCTTTTTGGCCAGTCCTCCTTGAGATACACTTAGGATGAAAAGTTCATCAAAGTGAAGAAAGGTTTACATAAATCATGGACAAAATTAATCAAAAGTGTATTGTCCTTTATCATGTCTAATTCTAAGACGTGGAAGTCTTCTTTGATCATTCTTCAAGTGAGCTCTGATTTGAGTTGGTAAAGACACAACTCGGTTGAAAAGAATGTTTCTCCCTTAATTTCTCCCAGCACTACAACAAATTTCATTATTTGTCACGAATTATTTTGTCACTTAAAAGTCATATTTCGTCACAAAAAATCTTTTGTGACGAAAAAAAAAATCGTCAACCTTTCGTCCCTAAACATGGGTCGCTAAAAGTATACAAAGACAATTTAGTATTTCGTCTCTAAATAATGTTACATTAACTACAAAATAAAATTTCGTCCCCAAATGCATAGTATTTATGACGAACTTGTTTGTCGTAAATAACGTAAAATTTTGTAGCTAAAAGCATTGTAACGTCGCTAAAAAGGTGTTTATTACCGACAAATATAATTTTTCACTAACTATATTTTTAATTAGTGACGAAGCCGATTGTCTTTAAAGCTATACATAATTTGTGATTAAAAAAATGTGATTACGTCACTAAAAGGTATATGCTTTGTGGACGAAAGGAAATTTTCGTCTCTAAATATATGTATATTAGAGACATTTATTTGTCTAGAAAAGGCAACAATTTCGTAGTTGAAACCCATTTTGGTGTATCGAAAATGGTGTATTGCTGACAAAATTAATTCGTCACTACATGTTATCTTAATTAGTGACAATTTCAAATCAAATATTAAATTAATTTGTAGTTAGAAGTATAATTATGTTCCAATATGGTGGCCAGTTGGGGGGAAAAAAAATTCTCACTAAATGTAATTAATTTGAGACGATGAAAATGTAGCAATACGATTTACTTTCTGTAGATAGACATTTTTGTAACCAAAAGCGGTTGTCATAAAATGTATAAATCTTAAAGGCTAGAATTAATTATGACAAATTGTATATATGTACTGCTTTGTAATCATACTATTTAAATCCGTAGTTAACTATATTATCCATAATTATGTGTATATTTCTATTTTTAAAAGCAGCTTATGTAAACCAAATCACAAAAATAAAAGAAAACTGCTATACCAAAAATTCATACAAAACCAGACACTAATTACATTTTTGATTATTCTGAGATAGCATCTGAGTACAAAATTCATTGGATAAATAAAGTGAAATCACTCGATTATAAAAAGTCTAGTTGAAGTATGTGAATAATCGTAAGCGAAAAAAGATAAAAGTATGTTGCTTTCTCATGTGCTAATGTGGCGTCCTTTATCTGAATAATTCACTCACGAGACACTTTTTGCACCTTCATGTACCTGTGAAGGTGTGAAAAGAAAAGATATATGTTTTCCGTATATACTTTTCTATAGCGTGATTAAGAAAAATATATCTTCAAACTTTAATTAATCATAAAACTAACATTAATTAGTGAAGTAAATAGTAAAATGAGAAACAACCAGTAACTTCTTTACAAAATCGGTACGTAACAATTCAATTATCATGATAAAAACTTACCTTATCAAAAGGATCTCAAGAATTCTTCCATTAAAACAAATTATGTGCAGGAGTTGAATAAACACTCTATGAAATAATAGAGCATTGGTCAATGTTGTTAGGAAGTATTATTAGTAGAGATAAAAGATATTGATGAGTCCAAACCATACGAGAAACAGAGAGGAAGTACCTGTGATTGTTGGATGGCCACCAAGGGACTAGAAATAAATTGATAGAAAAAGAAGAAAGAGAAGAAGATATACGCAGGGAATTCTATTTTCTTTTGGAATGTTTGCATTTGCATTTGAGTTTGATACTTTCAACCTATCTGAGTGGGTAGTTGTTCCTAGTTTTAAGGGAGGAAATGGGTGAGAGGGAACTTTACACGGAAATATTGGAGGAAAGGTAAAATAACAAAAGTGACTTTCAATTATTTTACTTTTCCTCCAATATTTTCGTGTAAAATTTCCATACATATATGACTTCTGTTAATTGACTTCCCATTTAAATTTAGATTATATTTCTACCTTTGTACTTTTGTATTATAAATGATGATTTCAAGTTTGCAACACTTTGCACCTACAAAATTTATTTGGACAAAATATCAAGGGATAAGGCACTATTACCCCCCTGAACTTTGGCCGAAGTTGCTACGACACACCTTATCTTTTCAGGGGTACTATTACCCCCCTAAACTTTTTAAAAACGGAATAATAACTACCCTAAGCGCTGACATCTACTCTCTTATGGGAGAGTGACATACACTCTCCTAGTCACATGTATATTTACTTTGTTTTCTATTTTGTTTAAATTCTTTTTGCTTACGTGGCAATTTTTTTAAAAAAATGAAAAACTAATTTTTTTTTTAAATAATAAAAATGGAAATTTAAAAAAAATATGAGAATTTGATTTTTTTTAAACCCGTTTTTTATAAAAAAAAAAAATCTTAAAACACAGAGTTTTTTAAAAATATGGAAAAATGGATTTGTTTTCAAATGTCTTTAAAAATCTATATTTTCATGATTTCATTTTTTAGGACACTTTTATTTTTCAAATAAAATATGGAATTTTTTTTTTCTTGACAAAATGTGAAAAAATTGAATTTTATAAAAATTTGGAAAAACTAACATTTTTTTTAAAATGTGGAAAGCCTGTTTTTTAAAACTAAATCTGGAAAACTAGAATTGTTTCATATATAAAAAAACCAGTTTTCCACATTTTTCTTTTAAAAAATCAGTTTTTTATATTTATTTTCTAAAAAGAAATTTTTTTCATCTTTTTAAAAACAATGCAGTTTTTAATATTTTAAGAAAATACAAATTTTTAATTAAAAAATTACGTTTTCCACATTTTAAAAAAAAATCAGTGTAGAAAAAAACTTTAAGTTTTAATGATAATTAATTTGGTGTAATTAAATGTGAAGTACCCAATTAAAAAATGACACATATCATATTTATGTTTCTCAGTCTCCTAAAGAGAGTGAAATATACTCTCCTTGCCACGTCAACACTTAGGGTGGTAATTATTCCGTTTTTAAAAAGTTCAGGGGGATAATAGGACCCTTGAAAAGGTAAGGTGTGTCGAAGCAACTTTAGCCAAAGTTCAGGGGGTAATAGTGCCTTATCCCAAATATGAAACACTTTGAAAACAATTTTGTACATGATTAGGCTTAATATTAGGATAATTCTACATATTAATTGTAAATATTCATAATTTTTATAGTTAAAATAGACTAAGTATGAGCTTAATGATGCAATTAAAATAATCTCGGGGACGACCCAAAAAAAAAATAGAATATCGTACAATGACTATTCCATGACAAAAAATAATTGGAATATGGTAACATGACGAAAAATAATTAAGGAGCGAGTGTAGGTTACATCCCTCCAAATTTGGGCGTGACTTTAATAGTGAAAAATCTCAAATAAATAAATTGAAAAATGACTGTTGCTCACAATATACCAAATATAGTGCGGAATTATGGCCAAATGATTTGAAAAAAAAAAAAGAAAAATAATTCATAATTATGTGATAGAGCTAAGACAAAAAACATAATCTCTTAAAAGATTTTTAACAAACAATTATTTAATTTATTATTTATTTGAGGGTTACAAACGGATGTTTCATCACGAAATTTAATGTGATTAGTCAGTAGAGATGTGTGGTGCATATCTATCCAGCTCTATTCATTACAAAAGGTATTTAAAAAGTACAAATTTTTATAGGTATATATATTTTAAAATGATCTTTTGAGTTATGAAGTAGAAATTAAAACACATAACTAAACATATTTTATCCTTTAGACTTGGCTAAAGGCAGCTGACATGAGTTGAGGCACGACTGAGAGCATAGCTCGTATGAGACTAGAAATGAGCGGACCAACATGGAACATGTATCACATATCCTTGAGTTAGTAGGGATCTAGTAGTTCAGTTGGTTGGTGTCACGACCTAAACCGATAAGTCGTGACGAGTGCCTGACCTCTAGCGACCAAACACCCATGTACTCATATCTGAACCTTACCGAACAACAAGGGCCCACAAGTGACTTAAACTGATCTTACACTGCCTCATAAATGGGTGACATCATGAACTCTGTACAACCTGTATATACATAAACATGCTGAAAGAACAGTGCAAGCCAGCTAGGCTGCTACATATACTGTACACAAAAGAATAGAAGTCGACAAGGCTACATCATCTGCCTATTACATACAACTGTCTACAGACCTTTACTGGAATAAAAGCTGTAGAAAGGACGGGACAGTGCCCCGTCATACCCATATACATGTAAAATATACTGCAGCTCCGGATCATGAGAATCATGAATGAGATAACTCTTCGACCTTTTTCTCTAGCATTTTGGTCTTCGCAAATATGTCTCCAATGCAGTTTCTAGACCACCAAGATAAATTCTTGCAAACATTTTTAAGTTTCAGGTGGAATTTCCATATAGGATTGCCTAGCAGTTGCATATCCTAAGCTTTCTTTACCATATGCTTGAAGTCCTGTTGTTCAGTCCAAAAGTCCAACAATTTGAAGTATCTGCTCCTTTGATTAGTACTTGCAGGGAAAGAACAAAACATAGGTGAGTGATCCAATCCTGTTTTAATTAAGTGAGTAATAGAATAGTTAGGAAATGTCCTGATCCTTTCATTGTTTGCTAGAAATCTGTCTAGCCTTTTCCAGATTCTATCTTCCAAGCTTTTTCCGTTACGCCCAGTATAATTTGATCCAAAGAATCTCAATCAACTAGACTACAATCCATCATGCAATCTATCAGAGGAAGACTCTTAGCCATCCTATAGGGGTTGCCACCATCCTATAGGGGTTGCCACCATCCTATAGGGGTTGCCTCCTTTCTTTTCTTCAGGGCAAACAATACAGTTGAAGTCACCGGTGGCGCACCAAGGTATTGTGGTAGAAGTGGACCAGTCTCTAAGACTATCCCATAGCTCAGTTCTAAGGTGAGCTTTGCACTTGGCATAGACAAGAGACATTTGATAACGTCCAAATCCACTCCTCAAAGAGAAAGTGTACACGGTCGTCGCAATATAATTTACCCAACTATGAGTCGGGATCGAATCCAAAGGGAACACTATAAAGGCGATTAAGAAAGTTAAGGATTTATCACCAACTAAGCTAAGACAAACACTTTTTCAATATTTGTTTTTTTGATTTAAAAACTAACAAAGACAAAACTAACCTAGAAAGCAAGTAAAATGATTAATGGCCACAAGCATGGATACAAGGGAAATTACTTTCAAGTAACGATCCAATGTATTTTACCAATTGGGCAAGTTTTTGTTAATAGACAATGATTTTTAAAATATCATTGAAAGTTTTCCAACCAAATTAATGAATTTCACTCTAAGATTTTCCAAGCCTTAGAGTGTGATATTAGGCACAATCAATTTAACCTCAAGTTAACTATCCTATTCCTAGCTCAAGTTATTAGATGAGATTTAAAGCCTCAAATCTTTGCTATTTACTATTTTCCTAACCCTTAACTCTCTTTTCCAAGCAAAGTAAAGGTAACTAGGCACACTTAATGTTTGCAACCATTAAGAGACATGAAATCTTGAAATATAAATATAGAAACATTAACTCACTTCATTAGAAATAAAAATCATTTAATACATGAGCATAACAACAGATATAATCCAACTTTGCAAATGAAGATGTCCAAAAACAAGATCAAAGTGATGAAATAAAATGCTACACACTTAGATATACATTACAAAGCAAGAGTTGAAGAAATGGGTAAAGAATTTCTCATTGTGTGCCTCCAAATCTTCAAACCCTAGTGTAGTTTCTTGCTCCAAGCTTGGAAGATGGCCAAAGATGATAATAAAATCTCTCAAGTGTTGCTTTTATAGTTCCCAAAAATTCCCCAATAAAAAGTGACGAAAATGGCCTTCAAATTTCAGATTTTCAGATTTGTATTTTCCAGCCACTTTTTGCACTTTTAGCCAATTTTCTCATTTTCTTCAATTTGACCTCTTTTTGACTTGTTTTTCACTTGATTTTTTTCCTATCACTTCTCAATCATGTAAAACCTATAAAATGGAAGTAAATGATATTAAATGCACTATTCTCTCAATCAAACAAATCAAAAGTCTAAGATTAAAGAAGAAATAAGTTGGAAAATACCAACTTATCAAACCTCCAAACTTAAACTATTGCTTGTCCTCAAGCAAATCAAAACTTACAATTCTCTTCCAAGGACTCAACTCAATAGGGCACCAATATAATACCAAGTCAACAAGGTCCACTTTAACAAAAACATGACTTTGATTGGTACCAGCAATTAATCCAAGACATATGAATCACCAACTTCTCAAAAATTTCATTTCATTTCAAGTGATCAAGCACCAAGTTAATCAAAGTAGCAATCAAGACATGACACTAAAGCTTCAAAATTTGTCTCATTATCTCAAACAACTTTCTTTAGTTTATTCCTCCAAATTGGAAAATAGAACACATTCACAACTCAAATCTTCATGTGCCCTCACAATCAAGAGAGAATCGCAAACTCACAAAATGCAATTCAAAATACAAATGGGATATCAAATGGAAAGAATTAACGCTCTTCTCTCACAAAGATGTTCAAATGCACAAGTAGTACCATAAGCTTGCCCTTCATGTATTTCTCCACTAATATAGACACACTTGGTTCAAAATCAATTAGGACTTAAAGGGTTGTAATGTAGGCTTTTGGTTAAGGTAAGGAATAATTTGAAAATAGTGGCTCAAAAACCACCCTAAGCACTACAATATCAACAATCAAAGCACACTTCCTTTAAAACTTTTCCACCATTTTCTTCATCTTTTCATTTCACCACCTAGTCTTCCCATTATTCACAACTCTTTATTCTTCCTTCATTTTTCTTCATTCTTTTTGTTGTTTTTGTTATTTTTTTTTTTTTCAAAATTTCAAGGAAGAGAACTATTTTTTTTAATTTTATTTTCACCTTTCAAGCAACTTCCACATCACACTTTACCAACCATCACCCCCAAACTTAGGCTTTTAGCCTATGTTTGCACTTTCAATGCACTTAAGGAGGAAGGGTACGAAAATATGGAACAATGAAGAACGGGGTAAAGCTTGTAACATGGTTGTCAAAGAAAAGGTTAAAGGCTCAAAAGGGGTTGACTAGGGAAAATATGCAAGGGTAGGAAATTTAAGGCACAAAAACGGTCCAAGGAAGGCCTAACATTATTTTTCAAACCAAGTGTAGTCTAGGATTTCATCTTGAAACTCATTCCGGGCAAGTTCTAGGCCACAAATAATGCAAAATAACTCACAAATAAACCTCATCACACATGGCACATGAAAACTCAAGTAGAATATGTATCCAAGAACCAATTGGAACAAATGAACTCAAAAAGTCACTCATAGCCTAAAGAGACTAATTAGTGAAAGAATATTTACTTCAATCGTTTTTCTTTTTCAAAAATCAAGAATTCATATGCCAAAGTTTAAATGTGTTGGTACCAAGCAAGCCAAAATTGTCCAAGGAGAACAAATCACATCCCAACACAATTCCTACAACTAAACTACAAAAAACTAAAGAAGCTAGTAATAATTATTTTTATTTTTTTAAAAAAATCATACTATCATAAATGTCATAAAAAAAATACCAAAATAAAGTCAATCTACCAAATTATCATCCATCATGACATATCACACCCCATCACAAAAATATCTATCAAAATAAAGCCTCCCCCAACTTAAAATGTTGCATTGTCCTCAATATAACTAAAAGGTGAAAACCAAAGTTAAGAGAGACTCCTTGTTAGCACATTCTCTTGATTTTCTTTGCTTTCCATGATCAAACTATCACAAGAAAATTCATCCATACAATTCCAAATAATTTTAAGTCACAATTCAGCCCATAGCCGCAAGTATGACACAATTTTCATGAAGGACACAAAATGTTCAATGCTCCTAATCTCGCCTAGACCACCCTACACTTACTTCTACGCATCTTCTAAAAGCGCTCGGTTACTCAGACTTCACCAGTGAATTTATTTTTCTCTCAAACAATTTATCGAGCAGGTTGTGTGCATCCCTCTCACCAAGCTTTTTGTCACAATTAGGAGATTGAATTACCCTCTCAAAAACATGGAAATTATAGTTCAGTCAGCATATTCTCATCCCAATCAAACAACAATACGATCATTTCACAATTTGAGCTCAACTTAATACCAAAAAGACCACAGAAAAAGTAAACAAAGTGTAACGACCCGCTTGGTCGTTATATTCTTTCCGGGACTTTCAATCCTTTCCCGAGCTTGGTCAGCTCACTTTTGACCCGAGGGGACCGTTGACACCCTTCCCGAAGTGTTTAGATTTGATTGGGGTGAATTTTTGTGAAATTGGGCTTGAAGCGAAAAACAATTGACTTAAAGTTGACTTTTGGGTAAATGGACCTTTTTCGAAAATCCGTCGATTTTGAGAGGTCTGGATGGTCTTTTAGAACTTGTGTGTATATCTGGTTCGATTTCTAATGCACTCGGGTGCATTTTGAGGCTTGGTTGGGAAGTTGGTATTGAGGTCTCGGGGGTTGACTCAATCAACTAGACCTCAATTGGGAAAATCAACGAGACCTCTATTGGGAATTCCGAGGCCACGAGTGCATTCGTATCTTATGTTTATATGTGTTTGTGATTTGTCAGCAGATGGCCTCGGGTATTAGTCGGGATTTAGGATTGAGAATGTGTTTATTTCGGGAAAAATCTGTGTTGGTGCCCGCTACTACCGCCATAGAGGTATCGCCAGAGCGGTGGTATTAGCCGCTGTGGCGGCCCAGTGCTTTTGTGGCTCGACTGTCTCGGTGGTCTGAGTGGACGTCTATGGACGTCTAGGCGGTACCGCCATAGCTGTCTCGCTACCGCTGTATCGGTATGGAGCCTGTTATATTCATTAATTGTGCATTAAAAGCCCTTAGTCTCTCATTTATTACTATTCCGAAAATTAAGCTTTGGGGAGAAATTCTAGAGGATTCTTGGTGGTAAGTCCTTCTAATCTCTTTGCTATTTCATTATCCCTAATCATCTTAGAATCCCTTTTTCTTATTAGTTCATTAGTAATGGAAGACTAAAGTGGGTTAATGAATATTCTATCTAGGCTTCTAAATCATGATTTGTTGGTTGGGTTAGCTTCATTAAGCATTGAGTTGATGATTAGAACCCTCATTTCATAATTTCTTCCTAATTAGAGGCTAATTTGTGGATTTAGAAGTTAAGGTTTATACCCAAATTTCGGGGTTTTTCCTACAATCCGAATTAGAGTAAATTGTTGATTATTCTAGCTTGCTATTGATGGGAATTGATCACTTAGAGGTTTAATTTCATGTTGGGACCTTTAGATTCCTAATTTCACCCTTCATGTTCATAAACGCTATTCCATACGTTAGGGATTTGGGTTTTGATAGAAGTAGGGTTGGTTTTGACGTTTTTCTTGATTCTAATTCCATGATTCAGATATGCTTAGACTTTCTTGATCTCGAGGCTCAGCGAAAAGGAAAGACTAAGGAGTGATTGTTGGTGTCATTACTGTTCGTTATTCCAAGTAGGTTATGGCTTACCCTATGGTGAGACTTCATTTAGCGAAGCACATATTTAGATGATATTGTCGGAAAAATCATGTAAACCTTCGGTAATGAAGTTGGGTTGGATATTGTCATAGGATGGGCCCTATTGTGTGATTGGGGTTAGCCACCCCGTTGTGTTGTGATTTGATTTGTGGTATTGTTGTTGGTTTGATGCCACTTGATCATAGTAGATATTGGAGACTATTGATACATCTTTACCATAATATTGTAGTATCTTACTTGTTGATGTTTGATACAAGGATAGTGTTCTATATGAATTGTGTAGTCTTTTCTTGATATTGTTGGCGTAACCATGGTTGGTACTTGTGATATTTGATCTGATCATTGATGTTGAATTCATACATTACATGCATTCTCATCCTTCATGATATACTGTTGATACATTAATGATACTTGAGGAAACACTGTGATAAGTTGGGCTCAGTTTGGATGAAAGTGACGTGAGGTCCGATATCCGATGGTTGTCCCGAAATCATGGTTGTGTAGTAGCGGTATCCAGGTTGTCACCAGAATGTACGGTACATGGACTCCGCGGGTCCTTCATAGGTTGTGGTGATAAACATCCTTCGTGGGAAATGATCCAGAGTCTCGTTACCGTTGGGCAAAGTTTTGAAACGAGAGGTACATAGACTTCACGGGTCCCCCATGGGTTATGCTACCGAGACATCGATACTTCCGTCCGGAGTACATGTGTACACTTCATTGCATTGCATTTGTATTCATACATTATTGCATTGCATTGCAATATGGCTTATAATTTAATAATCTGGTGATTTACTTGTGTTATTTGGATTCAGATTGGATATATTGAGACTTGGCACATTTGGGTTTAGATGCTACAACCTAGGTGATGACGTGTACTTGGTTCTGGCTTGTGTTTGACTTATACTTATTGATTTATCTGCTTATCTTACCTTATTATCTGGATTATGTTAGCTAAACTTAGTCGGGCTATGATGCCTACCAGTACTGTGGTTTTTTACTGACCTGCACTTGCTGTATTCTTTTATGAATGCAGAATTTCAGGTTGGATCTACTTCTGTTTCTCGTAGGTGATAGTCACTCTGAGATTTTCTTAGAGTCTACAGGGTGAGCACGAGACGTCCGCTACCTTGAAGATTCTTCTTTATTTATGTCTTATTTTCCATTCTGAGACATATTCAGACTTGATGTATTATTGATATTCCAGACTTGTAGATTTCTAGTTAGATGCTCTTGTATGGATTAGACCAGACTCTAGGGTTATTTCCTTATTTCCACACTGTTTCTATATTATTATCGTCAGACGTACGTGATTTATTCTCTTGTTCTTATTGAATTATTTAATTATGTTTTTACTATCGTTAGGTTGAGGATTCGCTTACCGAGGTGGGAAAGGTAAGTGCCCGCTCGACTTAGCTAAATTAGGACGTGACAAGTTTGTATCAGATCCCTAGGTTACCCGGTCTATAATACAAGAGTGTGTCTAGTAGAGTCTCGTGGATCGATATGATGAGCTCCGTACTTATCTACGAGAGGCTATAGGACATTTAGAAAATCTCACTTTCTATAGGACATTTAGGAAATCTCACTTTCTTTCCTTCTTTCGTGCTACTTTATTCTACTTAGTATCTGGAATAATCAAATTGGTATATGACTTTTATCTCTTCTCTCACAGATGGTAAGGACTCGAGCTACGATAGCCCAAGACCAGGTGCCAGAGCCCACAGCTATGGCTGGCACCAGAGGGGGAGCGACAGCCAGAGGGCGCGATAGAGCTAGGGCCGCATGGCTGCCCAAACTAGGGGTAGGGCTACTGTGGTAGGATAGCAGCACGAGAGATATCCGTCTCCAAAGCCTAAGGTACAGCAGGATCGAGCCCATGCCGCCGAGGATTATGTGGCTCCAGCACGGGCACACCCTTTGGCCACATCAGATCAGATGATGCAGGACACCATGGCTCATGTTCTACTCCACTTAGATGCCCAGCAGGCTTCCGCTAGTATCACTTCTCCGGGTAGTGGTTCGCAGACTAAGGTTAGGACGCAAACCCCTGAGCAGATACCTACTCATGTAGCATACCCCGCTGCAGCTATAGCTCCCTGTATCGATGCAGTACCTGCCGCTGAGGTTTTCGGGTACTTCTGCAGAGGATGCTTATAAGTTTATCTTAGATATGAATGAGTTGCTATATAGGATAGGGATTGTAGAGTCCCATGGAGTTGACTATGTGTCCTTCCAGTTTCGTGGCGACGCGAAGACTTGGCGGAGGTATTTTGTTGCTTGCAGACCTGAGGGTTCTCCTCCCTTGACTCGAACTCAGTTCTACTGGGCCTTCCTTGAGAAGTATGTTCCTCGGTCTTTGAGAGAGGCACGTAGGGAGGAGTTTCTACATCTACAGCAGAGGGGTTTGTCTGTGGAGGCCTATGTGACTCGCTATCTGTATCTGGCCCGTTATTCCACTCCCTTGATCCCTAATAAGCTTGAAAAGATTAGGCGCTTTATCAGTGGGCTAGTCAGCTCTCTTTAGATTCCTTGCCTCCAGATGGAGGCTATGTAGGCTTCCTTCTATTCAATCGTTGAGAATCCTTCTTTGGTTAAGGCCGCTAAGGCCCATGCATTTGGAGGTGGTGGTGAGAAGAGGCAGCGTCAAATTGGGATTTATGGTGGTTCTAGTTCGAGGGGTGCCGGTCAGTCTTCTAAGCCGTATCAGCCATATTCTAACCGTCATGTCCACTCAGCATTGCAAGCTTCCTCCAGCGAGACACCCAGGCAAAGAGCTCCTGAGAGCTCGTTTTCTCGATCGGTAGACAGCATTGTTTTAGTTGGGTCCCCAGCTTTAGTTTATCTGTCTCCACCTTCTCAGGGATGTTTTTGCATGTGGAGAGCTTGAGCATATTTCTAGGAGATGTCCTCGAGCCAGGAGGGAGTATCTGCCCCAAAGGACTTTGACATCATCTGGTAGTCTAGGTGGTGCTTCTCAGAGGGGCGGTGCTTAGATAGGCTGTAGTGGTTCTCAGGGTTCTAAAGGTGCATCCCAGGAAGTTAAAGGTGGGTCCTAGAGTTTGAGAGAGGGATCTCAGTCTGGACGTGGTAGGGCCCAGTGTTACTCATTTCTGGGTAGGCTCGAGGCAGAGCCCTCTGATGCTGTTATTTCAGGTACCATTTTTGTCCGTCATAGAGCAGCATCTGTGTTATTTGATCCTAGATCCACTTATTCGTATGTGTCTGCATATCATGCCATTGATTGAGATTTTCCTTGTGATAGCATAGCTGTGCCTGTTCATGTGTCTACTCCGATTGAAGATTCTATTGTGGTTGATCGAGTTTATCGTTCGTGTTTGGTTACTTTTATGGGGTATGACACTTGGGTAAATTTGATAATTCTTGATATGGTGAACTTTGATATTATCTTGGGTATGATCTGGCTTTCTCCTTATTAAATCTTGGACTGTCACGCCAAGAGAATCACTTTTGCCATGCCGGGGCATCCCTAGACTTGAGTGGAGGGGTACTCTTAGCCCCGCTCCGAAGAAGATCATCTCTTTCCTTAAGGCAAAGAAGTTAGTTAACAAGGGGTGTTTAGCTTATCTGGCTCATGTGCGTGACACTACTGTTGCATCTCCACCCGTTCAGTCCTATTGTGAGTGAGTTCGCGGAGGTATTCTCGATTAATTTGCCGGTATGCCACATGATCGCGACATTGACATCTGTATTGATTTGGATTCGGGAACTCGCTCTATTTCTATTCCTCCATATCGGATGGCACCGGCTGAGTTGAGGGAGCTTAAGGAGCAGTTGCAGGATTTATTGAGCAAGAGGTTTATTAGACCAAGTGTCTCCCCTTGGGGTGCATTGATTATCGCCAGCTAAACAAGGTTATTACTCAGAACAAGTGTCCTATGCCTCGTATTGATGATTTATTCGACCAACTTTATCGTACTTCAGTATTTTCGAAGATTGACTTGCGTTCAAGCTACCACCAGCTGAGGATCTGAGGATATTTCGAAGACGGCCTTTCGGACGAGATATGGTCACGTTGAGTTTCTGGTGATGTCATTTGGGCTTACCAATGCCCCAACTGCATTTATGACTTTGATGAATGGTATCTTTAGGCCATTCCTTGATTCCTTCGTGATTGTGTTTATTGATGATATCTTGATGTATTCCAAGAGTAGATAGGAGCATGAGAGCCATCTTCGTACTGTTCTTGGGCTGTTGAAGAAGAATAACTTGTTTGCTAAGTTTTCGAAGTGTGAGTTTTGGTTGGAGTCTGTGGCATTCTTGGGCCATATTGTGTCTAAAGATGGGATTGAGGCTGTGAAGGGTTGGGCGAGGCCCACTACTGTTACCGAGGTTCGTAGTTTTGTAGGTTTGGCCAGCTACTACTGCCGCTTTGTGAAGGGTTTTGCAGCTATTGCTTCGTCCTTGACCAGATTGACTCAGAAGGATGTTCCCTTCTAGTGGTCCGATGATTGTGAGGAGATCTTTCAAAAGCTCAAGATTCTTTTGACTTCAGCCCCGATCATAGCATTACCCGTGGAGGGTAAGGATTTCGCGGTCTATTGTGATGCATCCCGTATGAGTTTGGGTGATGTGTTGATATAGGAGGGTAGAGTGATAGCTTATGCTTCCTATCAATTGAAGATCCATGAGAAGAATTACCCTACCCATGATTTGGAATTGTTGGTCGTGGTCTTTGCTTTGAATATTTGGAGGCATTATTTGTACGGTGTCTATTGTGATGTTTTCACCGATCACCGTAGCCTTCAGTATGTGTTTACCTAGAAAGATCTTAATTCCAGGCAGCGCCAATGGATGGAGCTCCTGAAGGACTATGACATCTCTATTCTTTATCATCCCGGGAAAGCCAATGTTGTGGCTGATGCCTTGAGTTACAAAGCAGTGAGTATGGGGAGTTTAGCTCGTTTGATTGTTTCTGAGAGTCTGTTGGCCATGGAGGTTTAGACTCTGGCCAATAGTTTCGTTCGCCTTGACGTTTCAGCCCCAGGTAGGGTTTTGGCTTGTATAGAGGCGAGGTCATCTTTATTGGATCAGATCAGGACTCATCAGTTTGAGAATGCTCATTTGAGCAAGATTCGAGATAGAGTTTTGAGGGGTGAGGCTAAGGAGGCCATGATTAATTCTGAGGGCATTTTGAGGATTAAGGGACGCGTGTGCGTTCCTCGTATTGGTGATTTGATTCAGTTAATCTGGACTGAGGCTTATAGCTCTCGATATTCCATCCATCCGGGGGCAACTAAGATGTATCGTGATTTGAGGCAGCACTATTGGTGGCGTTGGTTGAAGACTATAGTTGATTTTGTGGCTAAGTATGGGAATTGTCAGTAAGTAAAGTATGAGCACCAGCAACCCGGCGGTGTACTTCAGAGGATGCCCATTCCCGAGTGGACGTGGGAGAGGATTTTCATGGATTTTGTTGTGGATCTTCCGAAGACCCTGGACAAGTTTGATTCTATTTGGGTGATAGTTGATCGGTTTACTAAGTCCACTTATTTTGTTCCTGTTCAGATTTCTTATACTGCGGAGAAGTTAGCCAAGTTGTACATTCGGGATATTATGAGGTTGTATGGGGTTCCTATTTCTATCGCATCTGATCGGGGTACTATCTTCACGTCCCGTTTCTGGAGGGCTTTTCATGAGGAGTTGGGTACCCGATTGGATCTTAGTAAAGTTTTTCATCCCCAGACTAATGGCCAGTCCGAGCGGGCCATTCAGTTGCTCGAGGACATGTTGAGAGCTTGTGTTATTTATTTTGGCAGTCATTGGGATCAGCACTTACCATTGGCAGAGTTTCGTACAACAATAGTTATCATTCGAGTATTGGCATGGTGCCTTTTGAGGCTTTATATGGTAGGAGATTTAAATCTACGGGATCGTTACTCTCCATGTTGGTAGTATAAATCACTACACGTCTGGCTTTTCTTGAACGAATTTGATGGTTGGCTGGTTTGATGGGTTTGAGGTTCGACCTTGGGGTACGGATCTGTTGAGAGAGTCCCTTGATAAAGTGAGAGTTATTCAGGCCAAGCTTTTGGCAGCTCAGAGTCGGCAGAAGATGTATGCGGACCGGAAGGTCCGAGATCTAGAGTTTGCTGTTGGTGACCAGGTTCTATTGAAGATTTCACCCATGAAGGGTGTTATGAGGTTTAGGAAGAGAGGCAAGTTGAGCCCCAGGTATATTGGCCTATCTGAGATTATTGACCGTGTGGGCGATGTTGCTTATGAGTTGGCCTTGTCGCCAAGCTTGGCGGGAGTTTATCCGATTTTTCATGTTTCTATGCTGAAGAAGTACCATGCTGACGGAACTTACATTGTTTGTTGGGATTCAATATTGCTTGATGAGAATTTGACCATGAGAAGGAGCCTACTGCGATCTTAGATAGGCAGGTTCGAAAGTTGAGGTTGAAGGAGATTGCTTCTGTGAAGGTGCAATGGAAGCACCGTCCTGTTGAGGAGGACACTTGGGAGATTGAGTCTAATATCCGTAGTCGATACCCCCAGTTGGTCGCTGATTCAGGCACTTCCTCGCTCTTTTCCCTTCTTCGCTCGAGGACGAGCGATGGTTCAATTGGTATCTGATGTAACGACCCGCTTTCACTTTTGACCCTTCCCCGAGCTTGGTTAGCTCACTTTTGACCCGAGGGGACCATTGACACCCTTCCCGAGGTGTTTAGATTTGATTCGGGCTACTTTTTGTGCAATTTGGGCTTAAAGCGAAAAAGAGTTGACTCAAAATTGACTTTTGGGTAAACGAACCTTTTTCTAAAATCCGTCGATTTCGAGAGGTCCGGATGGTCTTGTAGAACTTGTGTGTATATCTGGTTTGATTTCGAATGCACTCGGTGCATTTTAAGGCTTGGTTGGGAAGTTGGAATTGAGGTCTCGGGGGTTGACTCAATCAACGATACCTCCATTAGGAAAATCAACAAGACCTCCATTGGGAATTCCGAGGCCACGTGCATTAGTATTTTATGTTTGTCTGTGTTTGTGATTTGTGAGCAGATGGCCACTGTGGCGGCCTAGTTCTTTTGTGGCTCGACCGTCTCGGCGGCCTGAGTGGACGTCTGGGCGGTACCACCGTAGTTGTCCCGCTGCCGCTGTATCGGTATCGAGCTTGTTATATTCATTAATTGTGCATTAAAATCCCTTAGTCTCTCATTTATTACTATTCCGAAAATTAAGCTTTGGGGAGAAATTCTAGAGGATTCTTGGTGGTAAGTCCTTCTAATCTCTTTGCTATTTCATTATCCCTAATCATCTTAGAATCCCTTTTTCTTATTAGTTCATTAGTAATGGAAGACTAAAGTGGGTTAATGAATATTCTATCTAGGCTTCTAAATCATGATTTGTTGGTTGGGTTAGCTTCATTAAGCATTGAGTTGATGATTAGAACCCTTATTTCATAACTTTATTCCTAATTAGAGGCTAATTTGTGGATTTAGAAGTTAGGGTTTATACCCAAATTTCGGGGTTTTGCCTACAATCCGAATTAGAGTAAATTGTTGATTATTCTAGCTTGCTATTGATGGGAATTGATCACTTAGAGGTTTAATTTCATGTTGGGACCTTTAGATTCCTAATTTCACCCTTCATGTTCATAAACCCTATTCTATACATTGGGGATTTGGGTCTTAATAGAAGTAGGGTTGGTTTTGATGTTTTTCTTGATTCTAATTCCATGATTCAAATATGCTTAGACTTTCTTGATCTCGAGGCTTAGCGGAAAGGAAAGGCTAAGGAGTGATTGTTGGTGTTATTACTGTTCGTCATTCGAGGTAGGTTATGGCTTACCTATGGTGAGACTTCGTTTAGCGAAACATATATTTAGATGATATTGTCGGAAAAAACATGTAAACCTTCGGGTATGAAATTGGGTTGGATATTGTCTTAGGATGGGTCCTGTTGTGTGATTGGGGTTAGCCACCTCGTTGTGTTATGATTTGATTTGTTCTATTGTTGTTGGTTCGATACCACTTGATCATAGTAGATATTGGATCCTATTGATACATCTTGACCACGATATTATAGTATCTTACTTGTTGACGTTTGATCTGAGGATAGTGTTCTATACGACTTATGTAGTCTTTTCATGATATTGTTGGCGTAACCATGGTTGGTACTTGTGATATTTGATCTGATCATTGATGTTGAACTCATACATTGCACGCATTCTCATCCTTCATGATATATTGTTGCTACATTGATGATACTTGAGGAAACACTTTGGATGAGAGGAAAGTGAGGTCTGATATCCGATGGTTGTCCCGGAATCGTGGTTGTGTGGTAGCGGTATCTAGGTTGTCGTCGGAACGTGAGGTACATGGACTTCGCGGGTCCCCCATGGGTTGTGCTGATGAACTCCGTGGGCAAAGATCCAAAGTCTCGTTACCGTTAGGCAAAGATTCGAAACGAGTGGTACATGGACTTCACAGGTCCCCCCATGGGTTGTGCTACCGAGACGTCAAAACTTCCGTCCGAAATACATGTGTACACAACATTGCATTGCATTTTCATTCATACATTATTGCATTACATTGCACTATGGTTTATATTGTGATGATCTTGTGATTTACTTGTGTTATTTGGATTCGGATTGGATATATTGAGACTTGGCACATTTTGGATTTAGATGCTACAACCTAGGTGATGACGTGTACTTGGTTATGGCTTGTGTTTGACTTATAATTATCGATTTATCTGCTTATCTTACTTTATTGTCTGGATTATGTTAGCTAAACTTAGTCGGCCTATGATGCCTGCCAGTACTGTGGTTTTGTACTGACCTGCACTTGCTGCATTCTTTTATGAATGCAGAATTTCAGGTTGGATCTACTTCTGTTTCTCGTGGCTGATAGTCGCTCCGAGATTTTCTTAGAATCTACAGGGTGAGCATGAGACATCCGCACCCTTGAAGATTCTTCTTTATTTGTGTCTTATTTTCCATTCTGAGATATAGTTAGACATGATGTATTATTGATATTCCAAACTTGTATATTTTTAATTAGATACTCTTGGATAGATTAGACCATACTTTGGGGTGTATTTCCTTATTTCCGCACTGTTTCTATATTATTATTGTCACGACCCGACTAGGGGCCGTGACGAGTACCCGATACTTGTACCGAGCACTCCTTATCTATCATATTACCTTTACCTCTTAGCAAGCCGAGTAAACAGAGCCATATTTTTTTTTGAACATTAACATTAGCAGCGTCATTCTGAACATAGGCTAATAAACTTCGTTAGCACTTTATACAACAACATTAACATGCCAAAACACCATACATCTAACTATACTTGACTGACTGTACATATCTGCCTACGAGCCTCTAGACGTAGTACACTTATACATAGAAAGGGCTGAGTACTATCGTGCCCGAGATTATATATATACAGAATAGTACCACTGAAATAAGGCTCCGGAACAACTGGAGCGCTGTAGAGTACTGCTGGCAGAGCTCCTAAGAATCAAGTCCACCTGTCTGCTGACCTGCGCGGCATGGAACGCAGCGTCCACAAGAAGGGACGTCAGTACGAATAGTGTACCGAGTATGTAAGGCATAGAAAATAATACAAGCAGTAACATAGAGTACGATTAATAATATCATGGAGTCACAGGGCATATAACGAGGCGAGAAAGTAACTTGTGCATAGGAAGGCCCCTTTTCAGGCCGGCTGTCATGTAGGCTTGTCCTTTCGTCTTTGAAACGTTTCTTTTCATAAGCATGGGAATTAACATTTATATATTACTTATTCTCGTGTACAGAAAACAGTACATTTCAGTGAACGGTATCTTTTATTCACATTTACAGACGCCGAATACATCGGCTCTCCCAAGCCCCCTCCCCAACGGTGTCCCAACACATTACATCATATATAGGTAGCATACATTATATATATATACAGACGCCGTGTATGGCTCTCCCATATCCCGCGTCCGGGCATCCCGCGTCCAGGATGGAATCCAGCTGAATCAGGTGGTGATATAACAGTGACCCTTCTCCTTTCCCCATACACATATACATATACATTTGCTTATCTTTTATACATATACACGTCTCATATACAATTACTTATCTTATTTATATATACATATCCATACACATATACCTGTTTTATATACATATATCATATAAGCACACAAGAGCCAAGGAAAATCATGTATCCATCGGAGTGACGTAAGGTCGGTGACCTCCGATTACGTTATGGAATGCTAGTTATAGCTTTGTCTCACCTTGAAGGAACAAGTATTTTAAGGCGAGACTATCAACGGAGAATAGTATTACAGTAACCGTAGAATGAAATCGTGGGCATCATAGATGACCGTCATAGGCTTTGGAGTCAGAGAAAATAAAGATATAGCTAGGAAATATAAATACGATTCAAAAATTAGTGTATCACTTTCATGTTTACGTAAGATACTTAGCTTAGTCATCTTAGTCATAGAGTCGTTCCGGTCGTACTTATCAAAGGTACATTCTTTTGTCTAACATTGTAATTATCATTATCCTCATAGAAACATTCTCGTTAGAGTAGTCATAGTACTTATCATTCGGTAACGAGATTGGGATCAAAAGTCCCCTTTGGATTTACTTCAAGTAAGTCAACCACGACTATAGGAAAATCCGAGAGTAACGGGCCCACCTCGGGCCGGATGAGGTAGCGTATACGATTTACGTATGTTACGTGTCATATCGTTACTTGTGAGGGTCTTAGGGTAATCGGGTCCCATTTATACAAGTTCTAAGGGTGTAGGAGGTTTTTCCAACAATTGGCACACTTTCTAGTTCAATTCTATTGAACAAAAAGGAGAAAACTTTAGGTGCGGATTCCGGGGAACTGGGTTGTCCCCGAGGCTCGTACCCAACTTATTACAACTAAGACATGCCATAGAAAGAAGGGTGAAGCCTTACATACCTCCTTCCGCTCCTTTTGCTATTCCAAATTCACGTCACAATTTCGTCAAAATCTGCAAATTGGTCGTTTTTTACCAAAACTCTCATTAGTATACTTAGAGTTGAAATCTTAAGGTAATACTTGGCTACCGAAATTTCGGCAGCATTTCCTCTGTAAATATACCATCCTCGACATTCAATTTAGTCAAATTCTCATCAAACACAATCCGGGAATTCAAACCCAGCCAAACTATCAACATGAATTCAACAATCACACTAGCGATCCATACATTCAATTCAAGATACATGATATCAATTTACTACTTTCTTCAAAACCTTCCAACTCCAATAAAACAATGCAATCTTCTAATATATATATATATATATATATATTCCAACGACCCCATACCAATATCATTGTCTTTCATACGCGTAAGAACATCACATTCCTTCTAAAATAAGTCTCCAACTTTCACAACTCAACTAAGGTTCCTAGACATCCATTAGCAACATAGGATTCACAATATAACAACAACCAAAACACTACATAAAATTAACTCATTCACTTCCATACTATACCACAACCTCACGGCCACACACACACAACACTCACGGCCACACTTCATGCATGCACAACTACATTCTCTCCAAATTTATTCAACTTCCATCTTCCACATATCATTCACAACCATAACAACCAAACACTAAACAAAATAATTGAAATATGATTCTTATTCATATATGAACATGCACGGCCACATACTAATTTCCTCTCCTCCATGAATTTCATCCATTTTAGCATACTACAACACATATAAACCATGTATAACACATAAAATAAGATTAGAATTTACCTTTCTTCTTCAACTTCTCACTTGCCTAACTCTTGGCAACTTGTATGATTTTGAATCTTTCTTGCTCCAACAACAAATCCACCTTGTTAAGCACCCTTTAATTAGTAGGGAATGATTTTTGAAGAATTTTTGACAATTTTCTTGTTGCCTTTTGCTCTTGGCCGAATGGCCTATAGGGTTTGCTCCTTCTTGTCTTGCTCTTGAATTCTCTAGAAACTTATGGACTTAAGATGACTTGGTCATCTCTTATTAATTCATAAATTAGATCCCACATGGGCCTAGCCCATGCCATGGCCGGTTGGGCCCTCTTTTTTTTCTAAAAAATTTTCAAGCCCAATTATATTTTGGCTAGTTCTTGTAAGTTATGAAAGCTATTCTTCCAATTTCCAAATTTGCCCTTGACCTTCCTCATTATTTCCACTTCTAAATTTTTCTTTCACAAGCAACTCATATGCCAAACAAAATAAAATATGACCTTGTTTGTTGTCTTCCCGCGATTGTCTCGAATTATCCGAATACGCAAAAATGCGGGATATAACAATTATCGTCAGACTTACGTGATTTATTCTCCTCATCTTATTAAATTATTTATTTATGTTTGTACTATCGTTGGGTTGAAGGTTTGCTTACTAAAGTGGGAAAGGGCCCGCACGACTTAGCTATATTGGGTCGTGACCCAAAGAAGAAGAGAAACAAAAAGAATCTTGAAATAGAGAGAGAAGAGGGGGCGAGAGTACTGAGACGAGTGAGAAGAGGAGAGGAGGAAGAGACTTACCTGGAGAAGTCAAGTGTTGTTGTGCAAGTGATGTTATGCGTCTATGTCATGTGTGCGAGTGTGTTGTGAGGTAGGAGATTTCTCTTTATTGGACCAAAGGGGAAATAAGGGAATGTGCTAAAAATTTCAAAGAGAGACTTATTTACCTGGGTGTTCAAGTTCTGGCCAGAACCTTTAGGATTCACAAGGCTTGGCTCTTTTAAATTAAAACACAGTTTCCAACACTTTTTTTTTTTTTTGCACAAACTGTGCAATTGCAAAACTACTACATATCAACTCTATAATCCTTTTCAAATGAAGTCCAAAAATTGTGAAACTTGGTAAAATGATTAAAAAATAACAAAAGAAACTTACCTGAAAATTAAAAGGGCAAATTAAATTAAAATAAAAGAAATATGGGTTGCCTCCCATAGAGCGCCTCATTTAACGTCATGGCACGACATATGTCAACCTTACCACTTTTCCTTTCACTTGGAGGATATGAATTATCGCCCCAAATTTGAATCAAGCTTACGATGACGCTCATGGGGCGGTAGTAGAAAAGCAAAGAGGCCAACTCTCCAGTATCGCATTTTACACTTTTTGGCCTTCAAGTGAGGAATGTCATTTTATCGTTTTGGCATGAAAAATTCCAAAATGAAAACAACTTGTTCTTCACCTCCAAAATCCTCCATAGGCTCGGTTAGTTCAATTTCCATATCACCAACTAAGCACTATGTTGAAAAATGGTTTGAATGCGGTCTAAGGCGCTCCAAATTCAAACTTGCATGAAGTTTGAATCCGCAACAAAAAATGCACTAGAGTCTTCAAATATTATGTTGTGAACTCTTCCATTCAATTCTTGCATCAGTTCACCAATCTCGGCATCAAGCATTATATTTGGGTTGGTCGGTTGACAATTCACCATTAGCTCTTAAAAATCAATCTTGACCTCTTCTTCATTGTAAACCAACTCAAAACTACTATCCATGGCCCTTTGATATTGTGCATCAGATGCCTCAATTTTTACATTCAATTCGGCCTCAAATTCCCGAATAGCAATTTCAAGTAGCTTCACTTTTTGACTTTGCTCAACATGCAATTTTAGAAATTCTTCCATCATCTGTGAAATGCCTTCACGGTGGTCCCCATAGACTTAAAGTTGTTGAGCTTGATTCATTAGCCAATCTTGACTCACAATTTTCACTTTTTCAAGTTCTTCATCATGGTGAGAGTCGTTCAAAGCTTGTAAAAAATCACCTATTGAGAAATCCATGTTCTCAACACTTTCTTGACTACTTTCAACATCCTCAAGTTGATGAGAATTATGAGCCTCAACCAATAATTTCATCTCATCCTCCAATGTGTGAATAGCTTTGTCATTGCAATTAATTGTTTGCCTCAAGTCCTCGAGTGCTAAGTTCAACTTTTCTTCTTTTTCAAGAATAGTCTCCAACATGAGCATTATCCTCTCATTTTGAGCATTTGAGACTTCTTCCACTTCTATAGCCCTATCATCATTAAAATCAAAAGTAGAATCGTCATATTAGGGTTTAGGGAAGGGAAGGACAAATAAGCACAATTAGTCCAATGGCCATTTTGACCACCACGCCTTTCACAAATACTCCACTCATAGGTTTGAGATTGTGCGCATAATTCTCCCCCGGGAGAATTCAAATAATTTGGCCATGAGTGTGGTCCTCCACAATAAGGACAAGGGTCATCAAAGTATGAACAACTACCCTCTGGCCAATTTCATTATATGATGCCATTTGCAAAACTATAAAAAAACAAACAAAGAAAATAACTACACAAAATATTCACAAGTTTGGACCAAAGCAAGTAAGCTTAAATCCCAAACTAACCCAAATACGCTAAATTGTTCCTCGGTAATGGCGCCAAAATTGATAACGTCCAAATTCACTCCTCAAAGAGAAAGTGTACACGATATCGCAATATAATTTACCCAACTATGATCGGGGTCGAATCCACAGGGAACAATATAAAGGTGATTAAGAAAGTTAAGGATTTATCACCGATTAAGCTAAGCCAAACACTTTTTCAATATTTGGTTTTTTGATTTAAAAACTAACAAAGACCAAACTAACCTAGAAAGCAAGTAAAATGATCAATGGCCACAAGCATGGATACAAGGGAAATTACTCTCAAGTGACGATCCAATGTATTTTACGATTTTACAACTAAGAGCAAGTTTTTGTTAATAGGCAATGATTTCGAAAATCTCATTGAAAGTCTTCCAACCAAATCAATGAATTTCACTCTAAGATTTTCCAAGCCTTTGAGTGTGATATTAGCATAATCAATTTAACCTCAAGTTAACTATCCTATTCCAAGCTCAAGTTATTAGATGAGATTTAAAGCCCCAAATCCTTGCTATTTACTCTTTTCCTAACCCTTAACTCTCTTTTCCAAGCAAAGTAAAGTTAACTAGGCACACTTCATGTTTGCAACCATTAAGAGACATGACATCTTGAAGAATAAATAGAGAAACATTAACCCACTTCATTAGAAATAAAAATCATTTAATACATAAGCATAACCAGAGATATAATCCAACTTTGCAAATGAAGATGTCCAAAAACAAGATCAAAGTGATGGAATAAAATGCTACATACTTAGATATACATTACAAAGCAAGAGTTGAAAAAATGGGTAAAGAATTTCTTATTGTGTGCCTCCAAATCTTCAAACCTTGGTGTAGTTTCTTGCTCCAAGCTTGGAAGATGGCCAAAGATGATAATAAAATCTCTCAAGTATTGCTTTTATAGTTCCCGAAAATTCCCCAATTAAAAGTGACGAAAATGGCCTTCAAATTTCAGATTTTCAGATTTGCATTTTCCAGACACTTTTTGCACTTTTTGCCAATTTTCTCATTTTCTTCAATTTGACCTCTTTTTGACTTGTTTTTCACTTGATTTTTTTCCGATCACTTCTCAATCATGTAAAACCTATAAAATGGAAGTAAACAATATTAAATGCACTATTTTTCTCAATCAAACAAGTCAAAAGTCTAAGATTAAAGAAGAAATAATTAGAAAATACCACCTTATCAACATTCTAAGTTTGAATTCATTCCAGGTAATTTCATAGGTAAGTATCTGCTCTTTATCCCCAAGGATATCACAGTTGAGTTGAGAGTCACAAAAAGATCCATAATTTTTTACTACACTTAGAGTAACAATAATCAAAGCCCAAAATTCTCTTACATCTAGTGATCTTTGTAGCTTTGGTAAAAGGTTCGATCAGAGCTAGAAAGGAGATTTTTTGAGAAGATTTTGTTCATTTTTAGTCTCTCTAGGGAACCTTTAGTGTTGATAGCCCTAACGTTCCAGATAAGAGATTTAACCATCAAAAACTAATAGGATTAAGAGGTATGGTTTGCCTGTGATCTAGTCACAGTAGTGTTGGTTGTGGTACTCTTATCATTACCTTTGTGAGATTTTTTTGGAGGTTTGGTATATCCCCTAAGGCATAAGTTTTATTTATCAACGGAAAAGGTCCAAAAATACCCTTAAACTATTGAAAAAGGCTCATAAATACCCTCCTTCCATCTTTTGGTCTAAAAATACCCTTCCATCCACCTTTTAGGTCTAAATATACCCTTAAGGTTTGTTTTTGGCTCAAATATACCCTTTAAACTAACAGAATATGTTTTTTTTTATCGGAAAAGGTCCAAAAATACCCTTAATCTATTGAAAAAGGCTCATAAATACCCTCCTTCCACCTTTTGGTCTAAAAAAATATGAACGAAATAAGTTTTTTTTTTGGTTTTTTTTTGCATTTCATGAATAAAAAAACGAAATAGGAAATTATAATTTTTTTTTTTTGCATTTCGTGTATTAAAAAACAAAATAGGAAATTATATTTATTTTTTTTGCATTTCGTGTATTAAAAAAAATAGGATAAAAAAAAATTCGTTCATATAAAAACGAAATTGGAAAATATATATATATATATATATTTTTTATTTCGTTGGTATATATATTTTCCAAGTTCGTTTTTATATGAACGAAATTAATTTTTTTTATCCTATTCGTTTTTTAATACACGAAATGAAAAAAAAATTATAATTTCCTATTTTGTTTTTTAATACACGAAATGTAAAAAAAAATTATAATTTCCTATTTCATTTTTTTATTCATGAAATGCAAAAAAAACCCAAAAAAAAAAAACATATTTCGTTCATATTTTTTTAGACCAAAAGGTGGAAGGAGCGTATTTATGAGCCTTTTTCAATAGATTAAGGGTATTTTTGGACCTTTTCCGAAAAAAAAAAACAAAAAAACATATTCTGTTAGTTTAAAGGGTATATTTGAGCCAAAAACAAACCTTAAAGGTATTTTTAGACCTAAAAGGTGGATGAAAGGGTATTTTTAGACCAAAAGATGGAAGAAAGGTATTTATGAGCCTTTTTCAATAGTTTAATGGTATTTTTGGACCTTTTCCGATTTATCAATAATCTCCCCAAAGTCTTTATTAACCTCCTTGTCTAAATAAGTGGAGCAAAAGTATCAATCAACTGTTCAACAGCTTCATCACTGTCGCCTTCACTAGATGATCTTTTTCCCATACTTTCATATTCATCTTCACTGTCAGATTCTCCTTCTTCTTCATCTTCACAGAATTCTTCATTTTCCTCTTCATAAGATGATTCAATAGGTTCATCCCTCGCACTAGGTTGCATAGTAGTTGAGATCTCTTTTGGAGCCTTGTCCTCTTCATCATCACGTGGTTTAGAATCAGAGCTCTCCTGGATTTGCATAGCTTTAGACTCAAGAATTTGAGTATCAGTGTGAGTGTTTTGGATATTACTGGTAAATTCTTATTGTTGATTCTTTTTTCAAATGGATTTAGTAGTTTGTGTAGGGTGCTTGGGTTGGATATTTGTGTGTTGTGTAGGCTTTGAGACCTTTTCTTTGTCTCTTTGAGTCTGCTTGTGATTTTTCTGCATTTGCATCTTGTGTTGATTAATGTTTGTTTTCTCAAAGTTAGTATCCTGATTGCTCTTGATCATTCTTGTTTTTTCCTTGTTTCTTCTGCTCATATTTCTAGTTGACATTAGCTTTGAGAACCTGCATAAGAGCGTTAGCAAAGTGGCATTGTGTTGCGTTTTCTTTTTGTGTGGTTGGATTGATAGTAAGAGGTGGTGATATCCTTGCTATTGTTGGCTTAATCATTGTGTTGTTTGGGAGTCTCTTTGTTGTTGGTTTTTCTTGAGTTGAATGAACCTGAGGCTTTTTATTCTTCTGATTACATGTACCTTATTGATTAAAAGCTTGCTTGTAATTCTCAGATTGAAATTTAATTTGTTCCCAAACAACCTGTTTGGTGTTGTGAGTCTGAGTCTCTTTTGCTTGGTTCATGTTTTCCCTATTTTCATTGCTCATGTGGTTGCTGCCTTTTTGAGTCTTTGCGTTGCGTTTCCTAGTGACATTTGTGAAGCCATCATCTTGTCCTTTATTGTCAATAGGTTGCATACTTTCCTTATTCCCATCTTCTTGTTTTTTAGCCTTTATTCTTGCATCTCTAGCCTTGGTTCTGCATTGGCTTTCCACGTGACCTTGTAGCTTGCAATATTGACAATAATGAGGAGCATCCTCATATTCAATGTCTAACCACACTCAATCTTCTGAGTCATCCAATATGTGAAACCCAAGCCAAATTTGATCAAGCCTTGGTTTTAATAAATCTATCCAAATTTAATATAGCCTTGGTTTTAATAAATCTATCTCCATTTAACTTTTGCAACATTACCCCTGGATTTTGAGTATGTTTCCATATCTGGTGCTACAGCTATGCCCAGTAACTTAGCATTTTAGAGATAATATCCCATCTAAACAAATGCCAGGGCAATTTGTGAACTAGAATCCATACTGGAACTATAGTAGTTTCCCTTTCAGGCTTAAAATTATGAGACCATTTAAGAACTGTCATGAGTGATTCTCTAATATGGATCCAATTCTTAAAGAAGACATGATTGTAATCGGTGATGTTACCAAAATCTAGGTAAACATGTTGAGGATCAAAATAAGCCACCCTAACACGTTCTTTCAGATGAAACTTAGAATGAAAGGTTGCCCTAATATCATCCATAGATGGCCTGCCGTTAAAAAATTTCCCAATAATTGTAAGCTTACATGATTAAGCTAGATTAACAAAGTAACCGTGTGCATCAAAGAAGACAGCCGGCTCACTAAGGTGAGTTCCATGAGTGATACTCACCGGAGTAACATTTTCCACCTGTTCGGCAAGTTTCCCTTATACTGTGGCAGCAAATGAAGCTTTGGCGATGTAGCTTTCAAAAGGTTTTTTGGGAGCGGATGTAAAAGCTTTGTTGGAGACAACTTTTGGGTTATCCTCTCCAGATTTAGAATTATCCTCATTGTTGCCTTCATGGGTTGGGAATTTGGGACTTATCAAACTTAGCGCAAATTTTAGGGAAATTAGAGGTCGGAACTTTATAATTTTGAGCATGTATGTTCTAATTGGGATTAATTATCTCCTGTTCCTTTTGGATTTCACCAGAACTCTGGTTTGGGTTACCAATGGGATGGGTGTTGAAAGATGTATTAGTTGTAAATTCTTTGTTATTGACAGGGAGAATGGAAACGGAAGGAGGAGTGGGTGTGGACGAAGTGGTGGCAGTAGAAGAGTTGATAGTAGCGATGGCCATCTGAGTGTCTTCATCCGGCGCTGGTGGTTGTTTGTCGGGCATAGTACTGTAAAATTCAATTGTTAACATATAGAGAGAAAGAGACTTCCTAGAGAGAAGTCAGAGCAAAAAAATAATCCATTTTGCTGATACTGTTGAATTTAGCTCTACTAAGATCCACAAAACGAATGGATGGGAAACCCCATCTATCTACTGACAGAAGACCTCTAACAGGAGAAGGGAGTCACTGAAGTTCAAATACATACAATTCTACATGGCATATGTCTAATCGAAAACTATGAAGAGGGAGATTTCAAAAAAGACATGAACACTGAATTCTATTTAAGACAGTTTCTTTTAGGCAAGTGATCATGAAGAAAAAGATCAATATGGAGTTATCTTTAAGACTTGTTAAAATAAATAGGATGAATTAACTTAAAATAAGAACAGACTAAATTCCACATTAATGCCTCAAAGATCTAACAAAGTTGCTGATCTTTCTTAGAATGCTTCTCTTATATTTAATGAGTGATGCCTTTTGTAAGAGTCACTCAACATAGCTTTAGAGAACAAAATTAGGTGACTGATTTACTAGCCAAGGAAAGAGTCAGGAAGCATGCATCATTATAAAATCTTGTTTAATTTGTTTGCCTTGTCAGCTTATGAGGCAAATAAATTAAGCATTTCTTTTATTAGAAAGACTACAGACTCAAATATTTTGGATTGCCTAAGTGCCATTAATAGCAACACATTTGTAATGACACATACCATATAACAATATTCTACCCCTTTCAACAAAACTAATAGACTGAAGTTGATTCTGCCTTTTTTGATGACTAACTCTCAAGGCAGCAACAGTTGTCTAGGACATATCTTTTGTACACAGAGTATTTATCTGCCATGATTTGCTTAGACAAGAGAAAACATCCTCTAGGTGCAAACTTGAGGAAAACATTCCCTATGATGAGGTGGGAACTTATTGCAGAAATGTTGACTCATGGGTTTCCTCAGATATTTGTTCATCTAGTCATGACTTGAGTGACCACCACAAAAATTCTCAATCAATGTGAATGGGGACATGGATACTTTGATGGATAAAGGGGACTACGGCAGGGAGATTCAATCTCCCAAATCCTATAATTTGTTATGATGATGGAATGCTTATCTAGAACTTTGGGTAAAATGTCACAACTACATGACTTTGTATTTCATCCAATGTGTAAGGGCCTGAAAGTTACCCACCTCATATTAGTAGATGATCTTATGATTTCTTTGTAAATGTAATAAAGCATTTGTCAAGAGAGCCATATAGGCATTGCACTATTTTTTAGAGGAACTGGTCTAGAGGCAAACCTGGATAAATCAAACCGATTCATAGTAGGGGTGTATAACACAATCAAAGCAAGATTACTAGATATCACAGGTTTCACGTTGGGAGACTTTCCTATGAGATATTTGGGATTGCTCTTATAACCAAAGAAGTAGAGTAAGCAAGATTGACATCAATTTATGGTTAAGATCACTGCCAGAATTTCTACTGCTTCTGCTAGACTTCTATCCTATGCAGGTAGACATCAAGACATGCATTAACTCAGTTTTGGTTTTTTTGCATAACTTCTGGGACCAGTATTTATACTCCCTGAAAGTGTTCTGAAATGCGTGAATAAATTGCATTGAGACTAATTATGGGGGAGTTCAGAAACAAAGAGGAAAGTGGAATTAGTTTCCTAGGAGAGAGTATGTAAGCCCAAAAAGAATGGAGGCCTCAATTTAAGGAACTATAAACTTTGGAATGCAGCCTCTGTGGGCAAACAGACATGGTTGATAAGTGAGAAGGCAGATCTACTTTGAGTAAAATGGGTCCATAAAGAGTATATAAAGAAAGATCTCAAGACTCTGGGAATATACTGCTCCCGATATTCTTCCTCCGTCACCTCTATCTCCAAATCATCAGTTGATATGATGAATTGATATCATTACCAATGATTACAATTTAATCAGTATTTACTAAAATGAAAAAATATTTTCCACGTTGATGAGTAAAAAGGGACTGCATGGGATTGAAGAAAACCGACATCTAGTAAAGCAGGAGAAAATTTGGCAAACCCATTTCGGGAGGCTTGTTTAATTCCATAAAGGGACTGCTTCAGGCGAACTGAGTTTTTCCACCTCTTCTCTAACTTGAAGAGCTGCGCCTAAGACTTTGAAGCGAAGGGAGGTTGTCGCGAGCCTTGCCTATATTTTTGTGATTTCATTCCCCTCATGTGGATAGTAGCTAGTATTGGAGGAAACTTTATAAACATAAGAATGTTATGGCAGCCTGGTAGTAGATCTGTAGCTAGTATTAATTAGATAAAAACATACTCTTATAATTAATGCTATTTTTTGTGTTCTTTAGGCTATTAATTAGTATTTACCTTTTTTTAAGAACATTAAAAAAAAGTAAATTTAGGTATACGCACTTTGCACGTGTCCCTATTCGATCACTATATAGTTATAAATGAAATAAGTAGCAGTAATAATGTAGTCAATTATAAAATAAAAAATTTAAAAAGTGTATATTCTTGAAACTGATTAATACTAATCACACTTAGCTAGATGAAGAAAGAAAGAAATCTGTCATACAAAAACATTCAGACATAAAATGCAAGTACTGATTGGATAAATTCTAAAATAAAATATTGATGAAAAATATATATTTAAACTACACATATATTTACCAATAAATATAGTACATCGCCGATTTTCAAAAGTTTTACGTGGACACAACTATAATTGAATCCAATGTTCACCATAAGCTAAAATCCAAATATTAGTACGACTAATATGAAAATAATCTTAATAATTTCCTAATGCAGATATGGTGGCCTTCGACATACTTACAATTTCATTGATATTGTTAGCTTTGCTCTGTTTCCTTTCCAACAAATGATTATTAAATTTTTATCATAAATAAACTATCATTATGTTTTTCCAACAAAGATTACTATTTCTAAAACTAATGGTACATACTTAGAATCTATAGAAATATTTGTCGTAGAAATTTTAAAAAATAAAAAATAATAATTTAATAACCAAGCTTTTTAAATAAATACTTATCGCTTGAAATTTTAAGAATAGCAAATGATTTCTATGAAAGGAAAAAAAAGAGGTAAAATTTGCCTTGTGTGATTAAATACAAAAAAAAATAAAAAAAAATTGTGGGGTTTCCTTGTAGAAAAACGTAACCTAGCTTCCTTCTAATTTTTATAATAATATAAAGTATTCTTACGTTTATAATTTTGTGGTTTGGTTGATTTTGGATTGTCGTAGGTTTTTTCTTTCTTAACGATTTATTTAAAGTAAAATTTTATTTGGTTTTAGAAACCTAAATATTATGATAACTTCTTCGATCGTTTAAATAAGGAATGATTTAATAAAAAGTTGTTTTTATAGTCCTAAACATTAGAAAAATTAATTTACAATTATGTTCAATGTGAACTCTATTTTTAAAGGATTAAAAAAGCAAAACTTTTGCTAAGGTTCAACGTGCTTGGCCTTCAACATACTTACAATTCACTTGCAATATTAAGTACCTTAATCTATTTTTTTTTTCTTCTAATTTTTCTGTATGTCCTCATTGACTTCTCTCAAAGCTAATAATCCATAAAAAGTCTTTATAATTTCCAACATATTTCTAGCTTTGCTCTGTTCCCTTTCCAATAAATGATTATTAAATTTTTATCGTAAATAAATGATCATTATCTTTTTTCAACAATGATTACAATTTCCAAAGCTAATGGAACAAATTTTAAAAATAGAAAAATAATTTAATAACCAAGCTTTTTAAACAAACTTATCGATTGAAATTTTAAGAATAGCAAATAGTTCCTATGAAAGGAAATAAAGAGGCAAAATTGGCCTTGTGTGATTAAACATAAGGACGAAGAACAAAACAATTATTGTGGAGTGTCGTTGTCGGAAAAGGGAACTTTCCTTCTACTTTTTATAATAATATAAATTACTCTTATGTCCATGATTTTATAATTTTGTGGTTTAGTCAATTTTGTACTGTCATGAGTTTTTTCCCTTTTCAACGTTTTATCTAAAATAAAATTTTAATTGATTTTAAAATCCTAAATATTAGGACTTGTTTGTTCGTTCGAATAAGGAATGATTTAATATTTTTTTATAATCCTAAATATTAGAAAATTAATTAATTTACAATTCTATTCAATGTGGCCTCTACTTTAAAGGTTATTTTTCAATTATTTTTTTGTTCTTATATACATTTTGTATTTATTGACACGATGTACATGTGCAACACACGTACACTAAATGACTATTAATATTATAAAAAATAATTAAATAATAACTTGATGAAAATAGGAAATGACAATTTTACTCTTTGTAACTTAAGTCTATAGAATTTTTATTTGTTCACTAAACGTTTATCAAAATTATAGGTAAGCTAAGTGATGAGTTTATGGACAGTGTTTCATAGACGGCAAATGATTTTGTGATAAATTGTTTGCTTTATAATGATTCTGGTAGATTGACTATGGATGAACTAATTAATCATCCGTTTATTCGGAATGCAACTTGACCCTAAATTAAAGGAGATTATGCCACAAATAAAGCATTGAGTATGGAAAAATATTTCGAACCAAATATTGAGATCTGCTCTCCCAGTTGGTATCTTCTTCCTTAAACTTTAAACAAGGAAAACAATATTTTTCATCTAATTTGAAGTCCGATTTTTTAGTCAAATAAGGAAAGATTTAATAAATAAATTGTAGAGTCTTTAAAGGCAAAAAGTTCAATCAACATTAAGAACCTTCATGCTTTTAAAATAATTTGGATCATCTCTCAAAAATATTTCATTATTGTACCACGTTTTTTATTTTGAAATCAATTACTATAATATAATTCTCAGAATCTATAATTGAAAATAGTGTTCCAATACCATCTTAACTGCATTTATTAGAAAATAACACAAGTAGCTGTAGCTACAAAACCTCTCACGTTAGAAGTATTTGTAAGCTTACACTCCCAGAGCAAATACATATTAAAGCAATTAAATGTTGTTTTCAGAAATCATCTTAATGCATAAGCTCAACAGATTCTGTTTCATATCGATTATGCGACATACATATTTTAATGAACTTATAAAATTTAATGCGACGATGACTGCAAATCAATTAAATTATTAATTAACATAAAATACTATTTCAAAAATCAAAACAAAGGTATATTGATTACCTCACAATTTGTTAACTCTGCCCAGCCATACAACCTTAAATTCAATTTAAATTCTTGTGATCACATGGCCTGATCTTACCAAAGAAGAAGTGTAGAAAAGCAAAGGAAATCATAAAAAATTTCATGCAAAACAAGTATAATAAGAGAAAGAAAGCACTAACTCATGTGCATAAGAACGAAAATCCACACACTATTCTTTAATAATTCTTTGATATGAGAAAAACGATAGATTCACTTTTTTTTTTGCTTCCTATTAAGTACAAAAACTCATGAATCATAAACATCCAAGTCAACTTTCTTTATAGCATATGCCTTCCTAAAGCTGTGATTCTTCTATATTTGATGTACTTGAGCCTTCAAAACAATAACAACAACAAAATATCCAGTGTATTTCACAAGTGATATTTGAACCTTCAAAACCAAAAGCAATAATGAATAATAATTTATGTAAAATATAATTATTTTCATAAGTTGTAGACTCAAGCTTAAAAAGGTATCCAAGAAGAGCTAAAATGTAACGACCTGCTTGGTCATTATAGTCTTTTCGACATTTTTGACTCTTCCCCGAGCTTGTTAGCTCACTTTTGACTCGAGAGGACCGTTGACACGTTTCCCGAGGTATTTAGATATGATTTGGGAGACTTTTTGGGAATTTGGGCTTTAAGCGAAAAGAGTGGACTCAAAGTTGACTTTTGAGTAAACGGACCTTTTTTGGGAATCCGTCCATTCCGAGAGGTCCGGATGGTCTTTTAGAACTTGTGTGCATAATTGGTCCGGTTCTCAATGCACTCAAGTGCACTTTAAGACTTGGATTGGGAAGTTAGATTTGAGGTATCAGGGGTTGACTCGGTCAACTAGACCTCCGTCGGGAATTCCGAGGCCACGGGTGCGTTCGTAGAATGTTTTTATGTGTGCCTGCATATATGGTATGTGAGCAGATGGCCTCGAGTGATAGTCTGGATTTTGGGTTGAGATTGTGATTTAAATTAAGTAGGACCAAGACAGAATACTTGGAGTGCAGGTTCAGTGGCCTACCGCGTGAGGCTGACGAGGAAGTGAGGCTTGGTACCCAGGCCATTCAAAAGAAAGGAAGTTTCAAGTATCTTCGGTCTATTATACAGGGAGATGGGGATATCGACGACGATGTTTCACATCGTATTGGTGCAGGGTGGATGAAATCGAGGCTCGCCTCCGGAGTGCTGTGTGATAAGAAAGTGCCACTAAAACTTAAAGGCAAGTTCTACAAAGTGGTGGTTAGACCAACTTTATTGTACGGGGCGGAGTGTTGGCCAGTCAAGAAATTTCACGTTCAGAAGATGAAAGTCGCGGAAATGCGAATGCTGCGGTGGATGTGTGGGCACACTAGGAGGGATAGAATTAGGAATGAAGATATCCGAGACAAGGTGGGAGTGGCATCGGTGGAGGACAAGATGCGGGAAGCGAGGCTGAGATGGTTTGGGCATGTGAAGAGGAGAGACACAGATGCTCCAGTGCAGAGGTGTGAGAGGTTGGCTATGGATTGTTTCAGGAGAGGTAAAGGGAGGCCAAAGAAGTATTGGGGAGAGGTAATTAGACAAGATATGGCACAGTTTCAGCTCACCGAGGACATGGCCTTAGATAGGAGGTTATGGAGGACTCAGATTAGGATAGAAGCCTAGGTGGCTTATCCTTTCACCATAGTAGTTGTAGTTTTGCTCATTTGTTTATTGCCATTTGATTTCTGCATTTGATTGCTGCTTATATTTGTTGGGCCGTTGTACTTTGGTTATCTTATTTATCTATAGTAGTTAATGCTCCTTTCTTTCCGGACTGTTCTACCATGACTTTCTCGCTTTTGTTATTCCTTGTTTTCATATTGTTTTCGATATGCTTAGCCCTATCTGACCTTTTGTCTTGTTTTCTTCTCTTGCTTTCCTCTCTTGAGCCGAGGGTCTTTCGGAAACAGCCGCCCTACCTTTCAAGGTGGGGGTTAGGTCTGCGTACACTCTACCCTCCCCAGACCCCACATGGTGGGATTATACTAGGCTTGTTGTTGCTGTTGTTGTTGTTGGCGGTGGTGTCTGGTGCCTGCTCTGGCGGCACCAGATTCGTAGCAGCGGCACCGCTATAGAGGTTGCCAGGCGGCAGAAGCGGCTAGTACATTTGTTGGCTGACCGTTGTGGCGGTCTGAGTGGCCGTTGAGGCGGGACCGCTGTCATGGAAGCGGTATCGAGCAGATTATTTCATTAAATGAGTATTAAAAGCCCTAAGTCAGTCATTCTTTGTTATTTCGACTTTGGAGTTTTTGAGAGATTTTCAAGGTGATTCTTGGGAGAAACTCTTGGTGGTAAGTTCTTCTATTTCCTTTATTATTCCATTATCCTTAATCACCTTAGGATTCCATTATCATGATAGTTCCTTAAGGGTTTGATGATTAAAAGAGGGTTCTATGAGTTCTTCTTTTTAGGCTTCTAAATCTTGATTTATTGATTGGGTTAGCTTATTTAAGCATGGAATTGATGACTAGAACCTATTATTGCATGATTCTTCCAAATTAGTAACTAATTTATGGGATTAGAAGTTAGGGTTTATACCCAAGTTTGGGGGTTTTACCTAGTATCCGAATTTGAGTAATTTGTTGGTTATTCTAGCTTGTAATTGATGGGAATTGATCACTTAGAGCTTAATTTCATGATGAGGCCTATAGATTCCTAATTTCCCCTTTCTAGTTCATAAACCCCATTCCATAGGTTGGGAGTTTGGGTCTTGAATAGAAGTAGGGTTTCATTGATGTTCTTCCTGATTCTAATTTCATGATTCGAATATGCTTAGACTTTCATTATCTCGAGGCTTGAAGGAAAGGAAAGACTAAGGTGTGATTGTTGGAAACTTTGTTGTTCGGCCTTCCAGGTAGGTTACGATTTACCTTATGGTGAGACTTCGATTAGTGAAGCATATATTTAGACGATATTTTCAGAGAATACATGTAAACCTTCGGGTATGAAGTTGGGTTTGATATTGTCTTAGGTTGGGCCTTGTTGTGTGATTTGGGGCTAGCCACCCCGTTGTGTTATGACTTATATTGTTCCTTTGTTATTGGCTTGATTCCACGTAGAGATAGTGGATATTGGTGACTATTGATATACCTTGATGATATTGTAGCACCTTACTTATTGTTGTTTTGAGACGAGGACTATGATTCTATTTTAGCTTATTGTGTAGCTTTTTGTTGATATTGTTGGTGTGCCCATGTGAGGTACTGTTGATATTGACATTGAACTCATACATTGCATGCATTCTCATCTTTCATGATACACTATTGATACATTGATGATATACAAGGAAACACTGTGATGAGCTGGGCTCAGTTGGATGAGAGTGACGTGAGGACCGATGTCCGATGTTTATTCTGGAATCGAAGTATAAATGCTGGTAGCGATTGCCGAGGTCTTTGTTGGAATCGTGAGGGTACATGGACTTCACGGGTCCCCCATGGGTTGTGCTGCTGAGATGTGATGTTCCATCATCGAAGTACATGTGTACGGTGCATATGCATTGCATTCACACTTCATATATTATTGCATTGCATTGTACCATGGCTTCTATTGTGATATTCTTGTGATGTATTTGTGATATATGGATTCAGATTGAATGTACTGAGACTTGACATAGTTGAGTTTAGATGCTATAACATAGGTGATGACTTGTACTTGATTATCGACTCGTCTTGACTTATACCGTGTTGATTTACTTGTTTATCTTACTTTATTGCCTTGATATATGTTAGTTAATTTTGGCCGGCCTATGATACCTACCAGTATTTGTTGTTTGTACTGACCTGCACTTGCTGCATTCTTTTATGAATGCAGAGTTCCAGGTTGGTTTGACCTATACTCCTCGTGGCTGATAGTAGTTCGAGGATTGTTGTTTCGAGTCTTATAGGGTGAGCACGAGGACGTTTGCCGCCTTGAAGATTCTTCTTTATTTATGTCTTACTTGATATTCTGAGACATATTGAGACAATTGATGTATTATTATTACTTCCAGACTTGTAGATTCTAGTTAGATGCTCTTGTATGACCAGACCAGCTACTGGGGTGGTTTTGATGTATTTCCGCATTATTTATCTATTTATATGTCAGACTTACGTAATCCTATCTCTTCCGCCTACTTGTTTAATTATTCATGTTTTTATGATTGTTGTGATAAGAGTTCGCTTACCGAGATGGGAAAGGTAGGTATCTGCGCAACTTAATGAAATTGGGTTGTGACATAAAGCTGGGATTTCAGCACGAAAACATTCAAAGCATAAAGAAAAAGAAAAGAAAATTAAAGGTGTGAAGTGGTCTGGACAAACCTGAACGGTATCCATAGCAAGTAGAAACAGTCGCGTTCACTATTAGGTTCTTTTGTAGATGTCTTCTTCTAACCTAAGTAAGTTTTTAATTAGAGTAAAAAAAAGTAAATTTTTAATTGATTTTAAAATTCTACATATTAGGAAATTAATAAATTACTATTTTGTCTATTGCAGAGTGTTTTAATGAAGGGCAAAAAGTCCAATCAACATTTCTAAGGCCCTTCGCACATTTAATATAGTAGTGGTTTCTACGAATGTGTGTTGCACATTAATATTTTAACATCGATATTTAGTTGATTATAATTGCATGTATATACACAGTTAATCAATAATTTGTCTTGAAGATTCATTTTTTATAATAATTATTATTATTTGTTAACAAAATTTCGTGTTATTTGTTAACAAAAATTTTCACTTTCAATGTAATTTCAATTAGATTACATAATAACTCAAAGTAATAGTTTCTTGTGTGCGATCAAGTTATCCGATACTGAGAAGGAAGAGTCCTGAACTAACTTAAACTTTTAAAAATAAAGTACATTACCGACTTAGTTGCTTAACACCATAGGATTAGCTGATCTTTAATTCTTCTAACTTCCTCATAAATTTTCTTCGGTTGATGCCACAAATTAAAACCGTCCAATAACTAATAAAATAATATTTTCCTCTTCAAATCCTCCTATTGTAATAAATAATTGAAATTAGCTCGATCAGAAACAATCTCAAATATAAGGAAGAAGTAAAAGCGCATGATCATATTATCAAGGAAAAAAAATAACTAACAAACATTGTATATAGTCCCACCAAATCTTTAAATTTAGAGCCGTATTTTAGTAGCTAGCTTCACTTTGCAATTCAATCTTTAAATCAACATATCTCCCTTTCAACTTCCAACCATGCCTACATACATATAAAGATTCTTAGTTTAACCAATAAAGAGTGAACAAAATATCAACCAACTTGCATAAAAATAAAGCAAGATACAAAAAAAGAAAAAGAAAAAAAAAGAATTGTTATCTCCTCGGTGTATAAGTGCCTTTTACAATGAAAACTCTTATAGAGATAATATGTGTTTGATGTGGGATTGGCATGATATCTTCAATAACACGTGCAATTCGGTTGTTTAATGTTAATTGAACACTACATCCCATTAAAGTTTAAAAGATCCAATTATTAGTTGGTTTCAGGTTCCTACTATGTACTTATTAAATGTTACGATTGTATCCAATAGGGAACTAACTTTTTTTTGACAAAGTAATTAAATAGTTAAGGATATAAAAGTCGTTCAATATTTAAAGGATATTTTGATCAATCAACATTTATATTCATGCTTTTATAATAACTAGTCTCTACGAACGTGTCTCGCACGTTATTCCTGTCAATCATAACAGAAGAATCGCTCGAAAGCACGGGATGGGCCTTCCCTTCCTTTACGCCATCCACCACCTTGTCCTATCCACTCTCCCCAAATCTCTGCTCATAATTTGTAGAAGAAAGATAAGGAAATCCAATTAGAGATAAGCTACCCATGAGCATCATGGCATAGGTAAAAGGGAACGAGGAACTCAATCTGAGGCTGAAACTAGGCATTGGAAAATTCATCTTAGTAGGGATAGTTAAAGAGTCCCCACTTTTGAGTGAATGGGGAAAGGGTATTTCTCCAATAAAAAAAGGAGAGTGAACGAATTCTTTGAACAGGATGTTAAGTAATCTTATTTGAAATTACATATTATTTATTTTATGAGGTACAAAAATTTATTTTATCATATACACTTAATACTTCCTATTTAAATATTGTTTTTGATATATATCCTTCATGTTTTTATCTATGTAGAAAACTATGTTAGGACAAAAATAATCCAACATTAGGAACTGAGCTAGTGACAAGATAATTGTATTTATTTTCATTATATACTGAAAACCATTATTATATTATCAAATATGGAATTTCTTTTATCAATTCTAATAACTATCTTTCATCGGTAGATGATGCTTTGCTTTTCATCCAAAAAATTGTTTAAAACTGGAACATGCCACTTATGTCTGACTGTGTATCCGCTACAACCATTGGATCAACTTATTTCGATTAGAAGTTGTCATTATTACATCTAATTAATCTTTTAGAAAATTAAATACACTACAATCATATTTTTCTTTTGCAGACATGTAAAAAGATTCACTGCGAAGAACTTATACGCATGAGTTGATTTTTAGTCTACGGAATAATAAGCTATCAAAATTCTAAGCTAAACCAAGACAACACGGTTGATATGACGCAGAGACCTCCAAACATAAATAATAAAGGTGAAAATAAAAATTATAATAATGGGAAGAAATAAATACCTCTCGAGAAGTTTGCCGAATTTTGTTATCTTCTTTCAGAAGCATCAAAGCTTAAAATGATGGAGAATGTGGAATAAATATGATAACATTCCTAAGCTTCGTTGAGAAACGTAGTAAAAGAATCAATAGTTCACCTATATTGAGTAATAACATTAACAATAATAGAATTAATAGTCCTAACATATGTTGAGTAGTAACCCTTTATTGAAAACGTAGTAATTGGATTAATAATAGTTCACCTATATTGAGTAGCATTAGAAGCAATAGGATTAATAGTCCTAACTTATGTCGAGCAGTATGTTCAATAAGAAGACTTTTTTGTTAGGTTGTTCAATAGAAATAGGATTAATTAGTAACGTTAGTAGTAATAGGATAGTACTTTGTTCTGTTAGGTAGCTATAAGGAATAGAATTACAGTTTATCAAGGATATAAAAGTCGTTTAATATTTGAAGACTATTTTGATCAACCAACATTTATATTCATGCTTTTATAATAACTATTCTCTATTATACGTGCCTCGCACGAATAGCCTTAACAATTAATGTAAAATATATAATTTAAAAATATTGTGAATATAGCTAGGGAAAAACTTTTGTCTTAGTTAATTTCTTAAAATTCAAAGAAATAATTATTTTAGTTGAAAAGTTACATGATACTTAATGAGTAAGTAGGAGTCAAAGCATCATCAACAACAACATACCTAGTGAAATCGCACAATGTGGGGTCTAGAGCTTTTTAAAAATCAACTTAAGTTAATACTATGATTTTAATCAACGTGGGAATTACTGCAAAGTTAGACATAATTCCCCAATCACCATAAAGGTTTAGGATTCTAATTTCAATTGTAATCAAATAACAACCTTTTAGTTAAATTTGAGGTCCTAGAATCTTTAATATTACAATTATATCCAATATTGAATTGTTTATTTGAAGGTATTTTAGTTCTTAAAGGGTATAAAAGTAGTTCAATATTTGAAGGATATTTTGGTCAACCAACATTTATGTTCGTACTTTTATAATAATGTAGACTAGTCTCTATAAATACGTTCTTTGCACAAATATTCTTTGTCGTTTATTATAATATAATTATGTCGAAATAATAAATAATACTTGCATGTGGTGTGATCACCTAATATCTAATATTTGACATATTAGAACCTTAAAAGTTGAATTCTCTAATTTTCTAATTATGGGATCTTATACTACAAAGTACTCTTTTCTTTTCTCTACTAATAAGCAACTTGAAAAGAAATACCTTGAATCAAATAATAGTCAAATTAGTGATTAGTTAGCAGAACATTTTTTGTTTATTTAGTTATTTTACAAACTTACTTAATAGTAGGAGTATTATTTAGCATTTCTTATCCGAAGGAATTAATAATACAGTTTATCCAACACGGAACCGTAAATACAAAATATTGATTGAAATTCCTACGACGATTAAAATAGAAAATAATAAAAAGTTATCCCTCTTTCAAAAATAACTCAATTATATTGTTAGAGTTAAGTATAACTCAACAATATTGTTAAAATTATCCTAAGGAATTAATGCCACGTTTATGAATTGCCACATTGGGACATAAGTTAAGTATATTTAGTTTAGGATTTTTAGTTTCCCAATTGTAGTACTTTAGCAAAACGGATTTCAACGTGATTGCAAAGCCTTTTTGGTTTAGAAGTAGTATTCGTCTAAACCTCTATTTTTCATTTGTGATTTTTTTTAATTTACCAAAATTACCAACAGAAATATGGTAGAATTAGGTTAAAAGGGCATAAAAGTCATTTAATAATTGAAGGATATTTTGGTCAACCAACATTGTTATTCATGCTTTATAATAATGTAGACTAGTCACTACGAACATGCCTCGCACGTTATTTCCTGTCAATCTCTCAAATGTCAGGTGATTGTTATTTAAAATTACATATTATTAATTTTATATGGTACAATATTATGTTTGATTGTATCCACTTAATAACTACCATTAAATATTTTTGGTATACATCCTTTATGTTTTCACCTATGTGGAAAAATATGTTATGACTAAAATAACCCAACATTAGAAATTGAGCTAGTGACCATATATTTTATAGTTTGAAGAAATAATTTACCTTTTGAAGGAAACAACATAAAGGCGCAGACCTTCCTCGACTTATTCAGCCATCGGTTAGCTACAAAATGATAGCATAAAACTACAGTTCAAGACAAACACAACGTAATTAAAAAAAAAAAAACATGATAAAAGAAACAAGAAATATTCTCATAACGTGATGGAAAAAATCTTATAAAGAAGAACTTTGAAATCATACCAATTAAAAATATTACTGATCAAAGAAAAGGTTCCCAAGGAAGAACCATAGTTGAAACAAAATCAATACTATAGTTTAAACTAACCACATAATCGAGGCTAAAAGGCATGTAGCATCTCGAAAGCACAAAGTTTGGTTAATTACCATCTCCATCAACGGCTGTCCTTGATCAAATGTATGGAAAAAAATAAAAAAAAGACAAAACAAAACTTGATCGTTTGACCTCCTTTTACTCCCTTGGAAATTCACCTCTATTATCCATAAAATAATTTAAGATTTCATATCATAGTAATATTATACACGCATAATTTTTCTATATCAAAAAATGATGTTTGGTTATAAAAGAATGGAAATTATATGTACTTACCGGAAACCCACCATATATATGTGAATATGATCATTGTAATACAAAATTAAGAAAGAGAAATACCTTATACTTAAAACCCCCAAACAAAGCCTTAGCCCACTTTACGAAAGCACAATCAATAAGAATAGGGCAAAGGACATAATTGGCCAGTGGGGTGAAACTAATTTCACCCGGTGGCCAAAGTTCTTCTAAATCCAAATTATACCCACTAAACTAATCCCATCCATTAGCCAAAACTTAAATAAGATAATTTTCAAATAAAAACTTAAACACAAAAATGTTTGAGGCGATTTTTATATATAATATGTGTCATTTGTGTATAAAATATGTATCAATACCTATCTGTAATGTATAGAAACTGTATAAAATATGAATCACTAAGTTATGTATCATTTTTGTATATAATATGTATCATTTGTGTATCAGCACAGTGCAACTGCCCTGTATAGAATAGAAAATTGTATCATTTTTGTAATATAATATGTATCATTTTTGTATAGAAAGTGTATATATAATTCCAGCATGTGTATATAAACTGTATCAGTCTTGTATAGAAAGTGTACCATACGTATAAAAAAATGTATTATAGAAACCGTATCATTATGGTATAAAATATGTATCACTATTGTATATGTTAAAAATAAATATCATATCATTATTGTATAATATGTGTATAATAAATGTATAATTAACGTATAATTTATGTATAATAACTGTATGATTAATTCCAGCATATGTATATAAACTGTATAATTCTTGTATGTATAATTCCAACATATGTATATATGTTGTAGCTGCCATTTAGTGGCGACTTAGTCGCCACAATTTTTTTTTTTTTTTTTTTAAGTGGCTGGGCTGTTGGGCCGGCCAGCCTTGGCATTGTTTTGGGTTGACCGGCCATTTTTTGGCATTATTTTAGGACGACCGGACTCCTGAGGGTATTAGGCCAAAACATTGGCCAAATGTTGCATTACTTTGGGCCATTGGACACACAGTGTCCTTTTCCCATAAGAATATTCTTGTGTTGCAAGCCCGAGTTATTGAGACCATGTATTCATTTAAGTAGATAGTAAGAGGTGTGGTTACTAATGTCGTTTTGAACTTCACAAAGAGTTACGACATGAAGTTGGAATCTGATTGGGATTAGAATCCCTTGCAAATTCATATTCCTTAGGCAAATTTTAAACATTACAATTTTATCCAACATAGGACTATATTTTAATAAGTAATTTATTTTTTAAGGGCAAAAAAGTCATTTAATATTTGAAGTCAACTAACATTTATATTCATGCTTTTAGAATAATATAAATGTAGATATAGATAGATTAAAAAAATACACGTAATATATGAACCGGAGGAAAATACCGTCGGCTACGTTTTATTTTCATGATAAAGATATACGGTCATCACTATAACATGTTAGGCCTTAAACAACACTTTTGAAACAGAGAGATGTGAGAATAGACAGCAAGGAAAAAGAGGGATATCAAGAAATTATTACAGTTCTTAATTGATAGCTTAAAGTTTTGCTACTCCCTAATATCAATTTGTATGATATTTTTTGCTTCCCAAGAGCCATTTTGACTAGTTTTTTTTTTTTTTTTTTTTAAAAGTTAAATTGGATTAGATCAACTTAATATTTTAAAGCTAAAAGTATTCAAAAACTATACGAAAAATGCTACAAGTTGCAATTTTCTTCTCATGTCAATATTGTAATACCCGGTACCTCTCAGCATGTGTACAACTAAGTTGAAGTCGATGAATTTACTTGAATGTAGAGGAATAAGGTTATAGTTAAGCCTAAATATCCAAGTGTATGTGAATGCTAAGTCTTGTTAAAGTAAATGAGATTCATAAATGAATGAGACGTCGGACAAAGGTAGACGACCTACTACTTCACTTATGTAATTGTTTCACCCATATGCTTCACCTATGTGTTTCACTTACGTGCCTCACCTACTTGCTTACATATCCTACTTGTTTACATGTCCTACTTGCTTAACCTACTTACTTCCCGTCCTACTTGTTTCACGTCCTACTTATTAAACGAGGACGATACATGTGTTTAGAGTGAATTAGTAACCTACTTGTTTAAGTAGGTGCATCCCCTACTTCATAAAAAAAAAGGGACCAAATTTTCTTTTAAAAATAAACAATGGCAAATGGGGAGGCTAAGGACCCCTTAAGGGCTGGTCTACCCTCTCTTCTTTCTCACTTCACTCCAACAATTTCTCTCCCTCTTCTTTCTCAATGAGTATCCAGCCAGCAGCCATGAATTCCACCTTCATCCTCCATATCTTTCAAGTGAAGTCCCTCCTTCTTAAGCTTAACGTAAGTGTTAGCTTTCATGGATTTGGCTAAATTCTTCATGAAAAATTACGTAAACTCACTTCTCTATGTTTGAACTTGAAGGACAGCCCTAAGTTTTTCTCCCTCGACTGGCCAAGGTCGCTCTATCTTGTTACACCCCTTATTTTATACGTTGAGTTTTGCCGTAAGTTAGTCGACGTGGAGTTAGGAAGTGAAGTTTCCGTCATGGTCATAAGAGATTCTACATGTTTATTCTACGTATATGAGAGTTTAAGTTATGTCCAGCAAGTATCGGGAAGATTGGAGGTTGAACGAATCAAAAGGGACTGAGTGTGACACCTGGGCAACTCGATGCCCATTTTGACAGACCGTAGAAGATTGACGGCCCGTCAATTTACACTGTCGAATCGCTATCAGAGAGTTAGCTCTGATCAGGCAATTCAATGCCATCACTCGATGGTCGTCGAGTAGATCGACAGCCCGTCAATTTGTATCGTCGAATCACTATCATAGAGTCAGCTCTGATCAAGCAATTCGACGCCGTCACTCGACGGTCATCGAGCAGATGGACGGTCCGTTGAGTTGACCGTCGAAGTACAGGCGGTGGAAAATTTCCTTTTCTTATAAATAAAAGAGTCCACGACTTGGGTTATAATTTTTCACCAATATCAGATTCTTCTAGACCTTTCGAGCTCTCTCCACCATCTTAACTCCTCCATAAACATCCTAAGCTAATTCAAGTGAAAATCATGCTTTAAAAAAACCCTAAGCTAGCTCATGGAAGATGATGGTTCTTGCTTTTAGTTGAAGTTGTCGTGGATTTGGATTTTTGAAGCAAGATTGTGTGAGTTAAAGTTCTTCAAGCATAAGGTATGTTCTTCCCTTTATTACTTGTATTGACTTGATTTGGAGGTTAGTAAGTCATAACGGTGAAGGAAATCATGGTAGGGAGGGTCATAAAGTATTGTATTGTAGTTATTGACTATGAATGCACTTTGAAAGGAAATTTTGGATTGATTTAAGTGTAATTTGAATATAATCTCTTAACTATGGAATTTTTGAATTTGTTATTGATGTTTGGGTGTCGTTTGGAGGATTGGTCGCTGTAGAAGATAGAAATGAAATGTTGTCCGATTTTCGTTAGCTCAATTATTAGATTAGTTGACCTTATGAGACTTTCAATGGCTTGACTTTTGTATGAATCCTCTTGAACATAGATTTGCAAACCTGGGAGGATAGACGTTGAGTAGTAAGGAGACTACGAGGTATGTGAGGATATTCCTTTCTTTCTTTTGGCATGATCCTTGTGAACCTAATGTACACGTAATGTTAATCCTTAATGGATCCACTGTAAGAGTTAGGGATGGCCCATTTGATTCATGTTCCATAATGTATCTTTAGAAAGTCTTCCTCCAGATTCAGTATAATCTTTAGAGTCACTTGTACTCCTATCATATTTTATGCATTGCATTGCATTTATATATATTATAAATGTATGGGGTATGGGGAAGGTGACATCATTATATACGCATTACAACTTGATCAGCTGGTCATATGATGATGATGACGACGATGCCAGCCGATACGATATGATGAGATGCCCACAATGGCTTGACAGGCATTATATATATATATATATGAATGTATATACTCATGAATGCATGCACAGTATTTATGCATATCATCAGCCCTCAGAGGCAGTTCAGATGCATAGTAATTATATACATGATTCACTCACAGCGACAGTTTAGACATACAGGTTGCATTCACTTACCTTACAATTTCTTATATCTCTTTATGTTACTCCTACGCCTTACATATTCAGTACTTTGTCCGTACTGATGTCCTTTTGTTTGTGGATGCTGTGTTCATGCCTGCAGGTAGACAGGGAGATGGTACAGATTCATAAACTGCCATTTCATCTTTGGAACAGGAGCATTCCACTTGTTCCGAAGTTGCAGCTCATCTTGGTATGATCCTTTTGTGTACATTTGGGCATGGCAAGATCCTGTCCCATCCTTATTATGTTGTATACTTTATGTAGAGGCTCGTAGACTGATTTGTATAGTTAGATGTCTTATGAACTCCTCAGTTTAGATTTTGTTATATCCTTTGATAGCCTTGTCGGCTTGTATATATAGAGACACAGTTCGATGATGTACATTTATATATTTATATCTTGAGCATATGTGTTACATCTCGGGAATTTCGAGTTGTTGTGCTGTAGATAGACTAATGCTAGGTTAAGGTAAACATGAAGTCCTTATGAAGTTAAGGGGAGTATTTGATATCTTTAAGTGCGTACTACAAGATTTTGAAGTCGCATGACTCGGTGGAACTAAATTCGTCGAAGGAAGTGAAATGTAAGTTGTGTTTGGGAAGGTTTCGCATCAATCGAGCTAATTTTTATTTAGAAATGTCTTGAGAAGGAGATATAAGGCTTCTTAGATGGTTAATGAAGTGTTATATTAGTTCCAAGAAGGTTCCATAAGGATTGGAAGTCAAATGAATCCACAAGAGCAAGTTAAAAAAAAATGGGTCGTAATACCACTTATACGGTCCGTATAACCAATCCAGAGAGGGGTTATCCCATGGTGGGATTATACGACCATTTATACGGACCGTATAAAATTATACGGACCGTATAAGTGGCCGTATAATCGGGTTGGGTCACTTTTTTGTCTTTTTATATATAGATGATCCTTGCTCTTGTTTTTCATTTCCCACATTTTCCCCAAGTATTGAAAGCTGTAGAACCTTCCCCCCTATCATATTAAATCAAACCCAAGAGAAATCAAAGATTAAATAGCAAGAATTAAGAGAATAAAGTGTGGGGAGACTCACTAGGGTTTGTAGAATTCAAGATTTCCTTTGGTATTGAATTTGGGGTTTCATTCAAGTGAAATACATTAACCGAAAGTCCATCCTTATATGATAAAAGGTGAGTTTTACATATATTTCATGTTATTAAGAGTATTTGATTGTTGAATAACTTGGATGAGGGAAGAAAGTAGAAGATAAAACTCAAATATGGATTTAATGATATTTTTGAGTAGTAAATTAACTTGAGTCATGATTTTTAGTATACTATGAGTATAATCTTGTTGAAGGGGGTACTAATGATGTTGAGGAAGTATTGTATGTAAGTGAATATGGTGTTGTGTTGTAGCTATTGTTATGAATGACCTTAAAAAGGAGTTTTGAGGATTAGACAATGTTTAACTTGAAACAAGCCTCTTGATTATGACATTATGGATGTTGCAATTGATGTTTGGGAGTTGTCTATTATATGGAGAATGTCAATGAAACAAAGGAAATGCTGCCCAACTTCCGTTAGCCCTTAGTTGCTTTAGTTTAAACTAAATCATGCTTTCAATGACCTAACCTTGGGACAAATCCTCTTGAATGTAGAGTCGCGAGCTCGGAAGGAGAACGTTTAGTCGTTAAGAAGACACAAGGTATATTAAGGCTAGTTCCTTTCCTTCAAAGGCATGATTCCTATGTTATGACTCTATCTATATTTTCCATAACCTCCGTATGCCCAAAAGCTAGAAGTTCATGATTCTTAAAAGCTTCTTATGATACCAAAGATGAGATGTTTTCTATGTTGAACATGATGATGATGATCTTAACACTAGAAATTTCAAAGCTTATGGTTTTGATGCTATTGTGAGATTATTGAGTTATTTCTTGAATTCCTTGATTTCATTCGTTGTTGCTGATCTCACCTCATGAATTGTTCATTTGGGATGAGATATAGTGATGATGATTCCATAAGATAATCAGAGGTTACCGACCTTACGTCACTCCGACAAAATTTTAGCTTTTAATTGGGCTCTCGTGCATGTTTTTTTTATGTATGATTACACTGGACCTAATTGGCCGGGCAGACACCACTACGGTGGGCATATTGGGCGGCTTATGGATAATGATAATAACACCGTGCCTTTATGGTATGGGCAAACACCACTAGTGGGCGGCTTGAGATGGTTGCCCCGGACGCGGGAGGACCGGATGCGGGCTAATGATGATTACACCGTGCCCATATGGTCGGGCAGTTTATATATATACATGTTATGATGTTGTTTTAAAAGTAAAAGTTAGCATGCATGGTTCCTCCTTAAGAGGCAGTCAGTTACAGGTTATCTCTTTATCTCACGTTTCTTTATTTTTTTATTATGTTATTATTCATGCCTTACATACTCAGTACATTGTTCGTACTGACGTCGTTTCTTTGGTGGACGCTGCGTTCATGCTGCAGGTAGACAGGGAGAGGGTCCAGATCCATACGAGCTTTATCAGCAGATATATAGGAGCACTCCACTACTTCGGAGTTGCAGTTTATTGGTATATGCTTTTGTGTTTATATTTGGGGCATGGCGGGGTCCTGTCCCGTCCTTATGATTTTTAATACTCCATTTAGCGGCTCGTAGACATGTATGGATAGTAGATATTTCATGACTTATTAGTGTGCATTCTGTATATCATTTTGTAGCCTTGTAGGCTTGTTCTTATATATGTTTGAGGTGGAATCGAAGAATGCTTCGTAACGAGTTTTATTTTGAGAATGGCATTTATTCAGGTTGAGTTATTTGATAATTAGAAAAGTGGTCCACCGAGATAGATTGGAAGAAGTATGACAAGTGGTGCTCGGTAGGCTAGCTCCGGGTATCCGTTATAGCCCTCTGGTTGGGTCATGATAAAAGTTGTATCAGAGCAGTTCTGTCATAGGGTGTGTTTACGAGCCGTGTCCGGTCGAGTCTTGTTTATGGGTATGAAGCGCGCCGCACTTATAAACAAGAGGCTGCGGGGCATTTAAGAATAATGACCGTTTGTCTTCCTTATAGATAGCGTGATGGAGACATGATATAAGATTTCTTCTTTTCCTAATTGTGTGTTATGATTTCAGCGATGCCTATGAAGAGGAAAGCAACAGCTGCCCAGAAGGGCAAGACAACGGCAGAAAGACGGACTGAACGAGAGCCATCGGTAAATATAGAGGAGGGTGAGTCCCATAATGAGGCTCCATCTCAGACCTCTCACACTCCGCTTATTTAGAGGAGCATGAAGGGGCCTCAGCTCCAGCTCCGATGCCTCCAGTTCCTCCTCCAGGTGCCTCCGGCCAACAGATGACAGAGACTATTCAATTACTGACCCAGTTAGTTGCCGCTCAGGCTCAGCGGTAGGGTGCGGGTCCTAGTGATAGAGCGATTAGTGCCAGAGCCCGTGATTTTATGAGCTTGAATCCTCTGAAAGTTTTTGGGTCAAAGCCTGATGAAGACCCGACCCACAAGGCTTTATAGATGAGATGCTGAGAACGTTGAGGATAATGCATGCTTCTGATACTGAGTTAGTGGAGTTGGCTTCCTATAGACTGCGGGATGTGGTCGTTCTTTGGTACAATAATTGGATATCTTCGAGAAGGGAAAATGCGCCTCCCCTGGTATGGTAGGAGTTCGTAGATACTTTCATCTGCCATTATTTTCCACCCGAGGTTCGACGGGTCCGAGCTGACAGGTTTTTGAATCTAAGGTAAGGAAATTTGAGTGCTCGGGAGTATAGTCTCCGCTTCAGTTCATTAGCTAGGTATGCTCCGGCCATGGTAGCCTATATGGGAGACCGGGTGCATCGATTTGTGAGTGGCTTGGGGCCACATTTGATTAAAGACTGCTTGACAGCTTCACTCCAGGAAGGGATGGATATTTCTCGTATTCAGGTTCATGCTTAGAATTTGGAAGGGCAGCATCAGCAGTTGCACAGGGGGCAGCGTGATTTTGACAGAGGGCATAGTAAGAGAGCAAGATCTGCAGGTGCTAGCAGTGAGTATAGAGGGGGTCAGAGGCAACAGTATTCCAGGTATTTAGGCCAATCAGCGGCTAGTGCACCTCTTCGATTTGCGGTCAGGAGATTTGACTGCCCTATTTATTCTGGACCGGGTCAAAGCTCAAGAGTTTCAGGTTCCCAGTTTAGAGGCGATCCTTCTCAGAGGAGACCACTTGTACCACGATTCAGTCAGTGCGGTAGATTACATGAGGGTCAGTGCTGCCGAGGCTCAGATGCTTGTTATGCCAGTGGTCAGACTGGGCATATGATGCGTGATTGTCCATCGATGAGTGGTAGAGGTGGGACCCAGCACACAGGATCAGTAGCCGACTCTTCTTCATCTGTACGCCCTGTGGGGCAAGGCTCACAGGCACCACCAGGTCGTGGTAGGGGTAGAGGGGGAGCATCCAGTTCAAGTGGCCCTCAGCCCCGTATTTATGCATTGGCTGGGCGACAGGATCTCGAGTCCTCCTTTGATGTTGTCATAGGTATATTATCAGTATTCTCTCATGATGTTTATACATTGATTGATCCGGACTCTACTTTGTCGTATATTACTCCTTATATTGCTGATCGTATGGGGGTGAAACTCGAGCCAATCGAACCTTTTGAGGTGTCTACTCCTATTGGTGACCCGGTAATAGCTAGACGAGTATATAGAAACTGTGTGGTCATAGTGTGTGATCTTCATACTGTAGTTGATTTGATCGAGCTGAAAATGTTAGATTTTGATGTTATTATGGGAATAGATTAGCTGGCTTCCTGTTATGCTAATGTGGATTGTAGGACAAAAATAGTTCGATTCCAATTTTTGGGAGAACCAGTGCTTGAATGGAAAGGTAACTCAGCATCCCCAAGAGGTAGGTTTATTTCTTATCTCAAAGCGAGGAAGATGATTTCTAAGGGCTACATTGATCATTTAGTCCAGGTTCATAACACCGAAGCAAAACCGCCAACTCTTCAATCCGTTCCGATAGTAAATGAGTTTACGGATGTGTTTTTAGATGAGCTTCTAGGTCTTCCATCGGAACGAGAGATTGATTTTACTATTGATGTGCTACCAGACACCAAACCTATATCCATTCCTCCTTACAGAATGGCTCTTGCAGAATTGAAAGAGCTAAAAGCACAATTGAAGGACATGCTCGAGAAGGGATTTATTAGGCCCAGTTTATCGTCGTGGGGAGCACCTGTCTTGTTCGTAAGAAATAAAGATGGTTCCTTGCGAATGTGCATTGACTATAGGTAGTTGAACAAGGTGACAATAAAGAATAAGTATCCGCTTCCGAGTATCGACGATTTGTTTGATCAATTGCAGGGTGCTAAGTGGTTTTCAAAGATAGATTTAAGATCAGGATATCACCAAGTGAGAGTTAGAGAAGAATACATTCCGAAAATGCTTTTAGAACTAGATATGGTCATTATGAATTTCGGGTAATGTCGTTTGGATTGACTGACACCCTAGCAGTATTCATGAATTTGATGAATAATGTGTTTAGGCCTTTCCTAAATCTATTTGTAATCGTGTTCATCGATGACATTCTGGTATACTCTCGATCAGAAGCAGAGCATGCAGATCATTTACGTACTGTCCTTAGAATTCATCGAACTCGAGAATTACATGCCAAATTTTTAAAATGCGAGTTTTGGTTGAATTCTGTAACTTTTCTGGGCCATATTATCTCAGCTGATGGCATTCGGGTAGATACTCAGAAGATTGAGGTTGTGAAGACTTGGCCAAGGCCTACAACACCTACAGAGGTCCGTAGCTTTCTAGGATTGGCAGGCTATTACAGAAGATTTGTAGAAGGATTTTCTTTTATTTCTTCACCATTGACAAAGCTAACTCACAAATCAGTAAAATTTCAATGGACCGATGCTTGTGAGCGCAACTTCTAGGAATTGAAAGATAGATTGACTTCAGCCTCAGTCCTGACACTTCCAAAAGGATCAGAAGGCTATGTTGTTTATTGTGATGCCTCCGGTGTTGGGTTGGGCTGTGTGTTGATGCAACACAGTAAAGTCATTGCCTATGCCTCCAGGCTGTTCTAGAAACACGAGAAAAACTATCCGGCCCATGATCTTGAACGAGCTGCGGTTATTCATGCCCTAAAAATGTGGAGACATTACTTGTATGGTGTTCATGTTGATATTTATATAGATCACAAGAGTCTTCAGTACATTTTCAAGCAGAAGGAGTTAAATCTACGGTAGAGGTGGTGGTTAGAGCTATTGAAAGGCTATGACGTAAGTATTTTATATCATTCCGGAAAGGCAAATGTGGTGGCTGATGCTCTTAGCCGTAATCCATGGGCAGTCTATGTGACGTTCAGCTGGAGAAAAGGGAATTAGCCCGTGAACTTCAACAGTTAGCTAGCCTAGGAGTTCGCTTAATGGACTCGGGCGATGCAGGAGTTGCTGTTCATAACCCAGCTGTTTCATCCTTAGTAGTGGAGGTGAAAAAACGCCAATATGAAGACCCCAAATTGAGTTATTACAAAGATACACTTCCTCAGAAAGAGAAGTCATCATTTGAAATTTCTACAGATGGAGTTCTCAGGTATCAAAGCAGGCTATGTGTCCCGGATGTTGCAGGATTACGCCACTAGATTCTGGAAGAAGCCCATTACACCCGTTACTCTGTTCATCCAAGAGCAACAAAGATGTACCATGATCTCAAGTTAATGTATTGGTGGGACGGAATGAAGAAAGTTATAGCAGAGTTTGTAGCTCGATGTCCAAATTGTCAACAAGTGAAAATTGAGCATCAAAAGCCAAGAGGATTGTTGCAAGCTATGCGTCACGACCTGACTAGGGTCCATGACGGGTATTCGGGGCTAACCACCGAGCACCGCTCATACTATTACCCATCGTACTCATCCTGAGTTCATTCATTATTCTTATACTCAAAATCATAGGAAAACCATTTCCATTTTAAAACATATTTACCTTTATATACATAAATCCTTCAGCTATCAAAATAATATATATGCAATGAGGAAATAGTGAGACCATACTGCCCACACATATGTATCTACGAGCCTCTACTAGAGTACTAGACATATGGACGGGACAGGACCCCGTCGTGCCCAAAATATATATACACAAAATCATAAGCAATGGCACCTCCGGAACAATGGAGTGCTCTCAAGTCTGCTGATAGCTCCTATGAATCTGGATCACCTCCCTGTCTACGTGTGGGCATGAACACAACGTCCAAAGAAAAAGGACGTCAGTACGAGCATTGTACTGAGTATGTAAGGCATAAACAATAATAATACATTAATGAAATAGGGAGATATCAAATGAAGAACAACCTGTAACTGACTGTCAATTTTGATAGAAATAAAGCATGCTAACTCACTTCATAAACATCATCATATCATGTATGCATATCTATATAAGCTGCCCGACCATATAGGTACGGTGTGATCATCATTAGCCTGCGTCTAGGCCTCCTGCGTCCGGGGTAACCATCTCATGCCGCCCACTAGTGGTGTCTGCCCATGCCATCTAGACATTGTGTATACGCTGCCCGCTTTAGCGGTGTCTACCCGGCCATATAGGCGCGGTTTAATATCATCATCATGTATATCTCATAAGCTTATCAGAATCTTGTCATACTCTTATCATAATGCATGCATAGGAACTCAAAGACAACTATACTTTATCGGGGTGACATAAGGTCGTGAACCCCCGGTTCCGTTATGGAGCATTCATAAACCCTCACCTTGAAGGAATTAGCATATAAGGTGAGTGTCTACAATAAGCATCATCATTATCATAGTCATCATTATCATTCTCATAATGTATCTCTTATCTTTATCTCATATGGCTCTTCATGAACATAGACTCATAATTTTTGGAATGTAAGAGGGTCATGGAGAGTAAGGGAAAATCATGCCATAGGAGTCATGCCTTAGAAAGAAGGGACTAGCCTTACATACCTTTTCGTTTAGCTATTCTATTGCTTGATCGTTCTCCTTCAATGCTCACGTGTCTACCTTCAAGAGAGTTCGTATTAACATTAGCTAATCGATTATATGAACGTTCTTACTAAAGCTAGAGAAAATTGGACAACATTTCCTTTTTTTATACAACTTTCCTCATATCATATATGTTATATCGCTCATTTTGCGCATTCGGAAAAATTCAAGAAATTGCGGGAGGTTGAGTGCTAGCCTAAATTTTAACCTTGTTTAGTACATAAGTTGTTTATAAGAGTTATGGGTGCAGAAATATTGAGGAAGGCTAAGGGCAAAATTGGAAGTTTGGGGAATAAGTTGCATAAATTGCAATTTATCTTGAACTAAAGGTGGGCTTGGAATAACAAGAAGAAAAAAAAAAGATTTTGGGCTTGGAAGTGGCCTAGTGGTGGCCGGCCATATGGCAAAATGGCCCAAGGCCCATGAGAATTTTAATTCAAGAAATAAATAAAGAGGGTCCATGTATTAATTCATTTCATTCCTTGGAATGTTCAAGAAAATAGAAGAAGAAAAAGAAGCCAACAACACTAAGGGCCATTCGTCCATGAAAGATGGAGCAAGAACCTTGAGGAAAAATTTGTTCAAAAATTATTTCCTACTAATTGGAAGGTCCTTAGCAAGATGAAGTAGTTATGGGAGCAAGAAAAACATATATTCACACAAGTTGTAAATTCTAGCCAAGTGAAGAATCAAGGAAGAACAGGTAAGCTTTAATCCCTTTTTATATGTTATGAAGAGCTTGTTTATGTTGTAGTATGTAGAAATGGATAGAAATCATGAAAATATGGAAGTTTGCATGGTGGTTGTGTGTAAGCATATGGGCCGTGTGTGTGTGTTGTGTGTAGAGAGGATGGAACAAATTCTATGTAGTAATTTGATTGTTGTAGATATGTATTCTATGATGGGAATGAGAATTTGATGATTCAAATTGATGTTGGAATTGTTATGGGCTGATTTGGAAGCCAATATAATATTAGTGTCGTTTCTTTATTCATGAGTATAGTGTTGTTAGAATGTGTGTTGTTGGGATAGTTCATGAATTTGGAAGCAAGAAATGCATTAAAAATTGTTTCTAGGGAAGTTGAGGAATTTTCGGGTGAATTATGGTTTTGGTGGAATTCTTGTATATTTTGTAGAATGATATGAAATGCTTTCGAATTGTATTTGAATGATCTTGAATTAGTAAATAAATATGAAAACGTTGATATTGAGTTGAAAGTGTGAAGTTGGAGTAGAAGTTGTTGCATTACATAGAAAGGAAGACTATTTATGTTAGAATGCGTTTTGTATTGATTGTTGGTGTTGTTGGTATTGCTGTGGGTGTTGTTGTTGACATTTTGGCCGAGTTAGATTCTCGGGGATGTTGAATTTATAGGGGAGATGCTGCCCAAATTTCTGTAGACAAGTATGGGTTTAAGATTTAATTCCTAAAGGCTTATAATTGCTATTTGGTAATCGTGACCAATTGTAGATTTTGGAGGAAACGGGATTTGAGTTTGGACAAGCGTAAAAGGCAAATAAGGTATGTAAAGCTCTACTTATTCTTTCTTTGGCATGTCCTAGTTATGATAGGCTATGATACGAGCCTCGGGGATAACTCTACTCCTTAAAATCCGAGCTTAATTTTGACCCTTATTCATTCAATGTAATTGAATTAGGTTTTGTTGGAAAAATATGTTTAAACACCTTTTTACTCCAAAAAGGGTCTTGCGTCATAAAACGTTCATAACTTTCACAAAGAGAACCGGAATGCCCCGAAACTTTCGTTGACGTCTCCATAAGGTCTAATGTCCGTGATTTATGTACGCCACCTCGACTTGACCCGAGATGGGCCCACAATTTTCGAAACCTTCTTGTATTGTTTTACTTGACCTATTTCCATACTATGATTAAAAGAAACTTTTGGTTAGTGTTCCGACTACTAAACGATAGTTGTTTTAACTATCCCATTTAACCCTATGATATATTTTGATATGTACAAATGATCTCAGAAGTTTTTGTTTAACATAATCCGTCGTGACATCCGAAAGGTACGTACTATGGCTATCATTTGATTTCTTTTCTAAATGACCTATCGTTCGGACTATGCTATCGAGTCTTTGGAAATATTTTATGATGCATATAGTCTCTCACTACTCTACTCGTGGATGCCTCAATGCTTCCTTCACTGAGCCCGGGCCAGGATATGTTATCACGCGTATTCCACTGCATTGTTCGCCGTGCCTCGATGTGAGGGGACATGTATACATGTACATGGGTTGTGGAGTATGCTGTGCCATGTACACATATTCTGATATTTGATGATATGATATGATATGGCCATCTGATATGTTATGATATGTTATGATATGTTACAGAGATATTCTCTACTCTGGAGTTATGCTGTGTTGTGGCGCCAGTGACGGGGTGGCGACCACGTTGTATCCACCGTGTCCCATAATGGGGCCGGATATAGCATATGTTCTGACTTGCATTACCTATGTTTTATGAGTAAGCATTTTGATACTCCTGTTATTGCACTTATTTTCTGTACTCCCTGCTCAGATTATGATTTTGTTTATTGTATCTCATGCTTTACATACTCAGTACATATTCCGTACTGACCCCCTTTCTTCGGGGGCTGCGTTTCATGCCGCGCAGGTACACCCAGATGATGTGAAGTTATTGCAGACAGAGTCGTGGGTATAGTATGTCAGTTGTGTAAGCGGCTTCATCAGCCGATATGTCATTCTGTATTATGTATTAAATTCTATATGATCATAAATTCTGTTTGATTTGGAAAGCATTGACAAGAATATTTTGAAGGGTTATTATGTATTTTATCTTTATTTGATTTAAAAAGTCTATTAAGATTATGTGTGTCCTAAAGGTCTGTGGGTTCGCTCGGCTCTGGATGTGGGGCCGGGTGCCCATCACACCCTAGTGGTATTAGGGTGTGACAATATATCAACTCCCAAACGTCTATAATAACATTCACAACATTATAACCAACAATCTTCATTCATCTACATTATCCACATCTCACAATTTCACTTCAATTCATCCATAATCTCGGTCGTAGTACACTAGTACGTTTTCTCACATATAATGCTTATCCAATGTTCTTAATGTCATTTATAACACAATCATAATCACAATATATCAAGAATCATAACTCATCCCAAGCTACTACTCAAAATCTCATTATTCTCATCTTTGTAACCCATTTTCTATCTCCTTTCATATTCTAAGTATTTCAACCTCTCAATATCTTAACCAACATGGAATGATCATAAAACTTACCTTAGATAGTGTGGGAATGATCCTTGAGTGAAAATACTTCACTTGAGCCAAAACCCTAGTTCACTTCCAATGGAATTTTCTTGACTTGGATGAACTCTAATGAGTTTCTTACACTTGATTTCCTTGGTTTGATGAAGTTGATCACAAATTTCTCTTGAGTTCTTGTGGAAGAGGTGTGGAGAGCTTTCTAGAGAGTTCTTGAAGTGTGGAGAGAAAGAATGAAATGAATTAAATGAGATTGGGTCCTTATATCAACTTTTAAAATCTGTCCCGACACCATTCTACGGACCAACATACTGTCCGTATCTTTTACACTGGCCGTATGTCTGGCCGTAGATTTGGTCCAGTGAAAGACCCATTCTGGGAAGAACATACGGCCTAACATACAGCCAGTACATTTTATACGGCCAGTATGTTGGGCCGTATAATGCCCAACTTTTCGAAGTTCGTTCTCGTCGGCTCGTTTGATCTCCAATACTTATGGAATCTTCTTAACACTTGTTTAACACCTCATTACCAATCTAAGGGAAATTATAACTCTTCTCCAAGGCATCATTAAGCCATCATTAACTTGGTATTAGAAAAGCTCTCCCGATGCACAACGTATACCTTGCCTTTCTTGGCAAACTCTCTTCTCTTGCCTCGAACGTCTTTGAAATATCAATTAGGATAGTCAAATATTATTTCTTACTTATCGAAGCATCATATACGTCGTTCTCTTCGCTAGTCTATTCACTGTGCATGAACGGAAAATTTTCCGAGGTGTAACATTCTTCCCCCCTTTTGAAACATTCGTCCTCGAATGTTAAGCACTCGGGAGTTCTACGAAAATTTCGCCAGAGTTTCCCTTGTAATATGGCACTACCATCCTGTCATAACAGCCCACAATAACAATGCCTCACAGGGCCACAACATAATAGCAATACAGTTTGTCCACACACGACCCAAAAGCATAAAAAGAAAACATACATACCTCATAATCTTGTTGTTTCATCTTGGATCTCTTCCGGAAGTTGAAATAAGTGCGGGTACTTGGATTTCATACTCTTTTCCGCTTCCCAAGTCATTTCTTCTCGGTTGTTATTCCTCCATAATACCTTAACTGAGGCTACTTCTTTATTTCTAAGTCTCCATACTTGCCTATCTAGTATGGCAACGGGTACTTCTGCATAAGCCAACCTTTCTATCACTTGAACATCATTTATCGGAACAATCCTCATAGATCTCCAATACACTTACGGAGCATTGAGACATGGAAAACCGGATGGACTGATTCGAGCTCCGAGGGTAAGTCCAATTCATAAGCTACTTGACCCACCTTGCGGACAATTTTGTAAGGTCCAATGTATCGAGGACTTAACTTCCCTTTCTTACCAAATCTTATCACTCCTTTCATTGGCGACACCTTTAAGAATACCCAATCATCAACTTGAAATTCTAAGTCTCGCCGCCGGTTGTCCGCATAAGATTTTTGGCGAACTTGGGCTGTCAACAATCTATCTCGGATCACCTTGACCTTTTCTTCTGCTTGTTGAATCAATTCAGGGCCTATTAGTTGTACCTCTCCTACTTCGAACCACCCAATTGGGGATCTACACTTCCTTCCATATAAAGCTTCATACGGAGCCATTTGAATACTGGAATGGTAGCCGTTGTTGTTTGCAAACTCAATAAGAGGTAAGTGGTCATCCCAACTACCACCAAAATCTAGCACACATGCCCTTAGCATATCCTCCAAGGTCTGAATGGTACGTTCGGCTTGCCCATCAGTCTGCGGATGAAATGTCATGCTAAACTTTACTTGAGTACCCAAACCTTCTTGGAAAGACTTCCAAAACTTAGCTGTAAATTGAGTCTCACAATCTCTTTTAGATATAACTTTGCATAATCTTCTTCTGAGTACGTAGTCCTTACTGGAAGAAAATGGGCAGATTTCGTGAGTCTGTCCACGATCACCCATATGGAGTCATATTTACTTTGGGAACGGGGTAATCCCACAATAAAATCCATGTTGATCACTTCCCATTTCGAAGTGGGGATGTCCATTGCTTGCAATAACCCTCCTGACTTTTGATGCTCGATTTTCACTTGCTGACAGTTTGGACATTGAGCTACAAATTCTGCTATATCTTTCTTCATGCCATCCCACCAATATATTAACTTGAGATCATGATACATCTTTGTTGCACCTTGATGAATAGAATACCGCGAATAATGAGCTTCTTCTAGAATTCGACGACGTAATTCTGCATCATTCGAAACACATAGCCTGCCTCGGTATCTAAGAACCCCATCTATAGAAGTTTTAAATGGAGACTTCTCTTTTTCATGAAATGTGTCTCTGTAATGTCTCAACTGAGGATCTTCATATTGACGCTCTTTCACCTCTATATTCAAGGATGAAACAGTGGGATTATTAATATCAATTCCTGTACTATTTGATTCAATTAGACGAACTCCAAGATTAGCTAGCTGGTGGAGCTCACAAATTAATTCCTTCTTCTCTGGGGAAACTTCCCATAGGCTGCCCACTGATCTGCGGCTAAGCACATCAGCTACTACATTTGCCTTTCCGGGGTGGTATAAAATACTCACATCATAATCCTTCCATATAACCACCACCTCTACCGCAGATTTAATTCCTTCTGTTTGAAAATGTATTGAAGACTCTTGTGATCTGTATAGATATCAACATGAACACCATACAAGTAATGTCTCCACATCTTTAATGCATGAATAACTGCAGCCAATTCGAGATCATAAGTTGGATAGTTCTTTTTATGTTTCCGCAGCTGTCTCGAAGCATAAGAAATGACTTTACCGTGATGCATCAGTACACATCCTAGCCCAACGCCAGAAGAATCACAATATACAACATAACCATCTGTCCCTTCTGGAAGTGTCAAGACTAGGGCTGAAGTTAATCTGACCTTCAACTCTTGGAAACTGCGTTCACAAGCATCATTCCACTGAAATTTTGCTGACTACTGGGTTAGCTTCGTCAATGGGGCTGAAATAGATGAAAACCCTTCCACGAATCTCCTATAGTAGCCTGCCAATCCCAGAAAACTACGGACTTCGGTAGGTATTGTTGGCCTTGGCCAAGTTTTCACAGCTTCAATTTTCTGAGTATCAACTCGAATGCCATCATCTGAAATAACATGACCCAAAAATGTCACGAAATTCAACCAAACTCGCACTTTGAAAATTTTGCATACAATTCTCTAGTTTGAACGATTCCAAGAACAATACGTAAATGGTCTGTATGTTATGATTCTGTCCGAGAATATACCAGAATATCATCGATAAACACTATCACGAACAGATCTAAGACAGACCTGAATACATTATTCATCAAATTTATGAACACTGCCGGGGCATTAGTTAACCCAAATGACATCACCCGGAATTCATAATGGCCATATCTCGTTCTGAAAGATGTTTTGAGAATATCTTCTTCTTTAACTCTCACTTGATGATAACCTGACCTTAGGTCTATTTGGAAAACCACTTGGCACCCGGTAGTTGATCAAACAAATCATCAATTCTCGGAAGAGGAAATTTATTCTTTATCGTCACCTTATTCAACTGCCTGTAATCAATTCACATCCGTAAAGAACCATCTTTCTTTCGCACAAATAATTGGTGCTCCCCAAGGTGATGAACTAGGCCTAATGAATCATTTTTCCAGTAAATCCTTCAATTGCGCCTTTAGCTCTTTCAATTCTGCAGGAGCCATTTGGTAAGGAGGAATAGAAATAGGCTTAGTATCCGGCAACACATCAATAGCGAAGTCAATCTCTCTTTCCGGTGGAAGACCTGGAAGTTCATCTGGAAATACATCCGAAAATTCATTTACTGCCGGAACGGATTGAAAAGTTGGTGGCTTTGCTTCGATGTCATGAACTCGAACTAAGTGATAGATGTAACCATTTGCTATCATATTCCTTGCCTTAAGGTAGGAAATAAACCTACCTCTCGAAGATGCTGTGTTGCCTTTCTATTCAAGCACCGGCTCTTCCAGAAATTGAAATCGAACTACTTTCACTCGACAATCAACATTAGCATAACATGAGGCCAACCAATCCATACCTATAATCACATCGAAATCTAGCATTTCCAGCTCAACTAAATCAACTTTAGTCTGGCGGTCACATATCACAATTACACAATTTTTGTATACTTGTCTAGCTATCACGGGATCACCAACCGAAGTAGATATCTCGAAAGGTTTAATTGGCTCGGGTTTCACCCCAATATGACCAGCAACATACGGAGTAATATAAGATAGTGTAGAACCCGGATCTATCAATGCATATACGTTATGGGAAAATATGGACAATATACTTGTAACCACATCCGGGGAGGACTCAAGATCCTGTCGTCCGGCTAAAGCATAGATACGGGGCTGAGTGGCACCTGAAGTAGATGCTCCCCCTCTGCCTCTACCTCGACCTGCTGGAATCTGGGGAGTCTGCCCTGTCCGGCGCACAGAAGAAGAACCAGCCGCTAATCCTGTGGGCTGAACCCCAACTCTACCACTCATCGACGGACAATCTCGCATCATGTGCCCAACCTGGACATAGGAAGAGCATGCATCTGAACCTCGGCGACACTATCTGGAATGTAATCTACCGCACTGGCTACATCGTGGTACTGGTGGTCTCCTCTAGCTATAATCACCCCCAAACTGAGAACCTGAAGCTCTTGAACTCTGACCCTGTCCTAAAGGAATGGAGCAGTCAAATCTCCTACCTGCAAATCATGGAGGTGCACTAGTCGCCGACTGGCCTGAGTGTCTAGGATATGTCTGCCTCGATCCCCCTCTAAAATCGCTACCTGCACCCATAGATCTAGCCCTCTTGCTTTGCCCTCTATCAGTATCACACTCACCCCTTTGTGGATATTGCTACCCTTCTAAGTTCTGGGCATGGGCCTGAATGCGGGAAATATCCATCCCATCTTGCAATGAAGCCGTCAAACAATCTTTGAACAAATGTGGCCCTAGGCCACTCACAAATCTGTGCACTTTATCCCCCATGTCGGCCACCATAGTAGGAGCATATCTAGCCAGTGAATTTTTAAAGTTCTCAACATTTCATCAATAAAACCTTAAGGGTCTTCATCCAGCTTTGACCCGAAAAACTCCGGGGATTCAAACTCATGAAATCACGGGCTCTAGTACTAACTGCCCTGTCACTTGGACCCGGACTCTGCCGCTGTGCCTGGGCGGCAACTAACTGCATCAATAGATGAATAGCCTCGGTCATTTGTTGACCCGAAGTAGCCGGGGGAGGAACTGGAGGCATAGGAGCTGGAACTGAAGCCCCTTCTTGTTCTTCTATAACAGGCAGAGTAGGAGAAGTATTAGATGGAGCCTCATTACGTGACTCACCCTCTTCTACATTCATTGGCGGCTCCCTTTCTACCCGCCTCTCTACCGTAGTCTTGCCCTTCTAGGCGGCTGTAGCTTTTCTCTTTGTCGGCATCTCTGAAATCATAACATATTATTAGGGAGGAGAAAGTCTTATAACACAGCTCTATCGCACGATATCATAAGAAGAAGAATGGTCATTTTTCCTAAATTCCCTGTAGCCTCCTGCTTATTAGTGTGGCGCGCAACACACCATAAACAAGACTATACAAGACACGGCTCGTAGACACTTCCTAGGAATGAACTGCTCTGATACCACTTTTGTCACGACCCGGCTAGGGGCCATGACGGGTACCCGGGGCTAACCACCGAGCACCGCTCATACTATTACCTATCGTACTCATCCTGCTTTAATTCATTATTCTGATACTCAAAATCATAGGAAAACCATTTCCATTTTGAAACATATTTACCTTTATATACATAAGCCCTTCGGCTATCAAAATAATATATATATACAATGAGGAATTCGTGAGACCATACTACCCACACATACGTATCAACGAGCCTCTACTAGAGTACTAGACATATGGACGGGATAGGACCCCGTCGTGCCCAAAATATATATACACAAAATCACAAGCAATGGCACTTCCGGAATAATGCAGTGCTCTCAAGTCTACTGATAGGTCCTATGAATCTGGATCACTTCCCTGTCTACCTGTGGGCATGAACACAGCGTCCAAAGAAAAAGGATGTCAGTACGATCATTGTACTGAGTATGTAAGGCATAAACAATAATAATACATCAATGAAATAGGGAGATATCAAATGAAGAACAACTTGTAACTGACTGTCAATTTTGATAGAAATAAAGCATGCTAACTCACTTCATAAACATCATCATATCATGTATGGATATCTATATAAGCTGCCCGACCATATATGTACGGTGTGATCATCATTAGCCTGCGTCTAGGCCTCCCGCGTCCGGGGTAACCATCTCATGCCGCCCACTAGTGGTGTCTGCCCATGCCATCTAGACATTGTGTATACGCTGCCCGCTTTAGCGGTGTCTGCCCGGCCATATAGGCGCGGTTTAATATCATCATCATGTATATCTCATAAGATTATCAGAATCTTGTCATACTCTTATCATAATGCATGCATAGGAACTCAAAGACAACTATACTTTATCGGGGTGACATAAGGTCGTGAACCCCCGGTTCCGTTATGGAGCATTCATAAACATTCTGCCTCACCTTGAAGGAATTAGCATATAAGGTGAGTGTCTACAATAAGCATCATCATTATCATTCTCATAACGTATCTCTTATCTTTATCTCATATGGCTCTTCATGAACATAGACTCATAATTTTTGGAATGTAAGAGGGTCATGGAGAGTAAGGGAAAATCATGCCATGGGAGTCATGCCATAGAAATAAGGGACTAGCCTTACATACCTTTTCGCTTAGCTATTCTATCGCTTGATCGTTCTCCTTCAATGCTCACGTTTCCACCTTCAAGAGAGTTCGTATTAACATTAGCTAATCGATTATATGAACGTTCTTACTAATGCTAGAGAAAATTGGACAACATTTCCTTTGTTTATACAACTTTCCTCATATCATATATCAACTCCGAAACGTCTATAATAACATTCAGAACATTATAACCAACAATATTCATTCATCTACATTATCCACATCTCACAATTTCACTTCAATTCATCCATAATCACGGTTGAAGTACACTAGTACGTTTTCTCACATATAATGCTTATCCACTGTTATTAATGTTATTTATAACACAATCATAATCACAATATATCAAGAATAATGACTCATCCCAAGCTACTACTCAAAATCTCATTATTCTCATATTTGTAACCCATTTTCTATCTCCTTTCATAGTCTAAGTCTTTCAACCTCTCAATATCTTAAACAACATGGAATGATCATAAAACTTACCTTAGATAGTGTGGGAATGAGCCTTGAGTGAAAAGACTTCACTTGAGCCAAAGCCCTAGTTCACTTCCAATGGAATTTTCTTGACTTGGATGAACTCTAATGAGTTTCTTACACTTGATTTCCTTGGTTTGATGAAGTTGATCACAAATTTCTCTTGAGTTCTTGTGGAAGAGGTGTGGAGAGCTTTCTAGAGAGTTCTTGAAGTGTGGAGCGAAAGAATGAAATGAATTAAATGATATTGGGTCCTTATATCAACTTTTAAAATCTATCACGACACCATTCTACGGACCAACATACGGTCCGTGTCTTTTATACTGGCTGTATGTCTGGCTGTAGATTTGGTCCAGTGAAAGACCCATTTTGGGCAGAACATACGACCTAACATACGGCCAGTTTTGTTGGGCCGTATAATGCCCAGCTTTCCGAAGTTAGTTCTCGTCGACTCGTTTGATCTCCAATACTTATGGAACCTTCTTAACACTTGTTTAACACCTCATTACCAATCTAAGGGACATTATAACTCTTCTCCAAGGCATCATTAAGCCATCATTAACTTGGTATTAGAAAATCTCTCCCGATGCACAACGTATACCTTGCCTTTCTTGGCAAACTCTCTTCTCTTGCCTCGAACGTCTTTGAAATCTCAATTAGGATCGTGAAATATTATTTCTTACTTATCGAAGCATCATAGACATCGTGCCCTTCGCTATTCTATTCACTGTGCATGAATGGAAAATTTTCCGAGGTGTAACACTGTGGAAATTCCAACTTGGAAATGGGAAGTGATCAACATGGATTTTATTGTAGGCTTGCCTCATTCTCGGCGTAAGTATGACTCTATATGGGTAATTGTTTTCAGACTTACGAAGTCAGCTCATTTTCTACCAGTCAAAACTACATACCTAGTAGAAGATTACGCAAAGATATATCTTCAAGAAATAGTGCAACTTCATGGTGTCCCGGTATCCATCATCACAGATAGGGGAGCACAATTTACATCGAATTTCTGGAAGTCCTTCCAAGAAGGTTTGGGAACTTAAGTGAGATTTAGCACAACATTTCATCCACAAATTGATGGACAAGCTGAACGCACTATTTAGACCTTGGAAGATATATTGCGGGCATGTGTATTAAACTTCGTAGGTAGTTGGGATGATCATTTTTCAGTTATTGAATTGGCATGTAACAACAGTTATCATTCCAGTATCCAGATGGCCCCGTATGAGGCTTTATACGGAAGAAAGTGTATATCGCCAATTGGATGGTTTGAGGTAGGAGAGACACAACTAATAGGCCCAGAATTGATCCAGGAAGCAGTAGAAAAGATTAAGCTTATCCAAGACCGGTTGTTGACAACCTAGAGTCGCCAGAAATCTTATGCAGACAACCGTCGACGAGACTTGGAATTCCAAGTTAACGATTGGGTATTCTTGAAAGTGTCGCCGATGAAATGTGTAATGAGATTTGGCAAGAAGGGAAAGCTTAGTCCCCGTTATATTGGGCCTAACAAAATTGTGCGCAAGGTAGGCCAAGTGGCTTATGAATTGTATTTACCTTCGAATTTGGAGTCAGTCCATCCGTTTTTTCATGTGTCGATGCTTCGTAAGTGTATTGGAGACCCTTTCAGAATCGTGCTTGTAGATGATGTCCAAGTTACTGAGAAATTGTCTTATGAAGATGTACCCATTGCCATACTAGATAGGAAAGTGCAGAGACTCAGAACCAAAGACGTAGCTTTAGTTAAGGTCTTGTGGAGAAACAATAACAGAGAGAAAATGACTTGCGAAGTAAAATAAGCTATCAAGTCCAGATATCCGCATTTATGTTACACCTCAGATAATTTCATGTCATCGTATGGTAGCTTGACTAACGCAATAGGAGAAGTATATGATGTTTCTATAAGTAAGAAGTAGTACTTAACGATTCTAATTAAGATTTCAAAGACATTTGAAGCAAGAGAAAAAAGTTCATTAAGAAAGGCGAAGTTTACGTTGTGTTTCAGAAGAGTTTTTCAAAGTATCGAACTAATGATGATTTAGTAACGCTTTGAGGAAGAGTTATGATGCCCCTTAGATTGCTAATGAAGTGTTAAACAAGTGCTAATAAGGTTCCATAAGCATTGGAGATCAAACGAAGCAACAAGAACAAGATTGGAGAAGAAGTAGCTTATACGACCATTTATACGGTCCGTACAATATTATACGGTCCGTATAATTGTTACAGTGAGGGTGCATCGCTGATGGAGTTATACGGTCACTTATACAGACCGTATAAAATTATACGGACCGTATAACGTGCCGTATAATGGTTACAGAAATGAGGTGTTTTTGGAGTGATTTCACGGTCTCTTATACGGACCGTATAAGTGTTCGTATAATTTCCCGACGGGTCAGTTTTTCCAATTATAAATATAAGACCCCATGTTATTATTTTCATTTCCCTCACTTCTCCACTTCTTTCTAACCCTCTAGAATATTCCACACACTTCGTTTACAAGAATCTAAGACTAAACAAGAATCAACTTCATCAAACCAAGGAAATCAAGTGTAAGAAAGCTATTGTGGGTTGCTTGAAGTCAAGAAATCTCTTGGATTGAAGCTAGGGTTTTTCTTCAAGTGGAGTATTGCTATCCAAAACCCATTCCTACACTATTAAAGGTAGAAACGTGAATATTGGAGGGGAACGTTCAAGGGATAAAGTAGCTAAACGAAAGGTATGTAAGGCTAGTTCCTTCTTTCTAAGGCTTGATTTTTACGACATGATTTTCCCTATCTCTCCATGACTTTCTTAGATTCCGGAAATTATGAGCCTATGATATAAAGAGCTTCTCAAAAGATTAAGTTAAGAAATATGTTATGATAATGATGAGTCTAAGTCTAAAAGACTCTAAAGCCCATGATATGTGATTTCTACAAAGCTAATGACCCTAATTATGATTCTTTGATATTGTCCATTATGTTACACTCACTTTATAATGTTAGTTCCTTCAAGGTGAGGAAGAATGCTTATGAATACTCCATAATGAAATCGGGGGTTCACGACGTTATGTCACCCCGATAGAGTATAGTTGTCTTTGAGTTCTTATGAATGCTGTATGACATGTCTATGAGGATGATATTACACCGCGCCTATATGACCAGGCAGACACCGCTAAGGCGGGCGGCATATACCCCATGTCTAGAGGGCTTGGGCAGACACCACTAGTGGGCGACATGAGATGTTTACCCTGGACGCAAGAGGCCTGGACGCGGGCTAATGATGATCACACCGTACCTATATGGTCGGGCAGCTTTTATATGCATACCTGATATGATGATATTTATGATGTAAGTTAGCATGCATTATTCAGTCTTAAGTGACATTCAGTTACAAGTTGTTTCCTTATCGATGTTCCCTTGTTCCTTGATATGCTATTATTGTTCACGCCTTACATACTCAGTACAATGTTCGTACTGACGTCCTTTCTTTTTGGATGCTGTGTTCATGCCCACAGATAGACAGGGAGATGGTGCGGAGCCGTAGGAGCTTATCAGCAGATTCACAGGAGCACTCCATTATTCCGGAGGTGCTACTTATGATCATGTTCTCTTGTGTATATATATTTTGGGCACGACGGGGTCCTGTCCAGTCCTTATGTCTAGTACTCTAGTAGAGGCTCGTAGATATGTACGTGTGGGTAAGTTGTGCCCCATGATGATGTCAGTGTACGTTTTTGTATATCATTTTTGTAGCCGTGCGGGTTTATGTATATCCATGTATAGCTTTGGGGTTTATATGTATGTTCAGTTGAGTGTGATGACTAGCAGGATGAGTGGTGCTCGGTAGTCAGCTCCGGGTACCCGTCATGGCTCCCTAGCCGGGTCGTGACAAAAGTTGTATCAGAGTAGTTCCGTCCTAGGGTGTGTCTATGAGTCGTATCTAGTAGAGTCTTGTTTATGGTGTGTTGCGCGCCACACTTATAAATAAGGGGCTGCGGGGCATTTAGGAAAAATAACCATTCTTCTTCTTATTAGATCATGCCATAGAGCTATGATATAATATTTTCTCCTCCCTAATTGTGCGTTGTCATTTCAGTGATGCCGCCAAAGAGAAAAGCTACAGCCGCCCCAACGGGCAAGGTTACGATAGAAAGACGGATAGAAAGGGAGCCGCCAACTAATGTAGAAGAAGGTGAATCATTTAATGAGGCTCTATCTAGCACCTCTCATACTCCGCCTATTATAGAAGAACCAGAGAGAGGGGAGGGGGGGGGGGGGGCTTCAGTTCCAGCTCCTGTGCCTCCAGTTCCTCCACTGCCTGCTTCGGGTCAACAAATGACCGAAACTACTCAGCTACTCACACAGTTGGTTGCCGCTCAGGCACAGCGGCAGAGCACAGGTTCAGGTGACAGGGCGACTAGTGCTCGAGCCCGGGATTTTATGAGTTTAAACCCTCCAGAGTTTTTCGGGTCAAAGCCGGATGAAGATCCGCAAGGTTTTATTGATGAGATATTGAGAACATTGAAAATTATCTATGCCTCCGATACTGAATCTGTGGAGTTGGCATCTTATAGACTCCAGGATGTGGCAGTTCTTTGGTATAATAATTGGATATCCTCAAGAAAGGAAAATTTACCTTCCCCCAATTTGGCAAGAGTTTGTGAAAGCTTTTATTGGTCACTATTTATAATCCGAGGTCCATCGGGCTAGAGATGATAGATTCCTAAATCTGAGATAAGGAAATATGAGTGCCCGGGAGTATAGCCTTCACTTTAATTCATTGGCTAGATATGCTCCGACTATGGTGGCCGATATGAGAGATAGAGTGCATAGGTTTGTGAGTGGCTTAGGGCCACATTTGTTTATAGATTGCCTGACAGCTTCATTGCATGAGGGGATGGATATTTTCCGTATTTCGGCCCATGCTCAGAACTTAGAAGAGCAGCAGCATCCGCAAAGGGGTAAGCATGATATTGATAGAGGGCAAAGTAAGAGGGCCAGATCTGTTGGTGTCGGTAGTGACTATAGAGTTGGATCGAGACAGTCACATTCTAGATATTCAGGCCAGTCGGCGACTAGTGCACCTCCTCGGTTTGCTGGTATATGATTTGATAGCCCTGTTCATTCAGGACAGGGTCAGAGTTCAAGAGTCTCAGGTTCTCAGTTTGGGGGTGATCCTACCCAGTGGAGACCACTAGTACCGCGATGTAGCCGGTGCAGTAAATTACATTCCGGATAGTGTCACTGAGGTTTAGATTCTTGCTATGCCTGTGGTCAGGTTGGACATATGATGCGAGATTACCGGTCGATGAGTGATAGAGTTGGGCTTCAGCGCACAGGGTCAGTAGCTAGTTCTTTTTCGTCTTTGCGCCCGATAGGGCAGACTCCCCAGATTCCAGCAGGACGAGGTAGAGGCAGAGGGGCAGCATCCAGTTCAGGTGGTACCCAACCTCGTATTTATGCTCTAATCGGATGCCAGGATCTTGAGTCCTCCCCGGATGTGGTTACAGGTATACTATCCATATTTTCTCATGACGTTTATGCATTGATAGATCCGGGTTCTACGTTGTCCTATATTACTCCCTATATTGTTGATCGCATTGGGGTGAAACCTGAGCCAATTAAAACCTTTGAGGTATCTACTCCGGTTGGTGATCTCGTGATAGCTAGATAAGTATACAAGAATTGTGTAATTGTGGTATATGCTTGTCAGACTAAAGTTGATTTAGTTGAATTGGAAATGTTAGATTTTGATGTGATTATGGGTATGGATTGGTTGGCCCCATGTTATGCCAATGTCGATTGCTGAATGAACGTTGTTGGATTCCAATTTTCGGGAGAATCCGTGCTTGAATGGAAAGGTAATATAGCATCTCCTAGAGGTAGGTTTATTTCCTACCTTAACGCAAGGAAGATGATAGCTAAAGGCTATATTTATCACTTAGTCCGAGTTCGTGACACCAAAGCAAGGCCACCGACTTTTCAATCCGTCCCGGTAGTGAATGAATTTCCAGACGTATTTCCAGATGAACTTCCAGGTCTTCCTCCGAAAAGAGAGATTGATTTTGCTATCGATGTGTTACCGGATACTAAACCAATCTCTATCCCTCCTTACCGAATGGCTCCTACAGAATTGAAAGAGCTAAAGGCTCAGTTAAAGGATTTGCTTGAGAAGGGATTCATTAGGCCCGGTTCATCACCGTGGGGAGCACCTATCCTATTTGTAAGAAAGAAAGATGGGTTCCTACGGATATGCATTGATTATAGACAGCTGAATAAGTTGACGACAAAGAATAAATACCCTCTCCCGAGAATTAATGATTTGTTTGATCAATTACAGGGTGCCAAGTGGTTTTCCAAAATAGATCTGAGGTCAGGTTATCACCAAGTGAGAGTTAAAGAGGAAGATATTCCTAAGACAGCTTTCCGAACGACATATGGCCACTATGAATTTTGGGTGATGTCATTTGGTTTGGCTAATGCTCCGGCAGTGTTCATTAATCTGATGAATAATGTATTCAGGCCTCTATTAGATCTGTTTTTGATCGTGTTCATTGATGATATTCTGGTATACTCTTGGACAGAATTCGAGCATGCAGACCATTTGCGTATTGTCCTTGGGATTCTTCGGACTTGTGAATTGTATGCCAAATTTTCAAAATGTGAGTTTTGGTTAAATTCTATGACTTTTCTAGGCCACATTATTTCAGCTGATGGCATCCGGGTTGATACTCATAAAATTGAAGCTGTGAAGACTTGGTCGAGGCCTACAACGGCTACAGAAGTCCGCAGTTTTCTGGGTTTGTCAAGTTACTATAGAAGATTCGTGGAAGGATTTTCCTCTATTTCAGCACCATTGACGAAGCTAACTCAGAAGTCAGCAAGATTCTAATGGACTGATGCTTGTGAACGTAGTTTCCATGAATTGAAGGATAGATTAACTTCAGCCCCAGTCCTGACACTCCCAGAAGGGCCAGATGGTTATGTCGTATATTATGATGCCTCTAGTGTTGGGTTAGGATGTGTGTGGATGCAGCAGGGTAAAGTCATTGCCTATGCTTCAAGGCAGTTGCGAAAACAGGAGAAGAACTATCCGACCCATGACCTTGAATTAGCTGCAGTTATTCATGCACTGAAGATGTGGAGACACTATTTGTACGATGTACATGTTGATATTTATACAGATCACAAGAGTCTCCAATATATTTTCAAGCAGAAGGAGTTAAATTTGCGGCCGAGGCGGTGGTTAGAGCTACTGAAAGACTATGATGTAAGTATTTTATACCACCCCGAAAAAGCGAATAGAGCGGCTAATGCACTTAGCCTGTCACACCCTAATCTCGCTAGGGTGTGATGGGCACCGACCCTTCCTTAGGGCCGAGCGAACCCTCTGACTCTTATTACATACATAATCCTTTGAACTCTTAATCAATAAAAATGACAAACATAATAAATGCTTTTGGAAACTTTCAGAAACAAGTCAAATCTGTAATCACACGGAATTTGTAACATAACATAAAATGACACATCGGCTGATGAAGTCGCTTACAAAACTGACATTCTATACCCACGACTCTGTCTGCAAAGTTTCTAACTTCAATTAAAAATCATAACATACAAACTCCGACTCGGCAATACTCCGGAAGGAGTTAGAGCTCACCAATCTTGCTGGAACATCTTCTAATAATATCTTCCACTCATCTGGGTGTACCTGCGTGCCATGAAACGCAGCCCCCGAAGAAAGGGGGTCAGTACGGAAAATGTACTGAGCATGTAAGGCATGAAATACAGAAGGCAGAACCATAACCGAAACAACCAGTACCAGAGTAAGTACACTATCCAGAATACCAACATGTTTACCTTCCAGACTCAAATCATGTATACCGATGTCGTATGTCAGAAGAAATACAGAAAATAAGTGAATCATCCAGAGTACCAAAAGAGCTTACTTTTCAAACACGGATCATGCATGTCAGAATCATATATCCCATATGCATATAACGTGCCCCGGCCCTCCAGTGAGGGGCGCGGTAAATCATATATCATGTATGTATATAACGTGCCCCGGCCCTCCAGTGAGGGGCGCGGTAAATCATATATCATGTAAGTATATAACGTGCCCCGGCCCTCCATTGAGGGACGCGGTGAATGAAATCATGTATGCCAATGTCATATATCATATATGCATGTAACGTGCCCCGGCTCTCTTTTGAGGGACGCGGTGAATAGAGTCATCATATGCCATCCTGGCCACCACCCCATCATCATATCATAATGTCATCATATCATATATAACATGCCCCGGCCCGCAAGTGAGAGGGACGCGGTGAACAATGCAAATAAGTACGCACGAGAACATACCCTGGCCCGGGACGCAGTGAAGGACATACTGAGACTTGCACGAACAGAGTAGTGCGAAACCACATGCACATAAATGAAGACTCGACAGAGACGTACTCTTACCGACACTTGAAGGATCATAAACACGTTTCAAGTCAATCCGGTTTAATATGAGAAAGTTACGGACGTTTTTACCGCAGAACTTTTACGAACGTTTCAAAGAAAATCCAGGATCTTTTACGAAAGTTAGGGACATTAAAACTTACAGAACTCATTTTGAAACAGAATTCTTTATGCTCATCTCGTTATTCAATCATATAACAAGCTCAACTATATCGAGCGTACTCATATCAAAAGTGAATAAGAATCATAGACAAACTCGGAAACATATCAAACGGAGCTTCGGAATCATGGATACATATCAAAACCATGTGAAGTAGCTTATTCATTTATTAATCATACAATAGCCTCATCCATATGAAACATGCTCATGACAAAAGAGAATAAGCATCATAACTAAGCTCGGAATCAAAGAGTAGAGTTACCCCAAGGTGCGTGTCATGTCATACCTTACTGAGCTCTAGGACATGCCAAAAGAAAGAAAAGATAAGCCTTACATACCTGTGCCACGCCTTATTAGCTACGCTTATTTATCCAAGCTTGCTATTCTACATTCAAGAAGATTTTGCATAATCATTAGATTCATTGTCATTTACTTGCCTTAGCTTTTCAAACAAATTCACTTATAACCTGCCGAAATTTCGACAGCATTTCCCCTGTAAACACATCATCCCCGAGAATCCAACTCGGTCAATTTTATCAACAACAATCCGAGAATTGGACTCGGCCAAATTATCATCAACAACAATACCAACACCCATATCAACAACATCAATAATCAATTCAAAACGCATTGTAACGCTAGTAACTCTTTTCTACATAATTCGACAACATTCCATTTATATTCAACTATATACATTCGAACCAACATCAATGCTCACAAGTTCAAGTACTAATCCGAGATCATTCAAACAAGGTTCAGAAATTTATCAAACAATCCACATAATATTCAAGACAACCCAATCAATCTACTACTTCAACCGAAACTCTCCACTTCTAATAGAAACAACAACATATTCTTTCTTCAAATTCATAAACTATACCAACAACCCACACATTGACAACATCATTTCCATAAATGCAAGAACCTATCTTAAAGTTCCATTAGCTTCTACAACAAGTCACAAATGACTATAACTTCAATTTGAGCCATCAAACTTTCACTTGCATCATAGAACCCACAACACAACAATCCAAAATACTAGATAAAATTAGTTCATCATCCCTACACAATACAATACATACACGGCCAACACCAACACATACACGGCCACAACACAACTTCCATATTTTTATGAATTTCATCCACTTTTACATACTACAACATACATAATCATCCATAACATATAAAAGAAGATTAATTCTTACCTTTTCCACTTATCTTCTTTCTTGGCTATAGTTGATCCTTGCAAGAAAGATGACCCTTGAATTAGTAGGAATACTAGAAGAAAATATTTTTTTGGATCAAAATTGAAGGCTTCCAATTTCTCCCTCTTGGCCGAATGGCCCCTCTTATTTTTGGTCTTCTCTCCAAGTTTCTTGATTTTTCTATGGTTGAATGATAAATATGACCATTAAGCCATCTTTATGTACATATATAATTTTTCCATGTGGGCCAAAGCCCATCCCAACATAACCGGCCACTTGGCCCATTTTTCTCAAGCCCATTTTTTTTGTGCCTTGTAATTCATGAAAAAATATTCTCCAAATTCCAAATTTGCCCTTAGCCTTCCTCCGTATTTCTGTGAGTCATCTTGCGAATTTCCCTTTTCACCCTTAGCCTTTCTCAATATTTCCATACTAATAATACTCTTAAATAATATTCGTAACCAACTTGTATATTAAAATAATTCTGGAAAATGGTCTTGCCCTTAACTTACCACGACTACCTCGAAATATCCGAACGTACAGAATACGGGCTATAACATCCTCCCCCCCCCCCCTTTAGAACATTCGTCCTCGAATGTTCAACTGACCTCATGGGGTGTCGTAATACTTCGGGAGGGTCCCTCTCATAGTTATTCTTTTCTTCATGCCCATTCCCTATCTTTCACCTTATTTTCTTTATGGTCGAACTCCTCGGTCTTTACATGAGTCCTCATTTCGCGTCATGGGTTTTCCAATCCATTGCACCAATTCATTATCCTTGTCCTTCGCAGGTCATTTCTTCTTTGTTACTGTTTCGTTACAATACCTTAATAGAAGCCATACCTTTGGTATGCAATCTTCACTTAACGATCCCATATGGCTACAAGCTATTCCTTTCTCTCATTTATCTATAGTATTGCAATCCAGTTATACCTATGGTAACTTATAATCCGAGTTCACTTATCCTCTTACTTCGCAACATCCTTGGGTTCTTACTACCACTTTTTCTTTACTTCCTTCCCTCGCATTTCTCAACTCAAGTATACTTGTCCTTAATTTCTTTGTGTTGGCGCTCGTTTCATCCATCGTTATTCCTTGTTGGCTCTTCAGTGTGGATTCTTTACAAGTATGATTGAGCATTGCTTCACGTCAATGATTCATATGCTTTCATAGCGTATATTCTCATATTCCGTACAATTAATGGTCCATGAACTATTTTCTAGTACCCGGTGACCTCTCTTATTTCATTCACAAGCGCTGCACATTTATTCCTTTATATACCTTTCAAGGACCTAAATCTCCTAGCATCGTCGCAAGACCTAATCATTCTTTTCTTATTTCACATCCCTCGTCATAGTCACTATTCCTTTGGCCCCAATTATTGGAATTGGTTCTCGAGCCTCACACATTCCTCTTTTGTTCTATATTACCACTCTTTATCCTCTTCGCATGCCTTCCTTGAGTTCTTACCTAAATAGTTTCGTACTTTGCCGATAATTTCTCTCGGGGGTTTCACTCATCGAGGTTTTCTTACCCTTCTCCTTTTTCCGACATTTTAATCTCCCTGTCTTCCATTAACTCATTCTCTTTCTTTTCCAAATATTGTAGTATTAAAATTTCCAATCTTAACCTGTAGTGAAAATAATAGCAGCTTACCTTGTAACACTTGTACCATCTACTTTTGTTGTCACTCGAACTTCGGTACCCTTACTTGATTAATGCCTCCTTTACCGTAGCGCCGGTTGCTGGAACCCACATGTCCACCGATACAATCACATATGCAATATCGTACTCATTCATAAATATAAATATATATTCGCTATCAACTAGCCCGCAAATTACCTCCAAACGCTATTCAAGCCTATCCAAATTCCAGAGCTGTGATTCACTCTCTGTCTTTTCACCAGTCCAGTCGGCCTCGTCCTACGCGACCTCTCATGGTCTCCAACCATCCCGTATATTCTAGTTTCCCTTAGGCTACTCTAACTTTCACTTGTCTCTTATATCTGAATTTACAGAACTTTAGTGCACTTCCCAGGGGGGTCACCCATCCTAAGATTTCCCTCGCCTTAGCACGCTTAACCTCGAAACTTTGATGAAATTCAGTGCCTTAGTGTTGATATAATCGCGTTCACTTCCTCGCACGGCCTTTATTACATGATCTGGAGCAAATCGAAGTCTTACGGATTCCGAGACATTTTCGTAACACGTCCTTTCCTTTACAATTACTATTTTACCCTTTTTGATCTTCAATATTCACCTTCCACTTTCGTGTATAACTACCTTTCTTCTTAGATTCCCAGATTCCCGATGGTGGCGAACATACCTTCATCGCCGCTACTTATGAACTAAACACTCGGTTATCAGCCTATTTAAATTTTTCAGTCACCGTCCTTATACAATAATCTACAGCAAACTGATTGTCGACTTTCTCTGAATCCTTCAACAAACCTTGCTCTTAGTAAACCTCGAATATTATCCATCTTAATCCTTCATGCCATGCCAAGTCCGTAAATCCTCTAAGACAACACATCTCACCTATTGCCTATTTACGATATTTCCTTTCAACACTTCCTTCTGTTAGGCGTATCCAACAGTTCTGACAGAGTTTTCTTTACCATTCTTACTATTCCAAAGTCTGTACGCAGCAAATATCGACAATACCCCATAGAACATACGGCTATATAACACATTCCAGCCATCCAGTACTTCCAGTTCCAGGTAACGGATCAAATATATCAATACTTACCGCAGTGACTTTCCATATCATCACTTACTTCCTTCCGTCGTATGTAAGACTTACGTAAGAAATTTTCATTTTTTCCTATCTTGGCTCTATCGCACGATCTAAGACAGAAAGAAGGTCAACAATCCCTAGATGCCCCGCAGCCTCCTGTTTATAAATGTGGCGTGCTTCACACCATAAACAGGACTCTACCGGACATGACTTTGCAGACAACCCCTAGGACAAACCTGCTCTGATACCACTTTGTCACACCCTAATCTCGCTAGGGTGTGATGGGCACCCAACCCTTCCTTAGGGCCGAGCGAACCCTATGACTCTTATTACATACATAATCGTTTGAACTCTTAATCAATGAAAATAACAAACATAATAATTGCTTTTGGAAACTTTCAGAAACAAGTCAAATCTGTAATCACTCGGAATTTGTAACATAACATAAAATGACACATCGGCTGATGAAGCCGCTTACAAAACTGACATTCTAACCCACGACTCTGTCTGCAAAGTCTCTAACTTCAATCAAAAATCATAACATACAAACTCCGACTCGGCAATACTCCGGAAGGAGGTGGAGCTCACCAATCCTGCTAGAACATCTTCTAATAATATCTTCCACTCATCTGGGTGTACCTGCGTGGCATGAAACGCAGCCCTCGAAGAAAGGGGGTCAGTACGAAAAATGTACTGAGCATGTAAGGCATGAAATACAGAAGGCAGAACCATAACCGAAACAATCAGTACCAGAGTAAGTACACTATCCAGAATACCAACATGTTTACCTTCCAGACTCAAATCATGTATACCTATGTCGTATGTCAGAAGAAATACAGAAAATAAGTGAATCATCCAGAGTGCCAAAAGAGCTTACTTTTCAAACACGGATCATGCATGTCAGAGTCATATATCCCATATGCATATAACGTGCCCCGACCCTCCAGTGAGAGACGCGGTAAGTCATATATCATGTATGCATATAACGTGCCCCGGCCCTCCAGTGAGGGGCGCGGTAAATCATATATCATGTATGCATATTACGTGCCCCGGCCCTCCAGTGAGCGGCGCGGTAAATCATATATCATGTATGTATATAACGTGTCCCGACCCTCCAGTGAGGGGCGCGGTAAATCATATATCATGTATGCATATAACGTGCCCCGACCCTCTATTGAGGGACGCGGTGAATGAAATCATGTATGCCAATGTCATATATCATATATGCATGTAACGTGCCCCGGCCCTCTTTTGCGGGACGCGGTGAATAGAGTCATCATATGCCATCCTGGCCACCACCCCATCATCATATCATAATGTCATCATATCATATATAACATGCCCCGACCCGCAAATGAGAGGGACGCGGTGAACAATGCAAATAAGTACACACGAGAACATACCCTGGCCCGGGACGCAGTGAAGGACATACTGAGACTTGCACGAACAGAGTAGTGGGAAACCACATGCACATAAATCAAGACTCGACAGAGACGTACTCTTACCGACACTTGAAGGATCATAAACACGTTTCAAGTCAATCCGGTTTAATATGAGAAAGTTACAGACGTTTTTACCGCAGAATTTTTACGAACGTTTCAATGAAAATCCAGGATGTTTTACGAAAGTTAGGGACATTAAAACTTACAGAACTCATTTTGAAACACAATTCTTTATGCTCATCTCGTTATTCAATCATATAACAAGCTCAACTATATCGAGCGTACTCATATCAAAAGTGAATAAGAATCATAGACAAACTCGGAAACATATCAAACGGAGCTTCGGAATCATGGATACATATCAAAACCATGTGAAGTAGCTTATTCATTTATTAATCATACAATAGCCTCATCCATATGAAACATGCTCATGACAAAAGAGAATAAGCATCATAACTAAGCTCGGAATCAAAGAGTAGAGTTACCCCAAGGTGCGTGTCATGTCATACCTTACTGAGCTCTAGGACATGCCAAAAGAAAGAAAGGGTAAGCCTTACATACCTGTGCCACACCTTATTAGCTACGCTTATTTATCCAAGCTTGCTATTCTACATTCAAGAAGATTTTGCATAATCATTAGATTCATTGTCATTTACTTGCCTTAGCTTTTCAAACAAATTCACTTATAACCTGCCGAAATTTCGGCAGCATTTCCCCTGTAAACACATCATCCCCGAGAATCCAACTCGGTCAATTTTATCAACAACAATCCGAGAATTGGACTCGGCCAAATTATCATCAACAACAATACCAACACCCATATCAACAACATCAATAATCAATTCAAAACGCATTGTAACGCTAGTAACTCTTTTCTACATAATTCGACAACATTCCATTTATATTCAACTACATACATTCGAACCAACATCAATGCTCACAAGTTCAAGTACTAATCCGAGATCATTCAAACGAGGTTTAGAAATTTATCAAACAATCCACATAATATTCAAGACAACCCAATCAATCTACTACTTCAACCGAAACTCTCCACTTCTAATAGAAACAACAACATATTCTTTCTTCAAATTCATAAACTATACCAACAACCCACACATTGAAAACATCATTTCCATAAATGCGAGAACCTATCTTAAAGTTCCATTAGCTTCTACAACAAGTCACAAATGACTATAACTTCAATTTGAGCCATCAAACTTTCACTTGCATCATAGAACCCACAACACAACAATCCAAAATACTAGATAAAATTTGTTCATCATCCCTACACAATACAATACATACACGGCCAACACCAACATATACACGGCCACAACACAACTTCCATATTTTCATGAATTTCATTCACTTTTACATACTACAACATACATAATCATCCATAACATATAAAAGAAGATTAATTCTTACCTTTTCCACTTATCTTCTTTCTTGGCTATAGTTGCTCCTTGGAAGAATAGATGTTTTTCTTGCTCCAATAATTACACCACGTTAAAGAGGACCCTTGAATTAGTAGGAATACTAGAAGAAAATATTTTTTTGGATCAAAATTGAAGGCTTCCAATTTCTCCCTCTTGGCCGAATGACCCTCTTATTTTTTGTCTTCTCTCCAAGTTTCATGATTTTTCTATGGTTGAATGATAAATATGACCATTAATCCATCTTTATGTACATATATAATTTGTCCATGTGGGCCAAAGCCCATCCCAACATTACCGGCCACTTGGCCCATTTTTCTCAAGCCCATTTTTTTTGTGCCTTGTAATTCATGAAAAATTATTCTCCAAATTCCAAATTTGCCCTTAGCCTTCCTCCGTATTTCTATGAGTCATTTTGCGAATTTTCCTTTTCACCCTTAGCCTTTCTCAATATTTCCATACTAATAATACTCCTAAATAATATTCGTAACCAACTTGTATATTAAAATAATTCTGAAAAATGGTCTTTCCCTTAACTTACCACGACTATCTCGAAATATCCGAACGTACAGAATACGGGCTATAACATAGCCGCAAATCAATGGGCAGTTTATGTGAAGCCCCTCCGGAGAAGAAAGAATTAGTCCGCGAGCTACACCAGCCAGCCAGCCTCGGAGTACGTCTAATTGATTCAGGCAGTGCAGGAATTGATATTAGTAATCTAACTATTTCATGCTTAGATATGGAGGTAAAAGTGCGTCAATATGAAGATCCTCAGTTGAGCCACTATAGAGATACATTTCATGAGAAAGAGAAGCCTTCCTTTGAAATTTCTATGGATGGAGTTCTTAGATACCGAGACAGGTTATATGTTCCGAATGTTGCAGAATTACGTCGTTGAATTCTAGAAGAAACTCATTATTATCGATATTTTATTCATCCAGGAATGACAAAGATGTATCACGATCTTAAGCTAATGTATTGGTGAGATGGAATGAAGAAGGACATAGCGAAATTTGTGGCTTAATGTCCAAATTGCCAATAAGTGAAAATCGAGCATCAAAAGCCAAGAGGATTATTGCAAGCAATGGAGATTCCAACTTGGAAATGGGAAGTGATTAACATGGATTTCATTGTAGGGTTACCTCTTTCCCGAAGCAAGTATGACTCCAAATGGGTGATCGTGGACAGTCTCACGAAATCAACTTATTTTCTTCCAGCCAGAATCACATATTCCACAGAAGATTATGCAAGATTGTATCTCAAAGAGATTGTGCGATTTCATGGTGTCTCGATATCTGTTATCACAGATCGAGGAGCCCAATTTACAGCTAAATTCTGGAAGTCTTTCCAAGAAGGTTTGGGTACTCAGGTAAGGTTAGCACCGCATTTCATCCACAAATTGATGGTCAAGCCGAACACATTATTCAGACCTTGGAAGATATTTTACGGGCATGCGTACTAGATTTTGGTGGTAGTTGGGATGACCACTTACCTCTCATTGAGTTTGCATACAACAATAGTTACCATTCCAGTATTCAAATGGCCCTGTATGAAGCTCTATATGGAAGAAAGTGTAGATCCCCAATTGGGTGGTTCGAAGTAGGAGAGGTACAACTAATAGGCCCTGAGTTGATTCAACAAGCGGTGGAAAAATTTAAGATTATCCGAGATCGATTGCTAACAGCCCAAAGTCGCCAGAAATCTTATGCGGACAACCGTCGATGAAACTTAGAATTCCAAGTTGATGATTGGGTATTCTTAAAGGTATCGCCGATGAAAGGTGTGATGAGATTTGGCAAGAAGGGAAAGTCCTCGATACATTGGACCTTATAAGATCGTCCGCAGGATAGGCCAAGTAGCATATGAATTAGGCTTACCCTCAGAACTTGAGTCAGTCTATCCCGTTTTTCGTGTGTCAATGCTCTGAAAATGTGTTGGAGATCCAACAAGAATCATGCCGATAGATGATGTTCAAGTGACAGAAAAGTTGGCTTATGAAGAGGTACCCATTGCCATACTAGACAGGCAAGTACGGAGATTTTGAAATAAAGAAGTAGTTTCAGTCAAAGTCTTATGGAGAAATAGTAACCGAGAAGAAATGACTTGGGAAATGGAAGAAAATATGAAGTCTAAGTACCCACATTTATTTCCACCCCCGGAAGAGATCCAAGATGAGACATCAATATTATGAGGTATGTATGATTCTTTTTATGTTTTTGGTCGTGTGTGGCCATAATTTTTTGCTATTAGGTTATAACCCTATGAGGCATTTTTATTGTGGGCTGTTGTGATAGGATGGTAGTGCTATATTACAGGGGAAACTCAAGCAAACTTTTTGTAGAATTCCCGAGAACTTAACATTCGAGGACGAATGTTTTTTCAAAGGGGGGAAGAATGTTACACCTCAGAGAATTTCATGTCATTGTATGGTAGCTAGACTAACACAGTGTGAGAAGTATATGATGTTTCTATAAGTAAGAAGTAGTACTTAACGATTCTAATTAAGATTTCAAAGACGTTTGAAGCAAGAGAAGAAAGTTCATTAAGAAAGGCGAAGTATACGTTGTGTTTCAGAAGTGTTTTTCAAAGTATCGAACTAATGATGATTGAGTAATGCTTTGAGGAAGAGTTATGATGCCCCTTAGATTGCTAATGAAGTGTTAAACAAGTGCTAAGAAGGTTTCATAAGGATTGGAGATCAAACGAAGCGACGAGAACAAGATTGGAGAAGAAGTGGATTATACGACCATTTATACAGTCCGTATAATATTATACGGTCCGTATAATGGTCCGTATAACCGTGATAGTGAGGGTGCATCGCTGATGGATTTATACGGTCACTTATACCGACCGTATAAAATTATACGGACCGTATAACGTGCAGTATAATGGTTACAGAAATGAGATGTTTTTGGAGCGATTTCACGGTCACTTATACGGACCATATAAGTTTATACGGACCGTATAAGTGTCCGTATAATTTCCCGACGGGTCAGTTTTTCCAATTATAAATATAAGACCCCGTGTTATTATTTTCATTTCTCTCGCTTCTGCACTTCTCTCTAACCCTCTAGAATATTCCACACACTTCTTTTACAAGAATCTAAGACTAAAAAAGAATCAACTTCATCAAACCAAGGAAATCAAGTGTAAGGAAGCTATTGATGGTTGCTTGAAGTCAAGAAATCTCTTGGATTGAAGCTAGTGTTTTTCTTCAAGTGGAGTATTTCTATCCAAAGCCCATTCCTACACTATCAAAGGTAGAAACGTGAATATTGGAGGGGAACGTTCAAGGGATAAAGTAGCTAAACGAATGGTATGTAAAGCTAGTTCTTTCTTTCTAAGGCATGATTTTTACGACATGATTTTCCCTATCTCTCGATGACTTTCTTAGATTCCGAAAATTATGAGCCTATGATATAAAGAGCTTCTCATAATATTAAGTTAAGAAATATGTTATGATAATTATGAGTCTAAGTATAGAAGATTCTAAAGCCCATGATATGAAATTTCTACAAAGCTAATGACTCTAATTATGATTCGTTGATGTTGTCCATTGTGTTACACTCACCTTATAATGTTAGTTCCTTCAAGGTGAGGTTGAATGCTTATAAATACTCCATAATGGAATCGGGGATTCACGACCTTATGTCACCCTGATAGAGTATAGTTGTCTTTGAGTTCTTATGCATGCTCTATGATAAGTCTATGAGGATGATATTACACCGCATCTATATGGCCGGGCAGACACCGCTATGGTGGGCGACATATACACCATGTCTAGAGGGCATGTGTAGACAGACACCACTAGTGGGAGGCATGAGATGTTTACCCCGGACGCGGGCTAATGATGATCACACCGTATCTATATGGTCGGGCAGCTTCTAATGCATACATGATATGATGATATTTATGATGTAAGTTAGCATGCATTATTCAGTCTTAAGTGACATTCAATTACAGGTTGTTTCCTTATCGATGTTCCTTTGTTCCTTGATATGATATTATTGTTCATGCCTTACATACTCAATAGAATGTTCATACTGACGTCCTTTCTTTTTGGAAGCTGTGTTCATGCCCACAGGTAGACAGAGAGACGGTGCGGATCCGTAGGAGCTTATCAGCAGATTTGCAGGAGCACTTCATTATTCCGGAGGTGCTACTGATCATGTTCTCTTTTGTATATATATTTTGGGCATGACGGGGTCCTGTCCCATCCTTATGTCTAGTACTCTAGTAGAGGCTCGTAGATACGTATGTGTGGGTAAGTTGTGCCCCATAATGATGTCAGTGTACGTTTTTGTATATCATTTTTGTAGCCGTTCGGGCTTATGTATATCCATGTATAGCTTTGGGGTTTATATATATGTTCAGTTGAGTATGATGACTAGCAGGATGAGTGGTGCTCGGTAGTTAGCTTCCGGTACCCATCATGACCCCTAGCAGGGTCGTGACAATTTATTTCCACCTCTAGAAGACGCTCAAGCAGAGACACCATAGTCCCCAGGTATGTAATACTTTCTTTGATGCTTTCTTGGCCGTGTGTGGCCATGATTGTTGATGTTGTCGTTGTAGCCCTGTGAGACGATATATTTTGGGTTGCTGTGATAGGATGGTAGAGTCATATTACAGGGGAAACTCTGGCAAAATTTATGTAGAATCCCCGAGAGTGTAACATTCGAGGACGAATGTTCCGAAGGGGGGGAGAATGTTGCATCTCGGGAATTTTGAGTTGTTGCGCTGTAGAGAAACTAACGCTAGGTTAAGGTAAACATGAAGTCCTTATGAATTTAAGGGGAGCATTTGATATCTTTAAGTGCGTACTACAAGATTTTTAAGTCGCATGACTCGGTGGAACTAAATTCGTTGAAGGAAGTGAAATGTAAGTTATGTTTAGGAAGGTTTCGCATCAATCGAGCTAATTTTTGTTTAGAAATGCCTTAAGAAGGAGCTATTGGGATCCTTAGATAGTTAATGAAGTGTTATATAAGTGCCAAGAAGGTTCCATAAGGATTGGAAGTCAAATGAATAAACGAGAGCAAGTTCGGAAAAAATGGGTCAACGACCACTTATACGGTCCGTATAACTTATACGATCTGTATAATGTTCTGTATAACCATTCCAGAGAGGGGTTATCCCATGGTGGGATTATACGACCATTTATATGGACCGTATAAAATTATACGGATTGTATAAATGGTCGTATAATTGGGTCGGTTCACTTTTTTCTCTTTTTATCCATAGATGACCATTGCTCTTATTTTTCATTTCCCACATTTTCCCCAAGTCTTGAAAGCTCTAAAACCTTCCCCCTATCATATTAACTCAAACCCAAGAGAAATTAAAGATTAAATAGCAAGAATCAAGAAAATCAAGTGTGGGGAGACTCACTAGGGTTTGTAGAATTCAAGATTTCCTTTGGTATTGAAGTTGGTGTTTCATTCAAGTGAAATACATTAACCCAAAGTTCATCCTTATATGATAAAAGGTGAGTTTTACATCTATTTCATGTTATTAAGAGTATTTGGTTGTTGAATAAATTGGATGAGGGAAGAAAGTAGAAGATGAAGCTCAAATATGGATTTAATGATATTTTTGAGTAGTAAATTAACTTGAGTCACGATTCTTAGTATTCTATGAGTATAATCTTGTTGAGGGGGTTACTAATGATGTTGAGACAGTATTGTATGTAAGTGAATATGGTGTTGTGCTGCAGCTATTGTTATGAATGACCTTAAAAAGGAGTTTTGAGGATTAGACAATGTTTAACTTGAAAGAAGCCTCTTGATTATGATATTATGGATGTTGCTATTGATGTTTGGTAGTTGTCTATTATATGGAGAAAGTCAATGAAACAAAGGAAATGCTGCCCAAATTTTGTTAGACCTTAGTTGATTTAGTTTAAACTTAATCATGCTTTCAATGACCTGACCTTGGGACAAATCCTCTTGAATGTAGAGTCGCGAGCTCGGAAGGAGAACGTTTAGTCGTTAAGAAGACAAAAGGTATGTTAAGGCTAGTTCCTTTCCTTCAAAGGCATAATTCCTACGTTATGACTCTATCCATATTTTCCATAACCTCCTTATGCCCAAAAGCTAGAAGGTCATGATTCTTAAAAGCTTCTTATGATACCTGTTATATCCCGTATTTTGTGCATTAGGACAGTTTAAGCCAACCGCGATAAGTTAAGGACAAGGTTACTTTCCGGTTTTGCCTTAATGCACAAGTTGCTTATAAGTATTATTGGTATGGAATATCAAGGGCAAAGTTGGAATTAGGAATTAATTATTTCATGAAATGGAAAAAAAAAAAGAAGCCACAAGTGGCCGTGTGGCTTGGGGTGGGCTCCCACCCATGGCTTGGCCAATTGCCTTGAGCCATGAGTGGGGGTTATGTGTCCACCTTTTATGGGCTATACATTTATATATATAGATGAGTAATGACCAAGCAATACTCATTCTTCATCTTCATAAGTCAAGAAACTTCAAGAAAGAAGCATAGTGGTATTCGGCCATGGCTAGGAAAAATTGGTTCCATAGAAATTGATCAAAAAATAATCTTCTTCTAGTATTTCAACCAAGTGGAAGTCCCTTACTAACGTGGAGAAGTTGTTGGAGCAAGCAAAGCATTTATTGTGCAAGTTGTAAACCCTAGCCAACTTGAGAAGTTAAAGGATAAAGGTAAGATTTAATCTCCTTTTCTATGTGTTAGGGATGATTTGTGAGTGTTGTAGTATGTAGAAATGGATGAAATTCATGAAATATGTGTGTGTTGGTTGTGGCCGAATAAGGGTTGTGTTGGTAATATGTGATGAATTGATTTTATTTAGTATTTTGATTGTTGTTGTTATGGATTCCATGATGAAAATGAAGGTTTGATGGCTTGAAATGAAGTTGTAATCGTTGTGGAATTGTTGTAGAAGTTAATGTGACATTAGCATGGTTTCTTATATTTGTATGAATAATGTTGTTAACGTGTGGTTGTTGGTATAATTCATGAACTTGGAAGCGAGGAATGTGTTTGAGTTTGGAAGATTGTAAGTTGGGTTGTTGTGATTAATTGGAACGTAAATGAAATGCCGTCGAATTATGTAAAAAGGGGTGCTAACGTTAGAATGCGATTTGAATTAATTGTCGAAGTTGTTAATGTGGTTGTTGGTATTGTTGTTGATGATTTCGCCGAGTTGAATTCTCGGGGTTGGTTGAATTTATAGGGGAAATGCTGCCCAAATTTCTGTAGGTGGATTGCTAGCTTAGAACCGGATTTCTAAATACTTATAGCTAATGTTTGATATCTCTTGATGTTGTTGTAGATCTTGCGAAAGCCGAGACTTAAGTTCGGATTAGCTTAGGAAGCGGGCAAGGTATGTAAGGCTTACCCTTTCTTTCTTTTGGCATGTCCTAGAGCTAAGTAAGATATGACACGCACCTTGGGGTAACTCTTTTCTTTAATTCCTTGCTTGTTTATGATTCTTATTCACTTCGTGGCATGAGCATGCTTAGTATAGTCGATCCTATTGTATGATGAAATAACGAGCAAATCATAAAGAGTTTCTGTTCCTAAAAGGGTCCTATAAGGATTAATGCCATTAACTTTCATAGACAGTCTCAGATTGTTTGAAACGTTCACAGAGGCTTCTATAATGAATGACGTCCATAACTTTCATATGCTCACTCGGAATGCTCTGAAACGTTCATAGAGGTTTCTGTAATGAATAACGTCCATAACTTTCTTATGCCAACTCGGATTGACTCGAAACGTGTTTATGATTCTTCAAGTGTCGATTACTGTCGAGTCCAATTTTTATTTATTTATATGCATATGGTTTCTCACTACTCTGCTCGTGCATGCCTCAATATGTCTTTCACTGAGTCCCGGGCCAGGACATGTTCTCGTGCGCACTCCACTGCATTGTTCATCGAGTCCCTCACTAGAGAGCTGGGACACGTCATATGTATATGTATATGATGATATGATGACATGATGATATGATGATACGGGGGTGGCAGCCAGGATGACACATGATGATTCTATTCACCGAGTCCCTCACTAGAGGGCCGGGACACGTTATGTATATATGATATATGATGTTGACATGCATGACTTTATCCACCGAGTCCCTCACTAGAGGGCCGGGACACGTTATATGTATATATAATGTACGATGTTGATTTACATGATTTTCATTTCATAAGGCAAATGTACTGATGTTTTAACAGTTATACTGGCTTCTGGTAAAGCTCCATTTTAGATATGATCCTTTTTACTGTATTTCATGCCTTACATGCTCGGTACATATTTCGTACTGACCCCTTTCTTCGGGGGCTACGTTTCATGCCCGCAGGTACCGACGCTCGTTACGGTGACCCGTCAGCCTAGGACACCCATTCGGCTATTTTGAAGTGCTCCCTCGTTCCGGAACCTACATTTTGGTACAGATCCTTTTGTTATGGATATGTATATGTATATATGTCTAATTAGGGTACGGTGGGGCCCTGTCCCGCCATATGACACTGTTGCTACTCTTAGAGGCCTGTAGACATGTATGTGGGTCATGGGTGGTCATCGTCAGTTATGTCAGTGTGGATTACGTTTTGGCAACATCCTGCATTACGATAGCCTGACCGGCTTGTGTGTGACATCATATGTGATAGTTTATACATCGTTTTGTCTTGCACTATAAAAGCCTTTATTATGCTAAACGCAAGTATGATAAATGTCTATCTGGTTGAGTCGTGACAATATAGGTTGAATGATAGATTGTATGATAAGGGGTGCTCGGTAGTCAATACTGGGTACCTGTCATGGCCCTCTGGTTGGGTCGTGACAGAAGTGGTATCAGAGCGGTTCATCCTCGGAATGTCTACAGGCCGTGTCTAGTAGAATCTTGTTTATCGGTGTGTGGTGCACCACATCTATAAACAGGAAGCTACGTGACATTTAGGATGTTATCTTTCTTTCTTACTCTAGATCGTGCGATAGAGCTGTATTATCAGGATGGTTCCTCTCTAACGAATTGTTGTGTCTACAGCGATGCCCCAAAGAGAGCGATAGCTTCAGTGTCTAGGAAGATCGCTTCCGATTCTTTTTCCTGCAGGTGATTGTAGATTGACGAAGGATGAAAAGGTCAGCTTCAGATAGTGGGGGTGATAAGAAGGCCCCTAGAGTATCTTCAGGACCGAGTAGGAGGAGCCTCAGCTATTCTATTGAGACTGATCCTTCGGAGGATCCGGCGACGATTCCTCCAGAGTTTCTGACCCTAGGGAGGAGGACCCCGTAGAGGACAGTTACGACACAGATCCATCCGAGTATTCTTTTGGGACACCGGAGGAGGAGATTTTCGGGGCCATGCCAGTTGCTCCTGTGGCGGAGCACTACGTTAGACAGGTCTCCCCGGTGAGTGTTACAGACTACTCCAGTCCCCTATCCTGGCCGTCAGTAAACCAGGAATTGCCCGGTTATCTATACTCCTCAGATTCAGATACGAGCGATGACGAAAGTCAGACGAGCAGATGGCAGGTAGACAGTGATGAAGAGCACACTTCACATGGCAGCCCACCAGATCAGACTAGAGACCGGTCAGCTACAGGTATATGAATTCTCTTTGGAACTTTCTATGTATGTGTAACCTCTGTAGAGTATTGTTTAATAGTGGCGAGCTGAAACCCAAAGAGGCCGATGACCCAGTATTTACAAGTAACGGCGACTAAGGTGTCTCTGCCACCAGTGGGAATCTAGAAACCCCGGATGAAAGGTAGTCATACATACAGATGAAAAGTGAATACTGAGGATTTAAAAGGCTAACGCGATAATTGTATAGTCAGAAAAGTAAAAGCCCCTCTCTAGTTCGGAGGGAGACACGTTACGAGAATATTTTGGAGGTTGTTAAGACACCAACTTACTCCAGATTACGTGATGGAGGTCATGCGGTGAGGTGGATGAAATCATACCAGCATTAACACACCGAATCTCATTACGATTTCGGGGTTAAGCGTGCTGGGGAGAGGGAAGTTTTAGGATGGGCGACCCCCTGGGAAGTGCACTAAAGGTTACATAAATGTAAACATAAGAGACAAATAAGAAGTTTGGGATGTCTAAAGGAAATTAGAGTATGCGGAGTGGTTAAAAACCTTAAAGGGGTCGCGTAGGATGAGGCGAAACTCCCAGTTCTAGCGGTCCTTCGAACCGCATATATGCCTTGGCCAGCCGACAGGACCAGGAGGCGTCACCAAACGTGGTTACAGGTATATTATTGATCTTCTTCCGAGATGTATATGCATTGATAGATCTAGGATCTACTTTATCATATATTTTCCCCCTAGTTGCTAGTAGAATTGGAATAGAACCCGAACCGATAGAACCCGAACCGATAGAACCGTTCGAGGTAGCTACACCAGTAGGAGATTCCGTTATAGCAAGGCGAGTATATAGAAATTGTTCCTTTGATATCTATGGCCGCTGCACCAAAGCGGATCTGATAGAGCTGGATATGACTGAATTTGATGTTATTATGGGTATGGACTGGTTAGCTTCTTGTTATGCCAACGTCGACTTTCAGGAGAAAGTAGTTCGCTTCCAGTTTCCTGGAGAACCCATTCTAGAGTGGACGGGAAATACAGCATCGCCGAGGGGTAAATTTATTTCATACCTCAAGGCCAGAAAGATGGTTAAGAAGGGGTATATTTATCATTTGGTTCGTGTGCATGACACGAAAGCAGAGGCACCCACTCTTCAGTCGGTCCCGGTAGTCAATGAATTTCCGGATGTATTTCCAGACGAGCTTCCAGGTCTTCCACCTGAGCGGGAGATAGAGTTTACAATAGATGTGCTGCTAGATACTCAGCCTATATCTATTCCTCCCTACAGAATGGCACCTGTAGAACTGAAAGAATTGAAGGAGCAGTTGAGGGATTTGTTAGAGAAGGGCTTCATCAGGCCTAGTACATCACCTTGGGGAGCGCTGGTACTGTTTGTGAGGAAGAAAGATGGGTCGCTACGGATGTGTATTGATTATAGGCAGCTGAACAAGGTGACTATAAAGAATAAATATCCCCTCCCTAGGATCGATGATTTATTTGACCAATTGCAGGGCGGTAAGTGTTTTTCGAAGATAAACCTGCGGTCAGGCTACCATCAGGTGCGGATAAGAGAGGCAGATATTCCAAAGACCGCATTCAAAACCCGATACGGGCACTACGAGTTTAGGGTAATGTCTTTTGGCTTGACCAACGCCCCAGCAGTGTTTATGGATCTGATGAACTGAGTATTCAAGCCATTCCTAGATATGTTCATAATTGTATTTATTGATGATATCCTGGTCTATTCACGATCAGAAGAGGAGCACGCAGATCACCTGAGGGCGGTACTTGGGGTACTCCGGCACCAGAAATTGTATGCTAAATTCTCTAAATGTGAATTCTGGTTGACTTCAGTGGCATTTTTGGGGCATATCATTGGAGCTGATGGCCTTCGGGTGGATACACAGAAAATTGAGGCCGTAAAGGCTTGGCCGAGATCGACGACACCTACTGAGGTACGTAGTTTTCTGGGATTGGCAGGATATTATAGAAGATTTGTGGAGAAGTTTGCTTCGATTTCAGTGCCATTAACAAAGCTGACTCAGAAGGCAGCTAAGTTCCAGTAGACTGATGCATGTGAACGAAGCTTCCAGACGCTGAAAGAAAAGTTGACTACAACTCCAGTTCTGACTCTCCCTGAGGGACCAGACGGTTATGCCATTTATTGCGATGCTTCCGGTGTTGGGATAGGTTGTGTATTAATGCAGCATGGCAGGGTTATAGCCTACGCCTCCCAGCAGCTCAAAGAGCATGAAAGATATTATCCTACTCATGATCTGTAGCTAGCAGCAGTAATTCATGCTTTAAAAATATGGAGACATTATCTATATGGCGTTCATGTTGATATTTATACGGACCATAAAAGCCTTCAGTACATCTTTAAGCAGAAGGAGCTGAATTTGCGGCAAAGGAGGTGGCTAGAATTGCTGAAAGACTACGATGTTGATATTCTATACCACCCCGGAAAAGCCAACGTAGTAGCAGACGCACTCAGCCGTAAGTCTATGGGCAGCCTGACGGACGTGCAGCCCGGGAGAAAAGAAATGGTTCGTGAGATTTACCAGCTAGCTAGTCTTGGAGTCCGTTTAGCTGATTCTGGAAACACTGGGGTTTCTGTCCGAGAAGTTGTTGAATCCTTTATTATGGAAGAAATAAAGCGACGTCAATACGAGGATCCTATTCTGACACAGTATGGAGACACAACCCTTGAAAGAGAGAAGACTCCGTTCGAGATTACACCTTATGGAGTGCTACTACATAAAGGCAGAATATGTGTACCTGAGGTTGCGGGGCTGCGGCGACAAGTGATGGGAGAAGCACATTATGCCTGCTATTTAGTTCATCTGGGATCAACAAAGATGTACCACGACCTCAAATGCTTATATTGGTGGGATGGTATGAAAAGGGACATCGTAGAGTTTGTTGCTCAGTGCCCAAATTGCCAACAGGTTAAGATCGAGCATCAGAAACCTGGTGGGTTGTTACTGGAGATGGAGATTCCGACTTGGAAGTGAGAAGTAATCAATATGGATTTCATTACAGGTTTACCGCGCACTCCACGGAAGTATGACTCTATATGGGTTATTGTTGATAGACTGACGAAATCAACCCATTTTCTCCCAGTCAGGACTACCTACTCAGCTGAAGACTATGCAAGGTTATATATTAAGGAGATAGTAAGACTTCACGGAGTTCCCACATCTATTATATCCGACAGAGGTGCTCAGTTTACAGCCAACTTCTGGAGATCATTTCAGGAAGGATTGGGGACCCAGGTAAGTCTTAGTACCACCTTCCACCCGCAGTCTGATGGATAGGCCGAGCGTACTATTCAGACGCTAGAGGATATGCTGCGGTCCTGTGTTATTGACTTCAAGGGTAGCTGGGATGATCATTTACCACTTATTGAGTTTGCTTATTATAATAGTTACCATTCTAGCATCCAGATGGCACCGTATGAGGCCCTGTATGGCAGGAAGTGTAGGTCACCGATCGGTTGGTTCGATGTTGGCGAAACCAAGGTAATTGGCCCGGACATGGTTCAGCAAGCAGTTGATAAAGTGAAGCTCATTCGGGAACGGCTACTAGCAGCTCAGAGTCGACAGAAATCCTATGCGGATAATCGACGTCGACATTTAGAGTTCCAGATTGGCGATTGGGTATTTCTGAAAGTATCACCCATGAAATGTATAATGAGATTCGGCAGGAAGGGAAAGCTCAGTCCAAGGTATATTGGACCTTATCAGATCATCCGTAAGGTAGGCAAAGTTTCCTATGAATTGGACCTACCATCTGATTTGGAAGCAGTGCATCCAGTCTTCCACGTGTCAATGCTTCGCAAATGTATAGGCGATCCTTCCAGAATGTTTCCCCTGGATGATATCAGGTGACAGAAGAGCTATCTTACGAGGAACAACCTATAGCCATACTGGATCGTCAGGTGAGAAGATTACGTACGAAAGACGGAGCTTCCGTTAAGGTATTGTGGCGAAACAATAACCGGGAGGAGATGACCTGGGAAGCCGAAGAAGAGATGAAGAAGAAGTATCCCCACTTGTTTCCTATACCTACAGGTAATCTAAACTCCTAAATTGGTTATGCTGATGGATGAATGAATTATATGTGATAGCAAAAAAAAAAGAGGATTCCCCCGAAGTGTTTATAAAACCCTATAAGACTAGTTCAACATTCGAGGACGAATGTTCTAAAAGGGTGGGAGGATGTTATATCCCGTATTTTGTGCATTAGGACATTTTCAGCCAACTGCGATAAGTTAAGGACAAGGCTACTTTCCGATTTTGCCTTAATGCACAAGTTGCTTATAAGTATTATTGGTATGGAATATCAAGGGCAAAGTTGGAATTAGGAATTAATTATTTCATGAAATGGAAAAAAAAAAAGCCACAAGTGGCCGTGTGGCTTGGGGTGGGCTCCCACCCATGGCTTGTCCAATTGCCTTGAGCCATGAGTGGGGGTTAAGTGTCCACCTTTTATGGGATATACATTTATATATATAGATGAGTAATGACCAAGCAATACTCATTCTTCATCTTCATAAGTTAAGAAACTTCAAGAAAGAAGCATAGTGGTATTCGGCCATGGCTAGGAAAAATTGGTGCCATAGAAATTGATCAAAAAATAATCTTCTTCTCGTATTTCAACCAAGTGGAAGTCCCTTACTAACATGGAGTAGTTGTTGGAGCAAGCAAAGCATTTATTGTGTAATTTGTAAACCCTAGCCAACTTGAGAAGTTAAAGGATAAAGGTAATATTTAATCTCCTTTTCTATGTGTTAGGGATGATTTGTGAGTGTTGTAGTATGTATAAATGGATGAAATTCATGAAATATGTGTGTTGGTTGTGGCTGAATAAGGGTTGTGTTGGTAAGATGTGATGAATTGATTTTATTTAGTATTTTGATTGTTGTTGTTGTGGATTCCATGACGAAAATGAAGGTTTGATGGCTTGAAATGAAGTTGTAATCATTGTGGAATTGTTGTAGAAGTTAATGTGACGTTAGCATGGTTTCTTATATTTGTATGAATAATGTTGTTAACGTGTGGTTGTTGGTATAATTCATGAACTTGGAAGCGACGAATGTGTTGTTGTTGTTCTTATTGAGTTTGAAAGATTGTAAGTTGGGTTGTTGTGGTTAATTGGAACGTAAATGAAATGCCGTCGAATTATGTAAAAAGGGGTGCTAACGTTAGAATGCGCTTTGAATTAATTGTCGAAGTTGTTAATGTGGTCGTTGGTATTGTTGTTGATGATTTCGCCGAGTTGAATTCTCGGGGTTGGTTGAATTTATAGGGGAAATGCTGCACAAATTTCTGTAGGTGGATTGCTAGCTTAGAATCGGATTTCTAAATACTTATAGCTAATGTTTGATATCTCTTGACGTTATTGTAGATCTTGCGAAAGCCGAGACTTAAGTTCGGATTAGCTTAGGAAGCGGGTAAGGTATGTAAGGCTTACCCTTTCTTTCTTTTGGCATGTCCTAGAGCTAGGTAAGATATGACACGCACCTTGGGGTAACTCTATTCTTTAATTCCGAGCTTGTTTATGATTCTTATTCACTTCTTGGCATGAGCATTCTTAGTATGGTCGAGCCTATTGTATGATGAAATAACGAGCAAAGCATAAAGAGTTTCTGTTCCTAAAAGGGTCCTATAAGGATTAATGACCTTAACTTTCATAGACGGTCTCGGATTGTTTGAAGCGTTCACAGAGGATTCTATAATGAATGACGTCCATAACTTTCATATGCTCACTCAGATTGCTCTGAAACGTTCATAGAGGTTTCTGTAATGAATAACGTCTATAACTTTCTTATGCCAACTCGGATTGACTCGAAACATGTTTATGATTCTTCAAGTGTCGATTAGTGTACTTATCTGTCTAGTCCAAAAAAAATTGATTTATATGCATATGGTTTCTCACTACTCTGCTCGTGCATGCCTCAATATGTCTTTCACTGAGTCCCGGGCCAGGACATGTTCTCGTGCGCACTCCACTGCATTGTTCACCGAGTCCCTCACTAGAGGGCCGAGACACGTTATATGTATTGTATATGATGATATGATGACATGATGATATGATGATACGGGGGTGGCGGCCAGGATGGCACATGATGACTCTATTCACCGAGTCCCTCACTAGAGGGCCGGGACACGTTATGTATATATGATATATGATGTTGACATGCATGACTTTATCCACCGAGTCCCTCACTAGAGGGCCGGGACACGTTATATGTATATATGATGTACGATGTTGATATACATGATTTTCATTTCATAAGGCAAATGTACTGATGTTTTAACAGTTATACTGGCTTCTGGTAAAACTCCATTTTAGATATGATCCTTTTTACTGTATTTCATGCCTTACATGCTCGGTACATATTTCGTACTGACCCCCTTTCTTCGGGGGCTGCGTTTCATGCCCGCAGGTACCGACGCTAGTTACGGTGACCCGTCAGCCTAGGACACCCATTCGACTATTTTGAAGTGCTCCCTCGTTCCGGAGCCTACATTTTGGTACAGATCCTTCTGTTGTGAATATGTATATGTATATATGTCTAATTAGGGTACGGTGGGGCCCTATCCCGCCATATGACACTGTTGCTACTCTTAGAGGCCTGTAGACATGTATGTGGGTCATGGGTGGTCATCGTCAGTTATGTCAGTGTGGATTACGTTTTGGCAACTTCCTGCATTACGATAGCCTGATCGGCTTGTGTGTGACATCATATTTGATAGTTTATACAGCGTTTTGTCTTGCACTATAAAATCTCTTATTATGCTAAGCGCAAGTATGATAAATGTCTATCTGGTTGAGTCGTGACAGTATAGGTTGAACGTTATTTTGCATGATAAGGGGTGCTCGGTAGTCAATACTGGGTACCTGTCATGGCCCTCTGGTTGGGTCGTGACAATACCAAAGATGAGATGTTTTCTATGTTGAACATGATGATGAGGATCTTAACGCTAGAAATTTCCAAGCTTATGGTTTTGATGCTTTTGTGAGATTATTGAGTTATTTCATGAATTCCTTGATTTCATTCGTTGTTGCTGATCTTACCTTATGAATTGTTCCTTCGGGATGAGATATAGTGATGATGATTCCATAAGAAAATCGGAGGTTACCGATCTTACGTCACTCCGAAAGAATTGTAGCTTTTAATTGGGCTCTCATGCATGCTTATTTTTATGTATGATTACACCGGACCTAATTTGCCGGGCAGATACCACTACGGTGGGCGTATTGGGCGGCTTATGGATAATGATAATAACACCGTGCTTTTATGGTACGGGCAGACACCACTAGTGGGCGGCATGAGATGGTTGCCCCGGACGCGGGCTAATGATGATTACACCGTGCCCATATGGTCGGGCAGTTTATATATATACATGTTATGATGTTGTTTTAAAAGTAAAAGTTAGCATGCATGGTTCTGCCTTAAGAGGCAGTCAGTTACTGGTTATCTCTTTATCTCACATTTGTTTATTTGTTTATTATGTTATTATTCATGCCTTACATACTCAGTACATTGTTCATACTGACGTCTTTTCTTTAGTAGACGTTGCGTTCATGCCCGCAGGTAGACAGGGAGAGGGTCCAGATCCCTAGGAGCTTTATCAGTAGATATATAGGAGCACTCCACTACTCCGGAGTTGCAGTTTATTGGTATATTCTTTTGTGGGCATGGCGGGGTCCTGTCCCGTCCTTATGATTTTCAGTACTCCAGTTAGAGGCTCGTTGACATATGTGGATAGTAGATATTTCATGACCTTATTAGTGTACATTCTGTATATCATTTTGTAGCCTTGCGGGCTTGTTCATATATATGTTTGAGGTGGAATCGAAGAATGCTTCGTAACGAGTTTTATTTTGAGAATGGCATTTATTCAGGTTAAGTTATTTGATAATTAGAAAAGTTGTCCACCGAGATAGATTGGAAGAAATATGACAAGTGGTGCTCGGTAGGCTAGCTCCGGGTACCCGTCATGACGCTCTGGTTGGGTCGTGACAATATGTCACTTCTAGCTATGATATTTATTAGTTAGCTTCATGGCCCACTCTGATATGACCATGAGATGTACATTTTGAGGTACTCGGTAGGCTAGCTCCGAGTGCCTATCATGACCCTCTAGTTAGGTTGTGATAAAAGTGGTATCAGAGCAGTTCGTCCTAGGGTTTTTCTACGAGCCTGATCCAGTAGAGTCTTGTTTAGAGGTGTGAAGCGCGCCACACTTATAAACTGAAGGCTACGAGGCACTTAGGAATGATTGCCCTACCTTTCTTTCTCATCTTAGATCGTGCGATGGAGCCATATTATAAGGATTCCACTTTTCTAACAACATGCTATGATTTCAGTGATGCCTGATAGGTAGGAGGACTGGACGAGTACTGCTTATAGATGTTGGGGAGGGTGAGTCCCAGAATGAGGTTCTATCTCGGTCCTTTCATACTCCGCCTACTCCAGAGGAGTATAGAGAAGCTCTAGTCCCAGCTCTAGCTCCAGCACCCCCAGTTCCTCCACCAAATGCCTCAGGCCAGGAGATGCGACAGGCTATTCAAATTCTGACCCAGTTAGTAGCCGCTCAGGCTCAGCATCAGGGTACGATTATGGTGACAGAGCTGCCAGTGCCAAAGTTCGAGATTTTATTAATTTAGACCCTCCATAATTCTTTAGGTCGAGCCAGACGAGGATCCATAGAACTTTATAGATGGGATGCTGAGGACGTTGCCGGTGATGCATGTTTCAGATACTGAGTCAGTAGAGTTGGCTTCATACATATTACGGGATATGGTTGTTCATTAGTATGATACTTGGATGTCTATTAGAGGGGTTAGTGCACCTCCACCCATGTGTGGGAGTTCGTAGATGACTTCCTTCGACATTATTTGCCACTAGAGATTTGACGGGCCAGAGCTAATAAGTTCTTGAACCTTAGACAGGGGAACGTGAGTGCTCGAGAGCCTTAGTTTTAATTTATTGGCTAGGTATGCTCTAACTATGGTAGCTGATATGGGAGATCATGTTTACCGGTTTGTGAGTGGATTGGGACCACATTTGATTAATGATTGCTTGATGGCCTCATTAGACAGGTATGGATATTTTCCACATTCAGGCGCACACTTAGAATCTTGAGGAGCACCAACAACAGCGGAGGGTTAAGCGTGAGTATGATATGGGATAGAGTAAGAGGGACAAATCTTCGGGATTTGCTAGTGAGTCCAGAGGTGGTTCGAGGCAGCAGTTCTCCAAGCGCTCAGCCTATTCAGTAGCTAGTGCGCCTCCACAGGTTTTGGGACCCAGGTCTGATAGACCCACTCATTTTGAGCCAGCTCAGAGTTCCAAATCTTCCAGTTCCCAGATCAGGAGTGGTTCCAGTCAGATAAGATCATCTTTACCATGATGCACCCAGCGCGGTGAGTTACATACTGGGTAGTGCCATTTGGGTTCAAATATTTGTTATGCTTGTGGTTGGCCAAGCTATATTATACGATTGCCCTGTGAGATCTGGTGGAAGTGTAGTTCAGCTGACAGGGTAAGAAACGGGATCTTTGACATCTCTACGCCCTCCTAGGCAGAGTCCTCAAACACCATCCGGTCGTGGTAGAGGCAGAGGTGGAGTATCTAGTTCGAGCGTTCCTCAGAACTACATTTATGCATTGATGGGTCGACAGGATCTTGAGTCTTTGCCTGATGTGGTTAGAGGTATACTATCAGTATCTTTTCGTGATGTATACGCATTGATTGATCCAGGTTCTACATTGTCGTATGCTACTCCTTTTATTGCTGGTCAGCTCGGGGTGAAACCCGAGTCTATTAAACTTTTTGAGGGGTCGACACCCGTTGGTGACTTAGTGATAGCTAGACGGGTATATAGAAGTTGTGTGGTTATAGTCTATAATCGTCATACCATGGCAGATTTGGTTGAGGTAGATATGGTAGATTTTAATGTTATTATGGGTATGGAGTGGTTGGCCTCTTGTTATTCTAATGTTGATTGCAGAACAAAGATGGTTCGATTTTCGATTTCTAGGAGAGCCAGTTTAGACTGAAAGGGTAATGCAGCATCGTCCAGAGATAGGTTTATTTCCTATCTTAAGTCAAGGAAGATGATTGCTAAGGGTTGCATTTACCATCTAGTCCAGGTTCAGGATATAGAATCGAAGCCGCTGACTCTTCAGACTGTACCAGTAGTCGATGAATTTCCAGATGTGTTCCTGGACGAGCTTCCAGGCTTTCCACCGGAACGAGAAATTGATTTGTCTATTGATCTGTTACCAGATACTAAGCCAATATATTTTTCTCCTTATAGAATGACACCTGCAGAATTGAGGGAGTTGAAGGAGCAACTGGAGGATTTTCTTGAGAAAGCTTTATCAGGCCTAGTTCATGGTCGTGGGGAGTGCCTGTGTTATTTGTAAGAAAATAAAGATGGCTCGTTATGGATGTGTATCGACTACAGGTAGTTGAATAAGGTAACGATAAAGAATAAGTATCCACTCCCGAGGATTGATGGTTTTTTTGATCAGTTGTCGGGTGCTAAATGGTTCTCAAAGATAGATTTGAGATCAGGGTATCACCAAGTGACGGTTAGATAGAAGGATATTTCAAAGATAACCTTCAGAACTAGATATGGTCATTTCGAGTTTCGAGTAATGTCGTTTGGGTTGACTAATGCACTGACGGTATTCATGGACTTAATGAATAATGTATTTAGGCCTTTCCTAAATCTGTTTGTGATTGTGTTTATCGATGATATTCCAGTATACTCCCGGTCAGACGCAGAGTATTTAGATCATTTACGCGCTATTCTTAAAGTTTTTCAAGCTCGGAAGCTGTATGCAAAGTTCTCTGAATATGAGTTCTGGTTGAATTCTATGTCTTTTCTGGGGCACATTATATCAGTTGATGGTATTCGGGCAGATACACAGAAGATTGAAGATGTGAAGACTTGGTCGGGACCCATAACACCTACGGAGGTTCGTAGTTTCTTGGGTCTGGCAGACTATTACAGGAGATTACTAGAAGGATTTTCTTCTATTTTTGCACCGCTGACGAAACAGACCCAGAAATCAGCTAAGTTCCAGTGGACAGATACTTATGAGCAAAGTTTTCAGGAGTTGAAGGACAGATTGACTTCGGCCCAGGTTCTGACACTTCCAGAAGGATCAGAGGGCTATGTTATCTATTGTGATGCTTCAGGTGTTGGGCTAGGTTGTGTGTTGATGCGGCACGGTAAAGTTATTGCTTACACTTCAAGGCAGTTAAGAAAGCGTTAGAAGAACTACCCTACACATGATCTAGAGTTAGCTGCGGTGATTCATGCATTGAAAATGCGGAGGAATTATTTGTATGGTGTTCATGTGGATATTTATACAAGACCATAAAAGTCTCCAGTATATCTTCAAGCAGAAGGATTTGAATTTGCGGCACAGGCGATGGTTAGAGTTATTAATAGATTATGATGTTAATATCTTATATCATCCTGGAAAGGCGAACGTAGTAGCTGATGCTCTTAGCCGCAAATCCATGGGTAGTTTATGTGATGTCCAACCAGGGAAAAAGGAGATTGTTTGTGAGCTTCAACAGTTAACTAGTCTAGGAGTCTGATTATTGGACTCTGGTGATACGAGAATTACTATTCATGATACGATAGTTTCATCTTTAGTAGCTGAGGTGAAAGAGCGGCAGTACGAGGACCCCATGTTAGTTCATTACAGAGATACATCTCCTCAGAAGAAGAAGTCACCATTCGAGATTGCTGCAGATGGAGTTCTCAGATATCGAGGCAGACTGTATGTTTCAAATGTTGCAGAATTATGTCGTCATATTATGGGAGAGTCTCATTATTCCTGTTTTTCTATTCATCCACGGACGACGAAGATGTATCATGATATTAAAGAAGTGTACTAGTAGGACGGAATGAAGAAAGACATAGCAGAGTTTATGGCCCAGTGTCCTAATTGCCAACAGGTGAAGATTAAACATCAGAAACCCGGTGGGTTATTGCAAGCTATTGAAATTCCAACGTGGAAATGGGAGTCAATTAATATGAATTGCATTACAGGCTTGCCTCGTTCTGAGCGTAAGTTTGATTCCATATGGGTGATTGTGGATAGGCTTACTAAATCAACCATTTTCTGCTAGTCAGGGCTACTTACTCAACCGAAGATTATGCGAAGCTTTATATTAAAGAGATAGTCTGACTTCATGGTGTTCAGGTATCTATCATCTCCCACAAGGGTGCGCACTTTACAACTAATTTCTGGAGGTCCTTCCAGAAGGGTTCAGAGACTCCTGGGAGTCTTAGTACAATATTTCACCCCCAGACGGACGGACAAGATGAGCATACTATTCAAACCCTCAAGGATACACTACAGGCATGTGTGTTAGACTTTATAGGTAACTGAGATGATCATTTGCCGCTTATGAGTTTGCGTATAATAATAGTTATCATTCGAGTATCCAAATAGCCTTGTATGAGGCTCTATATGGGCGAAAGTGTAGATCACCAATTGGATGGTTCGAAGTGGGGGAGACTAACTTAGTAGGGCCAGACTTGATCCAACAACCAGTGGAGAAGGTCAAGCTTATTCAGGATTGATTATTGGCAGCGCAGAGTTGTCAGAAGTCTTATGCAGATAATCACTGACGAGACTTAGTATTTCAGATTAATGATTGCCTATTCTTAAAGGTGTCCCCCATGAAAGGCATCATGAGATTTGGCAGGAAGGGAAGTTTAGTCTCGTTGCACCTTATAGGATTGTGCGTAGAGTGGGCTAAGTGGCCTATGAGTTAGATCTACCTCTAGAGCTAGAATAAGTCCATCCGGTCTTTCACGTATCCATGCTTCATATGTGTATTGGAGACCTTTCCAGAGTTATACCCGTAGGTGATGTTCAGGTTACCAAACAATTATCATATGAAGAGGTTCCCATTGCCATTCTAGACAGACAAGTTTGAAGATTGAGAAATAAAGATGTAACATCAGTTAAGGTCTTTTGGAGGAACAAGAATGTTGAGGAAATGACTTGAGAAGCTGATGAAGATATGAGATCTAGGTACCCACATTTGTTTCCATTTTCAGAGGAGGTTCAGAAAAAGACACCATTGTCTTCAGGTGCGTAATGCTTTCTTTTTATGATTTCTGGTCGTGTAAGGCCATTATTGTTATTGTTTGTTGTAGCCCTGTGAGGAATTGTATATTTTGGGTTGTTGTGACAGGATGGTAGTGGTATATTTACAAGGGAGACTCTGTCAAATTTTTTGTAAGATCCCTAAGAATATAACATTCGAGGACGAATAAGGGGGGAAGATGATACACCCGGTATTTTATACGTTGAGTTTCGCCGTAAGTTAGTCGATGTGGAGTTAGGAAGTGAAGTTTTCATCAAGGTAATAAGAGATTCTACATGTTTATTCTACGTATATGAGAGTTTAAGTTATGTCCAACAAGTATCCGGAAGATTGGAGGTTGAACGAATTAAAAAGGACTGAGTGTGACACATGGGAAACTCGACGCCTATTTTGATGGACCTTAGAAGATCGATGCCCCGTCAATTTACAATGTCGAATCGCCATCAGAGAATCAGCTCTGATCAGGCAATTCGACGCCATTACTCGACTCGACAGTCGTCGAGTAGATCGACAGCCCGTCAATTTGTCCCATTAAATCACTATCAGAGATTCAACTCTGATCTGGTAATTTGACGCCATCACTCGATGGTCATCTAGCAGATCGACGGTCCGTCAAGTTGACCGTCGAAGTACAGGTGGTGGAAAATTTCCTTTTCTTATAAATAAAAGAGGCCACAACTTGGGTCATAATTTTTCACCAATATCATATTCTTCTAGCCCTTTCAAGCCCTCTCCACCATCTTAACTCCTCCATAAACATCCTAAGCTAATTCAAGTAAAAATCAAGCTTTAAAAAACCCTAAGCTAGTTCATGAAATATGATGGTTCTTGCTTTTAGTTGAAGTTGTGGTGGATTTGGATTTTTGAAGCAAGATTGTGTGAGTTAAAGTTCTTCAAGCATAAGGTATGTTCTTCCCTTTATTACTTGTATTGACTTGATTTGGAGGTTAGTAAGTCATAAAGGTGAAGGAAATCATGGTAGGGAAGGTCATAAAGTATTGTATTGTAGTTGTTGACTATGAATGTATTATGAAAGAAAATTTTGGTTTGATTTAAATATAATTTGAATACAATCTCTTAACTATGGAATTGTTGACTTTTTTTTTTTATTGATGTTTGGGTGTTGTTTGGATGATTGGTGGAAGTAGAAGATAAAAAGGAAATGTTGTCCGATTTTCGTTAGCTTAATTATTAGTTTAGTTGCCCTTATGAGAGTTTCAACGGCTTGGCCTTAGTATGAATCCTCTTGAATGTAGATTTGCAAACCTGGGAGGATAGGTGTTGAGTAGTAAGGAGACTACGAGGTATGTGAGGGTATTCCTTTTTGCATGATCCTTGTGAACCGATCGTACATGTAACGTTAATCCATAATGGTTCCACTCTTAGAGTTAGGGATGACCCATTTGATTCATGTTCCACAATGTATCTTTAGAAATTCTTCCTTCATATTAAGTATACTATTTTATCAATTGTACTCCTATCATGTTTTATGCATTGCATTGCAGTTATATATATATATATATATATATATATATATATGTATGTATGGGGTATGGAGAAGGTGATGGCATTATATACGCATTACCACTTGATCAGCTGGTCATATGATGATAAGATGATGACGATGATGATGACGACAATGCCAGCCGATACGATGAGATGCCCACAGTGGCTTGACAGACGTTATATAGGCATAAATACACACACACATATATATATATATATATATATATATATATATATATATATATGTATGATCTCATGCATCCACAATATTGACGCATATCATCATCCCTCAGAGGAAGTTCAGATGCATAGTTATTATATACATGATTCACTCACAGGGGCAGTTCAGACATACAGGTTGCATTAACTTACCTTACAGTTTCTTATATCTCTTTATGCTACTCCTATGCCTTACATACTCAGTACTTTGTCCGTACTGCTGTCTTTTTATCTGTGGACACTGCGTTTATGCCCGCAGGTATACAAGGAGACGGTACAGATTCTTAGGCTGCCATTTCAACATTGGTACAAGAGCTTGTCGTTGGGCTGTTGGTGTAGCTGTTGTGTGTAATTTTTGGTGATGTGATAGTCCTTCTTAAATGGGTAGGCATCTATCATAGGGAGTGACTTGTCAAAAGTCATTCAGTGATTGACCTAAGGTATGTAAGGTTATTCTTTCTTCACCGCTACGGCACAACTCCCTCTTATTGTTTCTTTATATGAGCAGTCTAAAATTTAAGGAAGTATATCGAATCCATGTCATAGGTTTCATGAGTCAAATAATATATGAGTCATATGTTTATGAATCAGCACTTCACTCAACTATCCCACTCATAGGGGCGAGTTTCCAAAATATTGTTAAAGGGTTATAAATTAATGAATCATGTGAATAGTTTCAGGTCATTCATCCATGGGTTGTAGGTCCGGTTGAGGATGAGTTATAGGGATGGTTTCCAAGTATCGTTAAGGTATTTTGAGTCACTACTTAAGGTAAATTATATTGATGGTTTTTGGGTAATTGTTATTGACTTCTAATTCCAACTTAAGGTGAATCATCTTGCTAGTATCCAGATTATTGTTATTAGATTGTACAACGTCACTCAAGATGAATTAAATCAATAGCTTTAAGCGTTTGTCGATAGATTATATTTCCTAGGTCAGAAGAATCATATCGATATCTTATGGCTTACCATTATGGAGTTAGAGTATCCTACTTAAGGTGAACTATGTTGATGGTTCCTAAAGTGTCGTTAATGGGTTATTGTTACAGCTTGTATCTTAGAACTAAGGTTAGACTCGTATCGTTAGAGTTTTAGTGGAAAAACTGAAGGTTTGAATGTTTTGCGAAAATGATTGATAGTCCTATTTCGGGCAGCCATAACCCCTTGACTAGTTTGGAATTTTTGAAAGTACCTCAATGAAAGTTGTAGTACGTAGAAATAACTTTTCAACCATATAAGGAATAGGACAATCAGAGATCGGGGCAGGGAGATATGATCGTCGCAACATGGCTAATAGTAAGGCGCTTAAGATTCGATATAATCGGCTTAGTTCTCGATATGTCTGCCTTCCAGCCCAATTTCGTGAAAATTCGATGAGCATTTAAGAAAACATAAAACATGAAAGTTTTAGATCTTTGAAATACCTTTCCAATGATATGTTGTGGAGGCTGAAAGGAACTTTGTGCAAGGATTTATGCTCATTTTACCGAATACTGTCAGAAATGGCACAGGACGACGCCCCGTGCGCCGCCGCAAAGCCAAAATCACATAAAAATGTAATTTTCATTAGGTCCTGTAATATAGGCCTAGTGTGCTGCCTTGGGCGACGCACCAAGACAAATTATTCCTGAAACGACCCTTTTTCAAATTTTATTTGTACCCAACTCCGAAAAACTTTTCCCACTTCATTCTAAACCGTTTGTTTAGAGAGACAATACCCTAGGTCTTCCACAAATCATCCAAGGTGAGTTCCTACTCAAACCCCAATGATGATTACATCAATCTAGCAAAGATTAACGCTATAATCCCCATCTATTCCATAGATTATCGATTGCATCTTCGTGTTGGACAAAGGAACCCTAGAATCTAAATTCAAGAGGATTGAAGTTCAAAAAGGTTATGCTTCTACTCTCTAATCATTTATAGTGGTGAATTGATAAGTTATTGGGAGAATACTAAATGGGTTTGCTCTGGAGTTGCAGCTCAGCTTGGTATGATCCTTTTGTGTACATTTGGGCATAGCGGTGTCCTACCCCATCATTATTATGTTGCGTACTCTATGTAGAGGTTCGTAGACAGATGTGTACCATTAGATGTCTTATGACCTCATCGGTCTATATTTTGTTATATCCTTTGCTAGCCTATATATCTATATATATATATATATATATATATATAGATGTATATATGCATACGTATAAATGGACGAACTAATAAATATCATAGCTGGACGGGACACATGCTCAAAACATACATATATGTATATGTATATGTATATATATCTCTTGAGCATTTGTCCCTTCCAGCTATGATATTTATTAGTTAGCTTCATGGCGCACTCAGATATGACTATGAGATGTACGTTTTGAGGTACTTGTTTGGCTAGCTCTGGTTGCCCGTCATGGCCCTCTGCTTGGGTCGTGACATATATTCTCCCTTAGCTAAGCGATTTCCTCTTCGTTTTCAAGTTTAAACTTGAAGGAAAGCTCGCTTCTTGAGGAATCGAAGTTAAGAGAATAAACCCCCCCCCCCCCCCCCCCCCCCATAAATTAAGGTAAGAGTACTGCCCCTTTTTTGTTCCTCCTTGTGTTTGAGTTGGTTGAGGAACTTTATTCCTATAGTATAGAAGAGTTTTGGGGCTGTTCTAGATGTTTTTGTTGTTGGATAGCCAAGGTAAGGTGTCACCTTCATCTTCATTGGTGAGCTCCTTTGAGCATTTTAGACGTAGTTTTAGATTGAACTCAAGGGATGGTGATGGGAAGCCGTGAGTTCAAGTTTTATTTGCTGATTTTTGAGCTATTTGTGATGGTATAGAGATTGGGAGGGGTCTAATAGCTCGTGATGAACTTGTGTGTTGTTGAAAGGAGTTCGGGTCTGAAGTACCCCATCGAACTATAGCCTCGAGAGCTCGTCGCTCTTCGATTGCTTGACAATATTGTTAGTATAGCTGCATCATATCGTAGGGCTGTTGGTGTAGCTATTGTGTGTAATTGTTGGTGATGTGATAGTCCAACTGAAATTGGTTAGGCATCTATCAGAGGGAGTGACGTGTCAAAAGACATTCAGCGGTTGACCTAAGGTATGTAAGGTTATTCTTTCTTCACCACTACGGCACAACTCCCTCTTGTTGTTTCTTTATATGAGTAGTCTAAAGTTTACAGAAGTATATTGAATCCATGTCATAGGTTTCATGAGTCAAATAATATATGAGTCATATGTTTATGAATCGGTACTTCACTCAACTGTCCCACTCGTAGGGGCGAGTTTCCAAAATATTGTTAAAGGGTTATAAATTAATGAATCATGTGAATAGTTTCACGTCATTCGTCCACAGGTTATAGGTCCGGTTGAGGATGATTTATAGGGATGGTTTCTAAGTATCATTAAGATATTTTGAGTCGCTACTTGAGGTAAATTATATTGATGGCATTCGGGTAATTCTTATTGACTTGTAGTTCTTACTTAAGGTGAATCATGTTGCTAGTATCTAGATTATTGTTATTAGATTGTACAATGTCACTCAAGATGAATTATATCAATAGGTTTGAGTGTTTGTCGATGGATTATATTTCCTAGCTAAGAAGATTCATATCGATATCTTATGGCTTACCATTATGGGGTTAGAGTACCCTACTTAAGGTGAACTAATTTTATGGTTCCTAGAGTGTTGTTAATGGGTTATTGTTACACCCCGTATCTTAGAAATAAGGTTAGACTCGTATCGTTAGAGTTTTGGTGAAAAAACTGAAGGTTTGAACGTTTTGCAAAAATGATTGATATGTCTATTTCGGGCAGCCATAACTCCTTGATTAGTTGGAAATTTGGGAAAGAACCCTTAATAAAAGTTGTAGTACGTAGAAATACCTTTCCAACCATATAAGGAACAGGCCAATCAGAGATTGTACCAAGGAGATATGATCGTCGCAAGATGGCTAATAGTAAGGCACTTAAGATTCGATAGAATCGGCTTAGTTTTCGATACGTCTGACTTCCAGCCCAATTTCATTAAAATTCGTTGGGAATTTGAGAAAACTTCAAACTAACGTTGTAGATCTATGAAATACCTTTCCAACGATATGCTGTGGAGGCTGAACGGAGCTTTGTGCTAGGAGTTATACCTACTTTACCGAATACTATTAGAAATGGCCTAGGGCGCCGCCCTGGGTGACGCCCCGGGCGCCGCGCCAAGACTAAATCACATAAAAATGTAATTTTCATCAGGTTTTTTAATAAAGGCCTAGTGCGCCGCCCTGGGCGATGTCCCAAGCCAAATTATGCCTGAAACGACCTTTTTTCGAATTTTATATGTACCCAACTCCGAAAAACTTTTCCCACTTCATTCTAAACCGTCTTTTTGGAGAGAAAATACCCTAGGGCTTCCACAAAGCATCCAAGGTGAGTTCCTACTCAAGCCCGATTGATTATTACATCAATCTAATAAAGATTAATGCTAGAATCCCTGTCTATTCCATAGATTATCGATTGTATCTTCCTCTTGGACAAAGGAACCCTAGAATATGAATTCAAGAGGATTGAACTTCAAAAAGGTAATGCTTCTACTCTCTAATCATTTACAGTTGTGAATTGATGAGTTCTTGGGAGAATAGTAAATGAGTTTTCTCCAAAGTTGCAGCTATGATCCTTTTGTGTACATTTGGGCATAGCGGGGTCCTGTCCCATCATTATTATGTTGCGTACTCTATGTAGAGGCTCGTAAACTGATGTGTACCGTTAGATGTCTTATGACTTCCTCAGTCTATATTTTGTTATATCTTTTGATAGCCTTGTCGGCTTATATATATAGACACGGTTCGATGATGTACATATATATGTATATATATATATATATATATATATATATATACTGTGTGTGTGTGCGCGCATAGAGAGAGAGAGAGAGAAAATAGTCAAATGCCCCCTGAATGTATACTCGGATTAATTATGATGTACCCAACCTTTGCGAGCGACCTATTACCCCCTGTGCCTTATTTTTTCTGTATTCTTGTACCCTTTTTCGGCTGACGTGTCACAAAAAACATTAGATGACCAGATGCAACAAAGGAGAGTGTTGCACACTCTCCGCCACATCAGCGCCACGTCAGTGCCACGTTGGAACTTTCTAAATTTTAATTTTATATTCTTTTCCTTTCTTTTTTTTTTCATTTGATTTTTCTTTTATTAATTATATTTACACTAATTAACCTAACCATTAAACCCTCCAATAATTTTATCTTCTTCATCACTAAACCCTTCTTCTTCTTCTTCTTCTTCTTCTTCTTCTTCTTCTTCTTCTTCTTCTTCTTCTTCTTCTTCTTCTTCTTCTTCTTCTTCTTCTTCTTCATTTCAAGAAATCAATCAACCCATTTTCTTCCTCTATTAACACACACACATTCAACCCATTTTCTTCCTCTATTAACACACACACATTCAACCCATTTTCTTCCTTCATTAACACACACACATTCAATTTCATCATCAATCATACATATCTTTTCAAGAAATCAACCAACCCATTTTCTTCCCCCATTAACACACGCACATTCAACCTATTTTCTTTCTCCATTAACACACACACATTTAATTCATCATCAATCATACATATCTTTTCAAGAAATCAACCAACCCATTTTCTTCATCCATTAACACACACACATTCAATTTCATCATTTGAGTTCAAGAATTTTTCTTCCACGGGGCTACTTCTTCTCTTTTCTTAAAAAACACCAACTTCCGTCAGTGGTGGTGGTGGCGCAGAAGGGATAGAAGGAGACGAAAGAAGGGGGGAGGGGTCACTGGCGCAGTGGTGCAAGCAGTGGAGAGAAGGAGATGAAGAAAGGGGGGTCGTTGGGGCAGTGGCCGCTAGCCGGCGATGAAGTCTAGCGGCGACGGCTGAGATAGAAAAAAAGGTTGAAAAATTTAGAGAGGGAGGGAGTAAAACTAAAAAATGAGATAGAAAAAAAAAACGAAAAATCAATTTAAAATACATGTATTTATGAAAAGATATATTAAAAATAAAATTTTAATACTTGTTTGATAAAATTTAGAAAGTTCCAACGTGGCACAGACGTGGCGCCGATGTGGCGGAGAGTGTGCAACACTCTCCCCTGTTGCATCGGGTCATCTAATATTTTTGTGCTACGTCAACCAAAAAAGGGTAAAAAAAATACATAAAAAACATAAGGCTAGGGGGGTAATAGGTCGCTCGCAAAGGGTGGGTGTGTCATAATTAATCTCAGTATACGTTGCGGGGACATTTGACTATTCTCTCTCTCTCTCTCTCTATATATATATATATATATATATATATATATGTGTGTGTGTGTGTGTGTGTGTGTGTGTGTGTGTACACACACACACACACACACATATATATATATATATACAAACACATATATTTCAGAAATTGCAGTATTAATATTATTTTGGGGATGACCAGCTCCCTCTATGACTCATTCTTTGGGAAAATCAATTTCATCCCATTTTATTCTTGTAACAATTTTTGATTTGCCGAAATGAGTTTCTATTAAAATAGTTTCATTTTAAAAATCTGTGATTTTACACATAGGATTCATATTATATAAAGGTTTGAGATATATTCTATAACAAATATATATTACCTCTGTACCAGGCATATAATCATAACCATGTAATTTAAAACTAAGGTACTAGCCAAGAAGGAAATTTTCTAAAAACTCTAGAAATTGTTACTTCTCAAAATTTTTTTATAAAAATTACTCTTTTAATAGATTATAATTTCAAAAAAGAATTTACTACTCTAGTTGATAGTGAAGCTGATTTAAGTTGTATTGAAGAAAGATTAATTCCTTCAAAATATTTTCATAAAACTACCCATAGTTTTAGGTCTGCTAATTGGCAGAAAATGGGTATTACTTTTAAATTACCAAAAGCTTATATTTGCCAAGACGAAGTCTGTATACTAGAAAGTTTTGTGTTGGTAAAAGATATTTCTAATCAAATTATTTTAGGAACCCCATTTTCCAAAAAATATTTCCTATACAAAGAATGAAGGCAAAAGGTTTTTTAGGAACTTTTGAAGGAAACCAGTTAGGTTTCAGTTTATAACTGAACCATTTTCAAGAATTTTAAATAAGATCAAAGACAAGTTGATGAATAAACATCAACAAGTCAATTTTCTAAAACAAGAAACTTATACTCTTCAGATCGAAGAAATCTTGCAAAATCCTAAATTACAAGGAAAAATAGATTTTATAAAAAATCAATTTTCATTGCAAATTTATAGTGATCATCCCAATGCATTTTGGGATAGAAAAAAAATATATTGTTACTCTTCCATATGAAGAATCTTTTTCTAAAAATAATATTCCTATAAAAGCAAGACCGTGTCAAATGAATTCTGAATATTTAGAATTATGTAAAATGAGATTTCTTCTCTTTTGCAAAAGGGTCTCATAAAATCTTCGAAATCTCCATGGTCATGCACAGCTTTTTATGTTAATAAACATGCTGAACCGGAACGTGGAGTTCCTAGATTGGTTATTAATTATAAACCTCTTAATAAGGTTTTGAAATGGATTCGATATTCGATTCCTAATAAAAAGGATTTATTGGACCGTCTCCATAATGCTATTATATTTTCTAAATTTGATTTAAAATCAGGATATTGGCAAATTCAAATTGCCGAAGCAGATAAATATAAGACTGCTTGTAATGTCCCTATTGGGCAATTCGAATGGAATGTTATGCCATTTGGATTAAAAAATGCCCCTTCAGAATTTCAAAAAATTATGAATGATATTTTTATGCCTTATAGCAATTTTATCATTGTTTATATAGATGATATTTTAGTATTTTCAAATACTATAGAAATGCATTTTAAATATCTTGATATATTCAAGAAAATTATTATTCAAAATGGTCTGGTTATCTCCAAACCAAAAATGTCTCTTTTTCAAACAAAAGTCAGATTTTTGGGTCATAACATTGAAAAGAGAAAAATTATTCCCATTAATAGAAGTATTGAATTTGCTTCTAAATTTCCTGATATTATTACTAATAAAACCCATCTTCAGAGATTTCTTGGAAGTTTAAATTATATTTCACACTTTTATGGTTCTTACCATATCGTAAAGCTGCTATAAAGCTTTCTGGTAGACCTCTTAGTGTGAGTGGTTTGAATGCAACCTGTACTAACCCAATATGCATAATCTATGGGTTTCCCTATAAGGGGCTAAATCACTTTCAGATAATAATCTAAAAGTGGCATGATCACTATCAACTGTAATTGTTTCTTCAGTGGTTTTAACTATTTGTTTGAGACCTAATTTCTCAAAAGTACCCATCTGATAAATTAATCGGGGTTGGATTTTAGGGATAGTCCACTTATTAAGCAGATTCAATTGTTGAGGCATATCATATTCCTCTTTTTTACTATTTTTAAATAGTATTTTTTCTTCTAATGATATCCATTAGGAGATGTGTGTTAAACATATATCTCCTATTACTACTCCTGTACCTTCCGCCTTGCTTTCTTCTGCAAGCGTCTTTCTTTCCATGCTTGGAAGTCTTTTGTCTTTTTTTACGCCTATGAGGCGTTTTAATCTGTGGAGAAAATAGTCATATGTCCCCCCAACGTTTGGTCGGTTTAATTATGACGTACCCAAACTTTGCGGGCGTCCTATTACCCCCCCCCCCCCCCCCTGAGCGTTTTAAAAGTGGAATAATTTGCCCCTGAATGCTGAGGTGGCAAAAAGAGTGAATTTTACTCTCTCAAAGAGAGTGAGACACAAAAATAGTTTATAAAAACTGTATTTTTATTTAATTTTCTGGTTTGTTTATATCTTTCTCTTTCTTTTTCATTTTCTTTCTCTTCTTTCTTCTTCTCTTCAACAGATCACCGGATTTTGGTTGCCGGAAAAATTTCCACCGGCAAACTCTATCTTTTCTCATAACAACAGATAAGATCAAAATGACCCATCAAGCTAAATGCCAACATTAAATAAAATAAGAATCAAATCAAGAATTTAACTAGATAAGAAACTTCATATCATGAACACCCATAACAAACCTACAAATTTGAGTAAAACTAGACGAATCTCTACACTAATTGCTATAAAACAGATCAGATCTTGAAGTAAGGAAGGAAATTGTGACATGAATTTTTTTTTAAAAAAGGTGGAATAATCCGGCGACCTCCGCCATCTCCTTCTTCAACTCTGACGACTTTCTTTTTTCTTTTTGTAATTGAAGCTAGTGCAAAGTTTTCTCAATGAACCAATACTTTGTCTATTGATTTAATGGTGGAAAAATGGGTTTCTATTTTTCTTCAATTTGGAGCTATAAAATTGTTTAATGGTGGAAAAATGGTGGAAGTATGTTAGAAAGAAGAAAAATTAGGGAAAATGGGTTTCTATTTTTCTTCAATTTGGAGCTCTAAAATTGTTTAATGGTGAAAAAATGGTGGAAGTATGTTAGAAAGAAGAACAATTAGGGGAAATGGGTTTTGATTTTTCTTCAATTTGGAGCTCTAAAATTGTTTAATGGTGAAAATATGGTGGAAGTATGTTAGAAAGAAGAACAATTAGGGGAAATGGGTTTCGATTTTTCTTCAATTTGGAGCTCTAAAATGGTTTAATGGTGAAAAAAATGGTGGAAGTATGTTAGAAAGAAGAACAATTAGGGAAAAATTAGTAAAGAAAATGGATTTAAATGAAAAATACACGTGTTAAATGCGAGTTGGCGCGTGTATTTCACAATATACTTCAAATCTGGGCATAGCGTTTCAGGGGGCAAATTATTTCACTTTTAAAATGATCAGGGGGGTAATAGGACGCCCGCAAAGGTTGGGTGCGTCATAATTAAACCGTCCAAACGTTGAGGGGCATCTGACTATTTTCTCTAATATGTGGAACCTCCATACTAAATTGTCCACAGAACTCTCCTAATTGTTGTCTCTCATTTAGACCATGTCTTTTAATTTGCTGATTTAGCTGAATTTTATTGCATGGAGCTAAACCTTCCTGCATACATGTACCTATTCACTTTCCATAAGTATAATCCTTATAATTTATACTTGCTTCCCCTTTTCTAAGGGCTTTTCGAACTCTTTCTGCAAAAAGATGGGGTAATCCATCTATAAATTTGGACTTCCAATGAGTGTCATTGCTCTTTGGTAATTCCATAACCCGACAAAGGAATACATCCTTATACCACCTAAATGAGGTAAGGGCTTTGCATCTTAAATTCTGAAGCATGGTCCTAATGGTTTCATTATTATCCGACCATCTTCCTGAAAAATGCTCTATTATATTAATAACCAATGAATAAACAGCATTTTGAACCATAGTTGGTTCTTGGCCTGGGGCTTCTTGCTCCCTTTTTACAGCATTTAGGATTTGACCTCGTTGTTCTTGGGTTAGATAATTATCCCACCAACCCTTTAATTGTCCTGTAAAAACCAGCAATTATCATATCTGCGATAACTCGCTCACTATTTTTGTGCACATTACAAATCGTGCTATACATCAGCATTCTATGTATAGTGCAGTAAATTTGTCTTTCACTATAACTATCTATGTTCCATTCATATATCTCATTACCCCTATAATTGTTAGTGATCACATGTTCATGATCCTCTAATAAGATATCTTGAGGAGAAGGCCTAGGATAGTTGTTACACCTCAGAAAATTCTATGTCGTTGTGCGGTAAATAGACTAACGCAGGGTAAGATGTACATGATGTCCCTACAAGTAATAAGGGGTACTTAACGATTCTAATTAAGATTCCAAAGACATTTGAGGCAAGAGAAGAAAGTTCGTTGAGGAAGGCGAAGTATAAGTCGTGTTTTGGAAAGGTTTTGCAAAGTACTGAGCTAGTGTTGATTTAATAATATCTGGAGGAAGAGTTATAATTCTCCTTAGATTTTTAATGAAGTGTTAAACAAGTGTTAAGGAGGTCCCGTAAGGATTGGAGATCAAACGAATCGACGAGAGCATTCTCGAAAAAAGGTGGGTTATACGACCATTTATACGGTCCGTATAATGGTCCGTAGAAAATTCACCGTGAGGGGTGATCACTGGAAGCATTATACGGTCACTTATACGGACCGTATAAAATTATACGGACCGTATAAAATTATACGGACCGTATAAAATTATACGGACCGTATAAGTGTCCGTATAATTCATGATGGGCAGCTTTGTACTTTTTATAAATATAAGTCCCGAGTTCATATTTTTCATTTGCAATCTTCTCCACACCTCTCAAGAGCTCTAGAACATTCCATACACCATACCAACATAAATCCAAGAGATATCAAAGATCAAATACCAAATATTAGTGGAATCAAGTGCAAGGATGACAACTAGGGTTAAGGGAAGCCAAGAATCTCTTTGGTGTTGAAGTTGGGTTTTCTCCAATTGAAGTATTTTCATCCAAAGCCCATTCCTACATAATCAAAGGCGAGTTTTATATTCATTTTATGCTAATAAGAGTATTGAATGGTTGAATGACTTGGATTAAGGAAGAAAGTAGAATATGGAGTTCAAAGATGGAAATAGTGGTATTTTTGAATAGTGACTTGACTTGAAGGATAGTTCTTGACATGTTATGGGTATAATTTTGTTATGAATGATATAAAGGGTGTTGAAGAAGCATTATATGTGAATGAATACGATGTTGGGTGGTAACTATGGTTATGGATGTTGTTATTGATGTTTGGGAGTTGTTATATTATATGGAGAAAGTTGTAGAAAGAAAGGAAGTGCTGTCCAATTTCTGTTAGCCCTTAGTCGCCTTAGCTTAGCTTCAAGTATGTTTCCGGTCATCTAATCTTAGTACGAATTCTCTTGAATGTAGAATCGTGAGCTTGGAGGGAAGCGTTTAGTTGGCAAAGTTAAAGAGACGTAAAGGTATGTAAGGCTAGTCCTCTTCTTTCAAAGGTATGACTCTTGTATTGTGATTTCTCCCGTACATTCCCATGATCTTCTTACATCCTCGAAGATGAAAGTTAAAGGTTCTTAAGAGCTCCTTATGAGATAGAGATGAGATATGTTCTATGACAATGATTATGATAATGAGGCTTTCATGAGTTTGATAATTCTACGTTCTTTGTGATTTCATTAACTTTACTCCTTGTTGTTGCCCCACCTTATGTTATTAGTTCTCCCCAGGTGAAGCATAGCAGTGATGATTATTCCATAATGTAATTAGAGGTTCCCGACCTTACGTCACTCCGATAGAGTTACAATTCTTACTTGAGCTCTTATGCATGTTTCATGGTAGGAATATAGTGATGATATGATGATTACACCGTGTCTAGATGGTCGGGCAGCATCGTTAAGGTGGGTGGCTTACTACACCATGTCTATATGGCATGGGCAGACACCACTAGTGGGCAGCGTGACATGATAACCCCGGACGCGGGAGGCCCGGACGCGGGCTAATGATGTATTTGATTCAAACAGTTTATGCGTGTATATGTGATATGTTTTAACGGTAAAAGTGACCATGTATGATTCCGCCGTAAGAGGCAAGCAGTTACAGTTATCTGTTCTTCCTATGCCTTCTATGTTTCCTTATTATGTTATCATATATGCCTTGCATACTCAGTACATTGTTCGTACTGACGTCCTTTTCTTTTATGGGCGTTGTGTTCATGCCCACATATAGACAGGGAGACGGTGCAGACGCTTAGGAGCTTACTCAGCAGATTTACAGGAGCACCCCACTACTCCGGAGGTGCAACCTATTGGTATATTCTTTTGTGTACATATTGGGGCATGGCATGATTTCGGTATTCCAGTTAGAGGCTCGTAGATACTTATGTATGGTTCGTAGGTGTCGTGAGACTTCTTCATTGTATATTCTGTACATCATTTTGTAGCCTTGTGGGCCTATGCTTATATATGTTTTGGGAGATGTTCGGAGATTGTTTCATGATAAGTTCGTGTGAGAATGATATATGCCCATGTTGAGTAAGATAGTAGGCAGGATAAGTGGTGCTCAGTAGTCAGCTCTGGGTACCCGTCATGACCCCTAGTGGTCATGACAATAGTAGTACATCCTTTGAGTAGGTTTAATAGCATAATGTTCATCTATTTTATTAATATCTACTGCTACTTTGGCCTTGTAATCCATATTAGGAAAATCACCATCATCCTCTACTATTAAAGGATGAAGTTTTAAATCTTTGGATTTTTCTTCAAGTATTTGTTCGAATTCAGAAGAATTTTGTTAAATCCAAAAATCCAAAAGCCTGTTATGAGTGTGGTAGAGTTGGTCATTTTTACAAAAATTGTAAAGTCAAGGAGAAAATTAAGAACCTTGACATTGATGATGACCTAAAAGAATCTTTATATAAGATTTTATTAAATTCAGAACTAGAAGTTTTTGATTTTGAGTCTGACGATTCAGAGGACTCTTCATCAAATGAAGATCTTAGAGTTCTTGAGAATGAAAATTATACTTCTACTAGTTCAGATGAAGAATGTGCACCATGTCAAATAGGACAACCATGTACTAGCAAGGGTAATAGAGAAGATGATGACTTTTATAATCTCTTCTCCTAGTTCCAAGATACCAATATCAATGTTTTAGATGGTAATAACCTTGTGGATTTATAAAAAATTATTAAGGATGTAGAACTTCGGTCTCAAATTATTGATAAGGTGAATGAAGCACCTAAGAAACCAGAAGTTCAGACTGGTATTCATATACAGTAACCAACAGGTCCATATACCATGGAAGAAGTTAAAAGACTTCTCCAAGAAAGGAGAACTATTATAAGTACTCCAGCTACTACCCAAGATTTGGAAAAAGAGATTAATAATCTCAGACAGGATATTTCAACCCTCAAAAAGCATAATATGGTTTTAGATGAAAGAATCTCTAGAATTGAGGGGAAAGGAAAACAAGTGTGTACATATATATATATATATATATATATATATATATATATATATATATATATTGTGTGTGTATGTATGTTTTGAGCATGTGTCCCTTCCAGCTATGATATTTATTAGTTAGCTTTCTGGCGCACTCAGATATGACTATGATATGTACGTTTTGAAGTACTTGTTTGGCCAGCTCTGGGTGCCCGTCAGGGCCCTCTGGTTGGGTCGTGACATAACTTCTCCCTCGGCTAAGCGATTTCCTCTTCCTTTTCAAGTTTAAACTTGAAGGAAAGCTTGCATCTTGAGGAATCGAAGTTAACAATATAAAACCCCCCATAAATTAAGGTAAGAGTATTGCCCCTCTTTTATTCCTCCTTGTGATTGAGTTGGTTGAGGAATGTTATTCCTATAGTGTAGAAGAGTTTTGGGGCTGTTCTAGGTGTTATTGTTGTTGGATAGCCAAGGTAAGGCGTCACCTTCATCTTCATTTGTGAGCTCGTTTGACCATTTTAGACGTAGTTTTAGATAGAACTCATGGGACAGTGATCGGAAGCCCTGAGTTCAAGTTTTATTTGCTAATTTTTGAGCTATTTGTGATGGTATGGATATCGGGAGGGATCTGATAGCTCGTGATGAACTTGTGTGTTGTTGAAAGGAGTTCGGGTCTGAAGTACCCCATCGAACTATAGCTTCGAGAGCTCGTCGCTCTTCGATTGTTTAACAATATTGTTGGTATAGCTGTAGCATGTCGTAGGGCTGTTGGTGTAGTTGTTGTGTGTAATTGTTGGTGATGTGATAGTCCGACTGAAATAGGTTATGCATCTATCAGAGGGAGTGACGTGCCAAAAGACATTCAGCGGTTGACCTAAGGTATGTAAGGTTATTCTTTCTTCACCCCTACGACACAACTCCCTCTTATTGTTTCTTTATATGAGCAGTCTAAAGTTTACGGAAGTATATTGAATCCATGTCATAGGTTTCATGAGTAAAATAATATATGATTCATATGTTTATGAATCGGTACTTCACTCAACTGTCCCACTCGTAGTGGCGAGTTTACAAAATATTAGTAAAGGGTTATAAATTAATGAATCATGTGAATAGTTTCATAATAATAAAAAAATCATGTGAATAGTTTCAGGTCATTCATCCATAGGTTATAGGTCCGGTTGAGGATGAGTTATAGGGATGGTTTCTAAGTATTGTTAAGGTATTTTGAGTCGCTACTTAAGGTAAATTATATTGATGGCTTTCGAGTAATTGTTATTGACTTGTAGTTCCTACTTAAGGTGAATCATTTTGCTAGTATCTAGAATATTGTTATTAGATTGTACAATGTCACTCAAGATGAATTATATCAATAGGTTTAAGTGTTTGTCGATGGATTATGAGCCCGTTTGGATTGACTTATAAGTTGCTTATAAGCTATTTTTAGTTTTTTTTAAGTGTTTGGCTGGTCAGTTTAAAGTCATTTTGTGCTTAAAATAAGCTCAAAAAAATAATTGGGCCCATTTGACTTAGCTTATCTAAAGCAGCTTATAAGCTGAAAGCAGCTTATAAGCCAAAAAAATAAGTTAGACTACCCCAACTTTTTTTTTTTTAACTTATAAGCTGTTTGCAGCTTATAGGCATAAGCCCATCCAAACAGGCTCTATATTTGCTAGCTAAGAAGATTCATATCGATATCTTATGGCTTACCATTATGGGGTTAGAGTATCCTACTTAAGGTGAACTATGTTGATGGTTCCTAAAGTGTTGTTAATGGGTTATTTTTACATCCCGTATGTTAGAACTAAGGTTAGACTCTTATCGTTAGAGGTTTAGTAGAAAAACTGAAGGTTTGAACGTTTTGCGAAAATGATTGATAGGTCTATTTCGGGAAGCCATAACTCCTTGATTAGTTGGGTATTTGGGAATGTACCCTTAATAAAAGTTGTAGTACGTAGAAATACCTTTCCAACCATATAAGGAATAGGCCAATAAGAGACTGGAGTAGGCAGATATCATCGTCGCAAGATGGCTAATAGTAAGGCGCTTATGATTCGATAGAATCGGCTTGCTTTTCGATACGTCTGCCTTTAAGCCCAATTTCGTGAAAATTCATTGAGAATTTGAGAAAAATTAAACATGAAATTGTAGATCTTAGAACTAACTTTCCAACGATATGTTGTGGAGGCTAAACGACGCTTTGTGCTAAGAGTTATGCCTACTTTACCGAATACTGTCAGAAATGGCCTAGGGCACCACCCTGGGCGATGCCCCGGGTGCCGCGCCACGATTAAATCACATAAAAACGTATTTTCATAAGGTCCTATAATATAGGCCGAGTGCACCACCCTGCGCAACGTCCCAGGCCAAATTATGCCTGAAACGACCTTTTTTTGAATTTTATATGTACCCAACTCCGAAAACCTTTTCCTACTTCATTCTAAACAGTCTTTTCGGAGAGAAAATACCCGGGGGCTTCCACAAAGCATCCAAGGTAAGTTACGTCTTAAACCCCATTGAGTATTACATCAATCTAACAAAGATTAGCGCTAGAATCCCCATCTATTCCATAGATTATCGATTGAATCTTCCTCTTGGACAAAGGAACCCTAGAATCTGAATTCAAGAGGATTGATCTTCAAAAAGGTAATGCTTCTACTCTCTAATAAAGTATATTTGTGAATTGATGAGTTCTGGGGAGAATAGTAAATGGGCTTGCTCCGGAGTTGCAGCTCAGCTTGGTATGATCCTTTTGTGTACATTTGGGCATAGCGGGTTCCTGTCCCATCATTATTATGTTGCGTACTCTATGTAGAGGCTTGGAGACGGATATGCATTGTTAGATGTCTTATGACCTTCTCGGTCTATATTTTGTTATATCCATTAATAGCCTTGTCGGCTTATATATATAGACACAGTTCGATGATGTGCATTTATATATATATATATATATATATATATATATATATATATATATATATATATATATATATGTCTTGAGCATGTGTCCCTTCCAGCTATGATATTTATTAGTTAGCTTCATGGTGCACTCAGATATGACTATGAGATATACGTTTTGAGGTACTTGTTTGGGTTGCTCTGGGTGCCCTTCATGGCCCTCTGATTGGGTCGTGACATATCTTGTCCCTTAGCTAAGCAATTTCCTCTTCCTTTTCAAGTTTAAACTTGAAGGAAAGCTCGCTTCTTGAGGAATCAAAGTTAAGAGAATAAAACCCCCCATAAATTAAGGTAAGAGTACTTCCCCTCTTTTGTTCCTCTTTGTGTTTGATTTGGTTGAGGAACTTAATTCCTATAGTGTAGATGAATTTTGGGACTGTCCTAGGTGTTATTGTTGTTGGATATCCAAGGTAAGGCATCACCTTCATCTTCATTTGTGATCTCGTTTGAGCATTTTAGACGTAGTTTTAGATAGAACTCAAGGGATGGTGATCGGAAGCCGTAAGTTCGTGTTTTATTTGCTGATTTTTGAGCTATTTGTGATGGTATGGAGATCAGGAGGGGTCTTGGAGCTCGTGATGAACTTGTGTGTTGTTGAAAGGAGTGCGGGTCTGAAGTACCCCATCGAACTATAGCCTCCAGTGCTCATCGCTCTTCAATTGCTTGACAATATTATTAGTATAGCTGTAGCATGTCGTAAGGCAGTTGGTGTAGCTGTTGTATGTAATTGTTGGTGATGTGATAGTCCGACTTAAATAGGTTAGGCATCTATCAGAGGGAGTGACGTGTCAAAAGACATTCAGCAGTTGGCCTAAGGTATGTAAGGCTATTCTTTCTTCACCGCTACAACACAACTCCCTCTTATTTGTTCTTTATATGAGCAGTCTAAAGTATGCGAAAGTATATTGAATCCATGTCATAGGCTTCATCGAGTCATATGTTTATGAATCGGTACTTCACTCAACTGTCCCACAAGTAGGGGCGAGTTTCCAAAATATTGTTAAAGGTTTATATATTAATGAATCATGTGAATAGTTTCATAATAATAAAAGAAATCACGTGAATAGTTTCAGGTCATTCGTCCATAGGTTATAGGTCCGGTTGAGGATGAGTTATAGGGATGGTTTCTAAGTATCGTTAAGGTATTTTGAGTCGCTACTTAAGGTAAATTATATTGATGGCTTTCGAGTAATTGTTATTGACTTGCAGTTCCTACTTAAGGTGAGTCATGTTGCTAGTATCTAGAATATTGTTATTAGATTGTACAATGTCACTCAAGATGAATTATATCAATAGCTTTAAGTGTTTGTCGATGGATTATATTTCCTGGCTAAGAAGTTCCATATCGAAATCTTATGGCTTACCATTATAGGGTTAGAGTATCCTACTAAAGGTGAACTATGTTGATGGTTCCTAAAGTGTTGTTAATGAATTTTTGTTACATCCCGTATGTTAGAACTAAGGTTAGACTCGTATCGTTAGCGTTTTAGTGGAAAAACTGAAGGTTTGAACGTTTTGCGAAAATGATTGATAGGTCTATTTCGGGAAGCCATACCTCCTTGATTAGCTGGGTATTTGGGAAAGTACATTTAATAAAAGTTGTAATATGTAGAAAAACCTTTCCAATCATATAAGGAACAGGCCAATAAGAGATCGGAGCAGGGAGATATCATCATGGCAAGATGGCTAATAGTAAGGCGCTTAAGATTCGATAGAATCGGTTTAGTTTTAGATATGTCTGCCTTCCAGCCTAATTTCGTGAAAATTCGTTGAGAATTTGAGAAAAATTAAACACGAAAGTTGTAGATCTTTGAAATACATTTCCAACGATATGTTGTGGAGGCTGAACGGAGCTTTGTGCTAGGAATTATGCCTACTTTACCGAATGTTGTCAGAAATGGGCTAGGGCGCCGCTCTGGGCGATGCCCCGAGCGCTATGCTAAGACTTAATCACATAAAAATGTAATTTTCACCAGGTCCGATAGTATAGGCCTAGTACGCCGCCCTGGGCGACGTCCCCGGCCAAATTATGCCTGAAACAACCTTTTGTCGCATTTTATATGTACCCAACTCCGAAAAACTTTTCCCACTTCATTCTAAACAGTCTTTTTGGAGAGAAAATTGGCACGACCCAAACCTGTCTCCTGAGGAGTCACAGTTAACCATACATAACAAAATATGCAACCCGACAAGGCTGCCACTATACACGAGAATATCCAAAGCGAACTACATCTGTATAGCTGATTAAACCATATATACAACCCACACATGTCTACAGACCTCTAGGAGTATACCAAAGCCTATGTCAAAAGGATCTGTACCAAAATAACTCAAGCTCCGGAACAATGGAGCTCTCCAAGCAGCTGGGCGAAAGTCCTAAGCTGGAGGATCACCAAACTGTGTGTCTGTACCTGCAGGCATGAAACGCAGCCGCCGAAGAAAGGGGGTCAGTACGGAAAATGTACTGAGCATGTAAAGCATGAAGTACAATAAAGAAGATCATAACTGAGTAAAAGATGACAGGAGACAAGTATGATCATTAAGGAATACCAAAGCATCTGTACTTTATGAGATGTGTCATGCATATATATGAGGAACCCGGTGAAATAATCATATATATACTGTACCCGGCCCTCTAGTGAGGGACCCGGTGAAATAGTCATATATATACCGTACCTGGCCCTCTAGTGAGGGACTTGGTGAAATAGTCATATATATACCATACCCGGCCCTCTAGTGAGGGACTCGGTGAAATGAGGCCATAACAACGTGCATGAATAGAATATTAGGAGCAATCATGTACAAACTGATTCATCGTTTGAGGTTTGATAGAATAATTAGAATGATCCAACCCTTCAGAATCAAAGACAACTGTCATGTCAAGTACCACTGAGAACTAGAGTTCATTGGAGTCATGCATGTACGTCGTTCGCTCAGTTTATGTAATTCATGCCAAAGAGAAGGAAGGGATAACTTTACATACCTTGAAGCTTATTTATTCGCTCAACTTCTACTTCTCGAACTCGCAAATCTACAATCAAGGGAATTCATACTATCGTTAGGCTCGTTATCAAGTGCTTATCTTAGTCCTTAAACTAACTCTTTCTAGAATCTGCCGAAATTTCGACAGCATCTCCCCTGTTTATATCCCTAGCCCGAAATCACAGTTACCAACAACAACAACAACAAGACCAACATCAACCATGTTATTCTCAATTCCAAATACTCCATAAAACCTCCCATATAATATTTATCTGCATCTCCACCAATAGACTTATTATACAACTATTTAACGGTTCTATCTCCGTAACTAAACCCAAAGTAACACTAATAATAGGAGATTCATGCCTTAATCCTGATAATATCGCTATATCTTCACTTTCTTCACCTTAAACTTGAACCACACGTGTCGCCATACGATTCTATACTCGCAACTATATGTCGCCTGGACCGAAATTCGGGAATTATAGCTAATTTAGGCTTTAAAATTGGGTTTGGGAGTTGGGGAGCTTTTTAGAGAATTTTGGAACAATTTGGATGATGTTTGGGCTGAAAAAGAGGGGGCAAGCCCCTTATAGCAGTACTGTAGCAGGCGGTTCTGCTCTGTCAGCTGAACCTGTAACGTCCATAATTCTCTACTCCGATGTCCTATCGACGAGCAGTTCATTGCGTTGGAAACTAGACTCGACGAACTTCATTTTAGGCTTTTGTTTCACTTAAAAACACTTAATATGCTAAGAGATATTCGTCTCCCAAGTTATACCAAAATGTCACGACCCAACCCCGTGGGCCGTGACTAGTGCCCGAGCTGGGCACCCGCATACACCTACCTACCAGAGTTGACATACAAATAGCTAATCCAGATTTAGCATACACAGATTTATACGGCTGTAAGGCAGATCGCACGAAAACCTGTACATGCATAAACATATACATAAGCCGCTAAGGCTATCATAACATATAGTCAGTACACGCGACAAATCACACAGACATACCTGACTGATAACGACCCACGACCCACATACATATCTACAGGCCTCTAACAAAGATAAAAAAAATCAGCTGACGGGACAGGGCCCCGCCGTACCCTTGAATAAACATATACATATATAACAAAAGAAGTCAATACCAAAATGTGGGCTCCGAACAAGGAGCACTCTAAACAGCAGAGTAGATGTCCTAGGCGGGCGGATCAGCAAACCGAGCGTCTGTACCTGCGCGGCATGGAACGCAGCCCCCGAAGAACAGGGGGTCAGTACGGAATATGTACCGAGTATGTAAAGCATGAAACGCAGTGAACAGACTCATAAGAGAAATCATAAGTGTGGAGTATGAGCATAATAGTCATAGAACGTACCCGGCCCGTTACGGGACTCGGTGACATAAGTATATCAGAATCATATGCATGTACACATATAGCTGTATGTCAATATCACAAATCGTACCCGGCCCATTACAGGACTCGGTAGCAGAAGTATGTCATATCATATACATGCACACACATATATATATACACATACCGTACCCGGCCCTCTAGTGAGGGACTCGGTGGATAGAATCATCATATGCCCTCCTGGCCTCCATAGCACATCATCATATCATCATCAGATATACACATACCGTACCCGGCCCTCTGGTGAAGGGCTCGGTGAACAATGCAGTAGAATGCGCACGATATCATACCTGGCCCGGGCTCAGTGAAGGAAGCATTGAGGCATCCACGAGCAGAGTAGTAAGAAACTATATGCATCATAATATGTTACCAAGACTCGATAGAATAGTCAAATGACAGATCATGCGAAGAGGAGTCGGACGGAAATCATAGTATGTACCTTTCGGATACTACAACGGATTATGTCAAAGCAGAATTCCTGAGGTCGTTTGCACATATTAAATATACCATGGAATTCAATGGAATAGTCAAAACAATTATCGCTTAATAGTCGGAACAATAACCAAAAGTTTCTTTTAATCATAGTACGGAAATAGGTCAAGTAGAATAATACAAAAAAAGGTTTCGGAGATTGTGGGCCCACCTCGGGTCAAGTCGAAGTGGCGTTCCGAAATTAAGAACATTAGACTTTATCGAGTCATCTATGGAAGTTTTAGGACAACTTGATTCCATTTGTAAGAATTACAAAAGTTCAAGCTGCTTTTCCAACAAAACATAAGGTGCTTAATTCAATTGTATTGAATGAATAAGGATCAAATTTGGCTCGGAATTCTAGGAGTAGAGTCGTCCCCGAGGCTCGAATCATAACCTATTATACCTAAGACATGCCAAGAGAATGAAAGGCAAAGCTTTACATACCTTTTCCGCTTCTTACGCTACTCCAAATTCAAGCTCCAAATTCTCCAAAATCTACAATTGGTCACATTTACCAAACATTAATTTGAAGCCTTTAGAATTTCAATCTTGAATTAACATTTGCCTACAGAAATTTCGGCAGCATTTCCCCTGTAAATGCGCCATCCCCGAGAATCCAACTCGGCCAAAAATGTCAACAACAACACCCACAGCAATACCAACAACATCAACAATCAATACAAAACACTTTCTAACATAAATAATCTCCCTTCTTACATAATGCAACAACTTCTACTCCAACTTCACACTTTCAAACCAATATCAACATTTTCATATTCATTTACTAATTCAAGACCATTCAATACAATTCGGAAGCATTTCACATTATTCTACAAAATATACAAAAGTTCCACCAAAACCACAATCCACCCAAAACCTCCAATCTTCAACATAAACATTCACAACACATTTTTATCTTCCAATTTCATTTACAACAATCACAATTTGCACCCTAACAATTTCATTTCCATAATTACATAAATCTTCAATAAAATCACAAAACTTCCTACAACAACTTAACAACCAATTTTTCATGCTAATTTGGACTAGCATCCTTCCGAATTCACCAATCAACACAACAATTCACATTTAGAACTCTACTTCCATAATTACATAAAAACTATATTAAAATCGTATAATTTCCTATAACCACTTACAACAAATTTTCATGCCAACTTGAACCATTATTCTTCCATTTCCATCACAAGGCCACAACAACACAATTAACATAACAAATAAAATTTTAATCATCCTTCTCCATCAACAACCATATTCGGCCATACATACACATAGCCATAACACACAAATTTTCATACTCTACATTCATTTCCATATTCTACAATATATATATATATATATATATATATATATATATATATATATATATATATATATATATATATATATATATATATATATATATATATATATATATATATATATATTTCCTCCAAGACAAAAGAAGTAAAATCTTACCTTTTTCAAGAATTTTCCACTTGCCAACAAAAACACTTTCTTGCCTTAAAAATTATACCACGTTGAAGAGGGTCTTGATATTAGTAGGAATTCAAGAAAAGAAGAATTTTTGGACCAGGATTTAAGATCAAGAAATTTTTTTCTTTTTCTTTTTTTTTTCTTTCTCTTTTGGCCATGAGGCCCTTCTATTTTTTCCTCTCTTCTTTGTTTTTCTTGAAACTTCTTAAACACAAATGAAGACAAGCCCCCTTTATATTTAATTATGTCATGGACCTAATTTACATGGGCTTGGCCCATTTTCTTTTACCTCTATGGACGGCCACCCACTTGATTTTTGGGCCTCTATTTCTTTTTTTTTTAGCCCAATTATTTGTGGCTAATTTTTGTAATTCCCGAAGCTAATTTCCAAAATTTGCAATTTTGCCCTTGGGCTTCCTCCATATTTCCGCATCAACATTTTCCATGAACAACGTATATATTAAATAGAATCAAAATATGGCCTTATCTCTTAAAAGTCACAATTATTTCAAATTTTCCGAATATGCAGAATTACGGGATATAACACAAAATCTTCACACAAAAAATTACCCATCCTTTCTCCAAGGTCGTATTACTTCATTTCTTCCACTCATTTCCTTATAAAACCTTCCGGTACACCTTATACACATCCTTCACTCATTAAATATACTTAATAATGCTTGCTCTTTACATTCCCAAGTGGTTTTACTTAACCATAACTCCATGTACTTATGTTTCAAATTTGATAAGTGTTTCTTCGAAGATACGGGGTGTAACATCCTTCCCCCCTTAAAACATTCGTCCTAGAATGTTGAAACTCTCTGGAATTTTATGAAAATTTTGCCAGAGTTTCCCCTGTAATTATACCACTACCATCCTGCACAGCAACCCAAAATAATGCCACACAGGGCCACAATATATCATATAGTCTCATTTACCTATCAATATGGTCAAGTAAGGAATTGAATTACCTGCAGGCCTAGGGAACAATTGAGGATATTTGCTCTTTATTTCGTCTTCGGCTTCCCAAGTCACCTCTTCCCTATTATTATTTTGCCACAACACTTTGACTGAAGCTACATCCTTAGTACGTAACCTTCTAACCTGGCGATCAAGTATAGTTGTGGGGGTCTCCTCGTAAGACAACTCTTCCGTCACCTGGACATCATCTACAAGAAATACTCTGGAAGGGTCACCAATGCATTTACGAAGCATTGATACATGGAATAATAGATGTACCGCTTCCAAATCAGATGGTAAGTCCAACTTATAGGAAACCTTGCCTACCTTACGAATAATCTGATACAGCCCAATGTACCTGGGGTTGAGCTTCCCTTTCTTGCCGAATCTCATCACACCCTTCATGGGTGATACCTTCAGGAATACCCAGTCACTAACCTGAAACTCTAAGTCTCGACGCCGATTGTCTGCATTTGACTTCTGTCGACTCTGGGCTGTCAATAATCTCTCCTGAATAAACTTCACCTTATCAACAGCCTGCTGAATCACGTCTGGGCCTATCAACTTCGTCTCACCAACATCGAACCAACCGATAGGTGACCTGCACTTCCTCCCATATAAGGCCTCGTACGGTGCCATCTGAATATTAGAATGGTAGCTATTATTATAGGCAAACTCAATAAGTGGCAAATGATCATCCCAGCTACCTTTGAAGTCAATAATACAGGCTCACAACATATCTTCTAGCATCTGAATAGTACGCTCCGCCTGCCTATCAGTGTGAGGGTGAAATGCTGTGCTGAGAATCACTTGTGTCCCTAATCCCTTCTGGAACGATCTCCAGAAGTTAGCTGTAAACTGAGCTCCTCTATATGATATAATGACTGTGGGAACCCCATGAAGTCTTACTATCTCCCTGATATATAACCTCGCATAGTCTTCAGCTGAATAAGTAGTCCTGACTGGAAGAAAGTGGGCTGATTTTGTCAGCCTATCTACAATGACCTATATAGAGTCATACTTCCGCTAAGTGCGAGGTAAGCCTGTAATAAAGTCCAAATTAATCACTTCCCATTTCCAAGTTGGGATCTCCATCTCCTGCAATAATCCACCAGGCTTCTGATGCTCGACCTTAACCTGTTGACAATTCAGGCACTGAGCAACAAATTCCGCTATGTCCCTTTTCATGCATCCCACCAATATAAGCATCTAAGGTCATGATACATCTTCGTTGACCCCGGATGAACAGAGTAATGGGCATTATGTGCCTCTCCCATAACCTTCCGTCGTAGCCCTACAACATTAGGTACACACAACCTGCCCTTATACTGTAGCACTCCGTCAGGTGTAACCTCGAATGGGGTCTTCTCCTTTTGAAAGGTTGTATCCCTATACTGTGCCAGAATAGGGTCCTCGTACTAACGTCTTTTCGCCTCTTCTATGATAGAATACTCAGCAACTTCTCGAACAGAAACTCCAATATCTCCAGAATTAGCCAAACGGATCCCAAGGCTAGCTAGCTGATAAATCTCACGAACCATATCCTTCCTTTGTGGCTGCACATCCATTAAGCTGCCTATAGATTTACGGCTAAGTGCATCTGCTACAACATTTGCTTTCCCCGGATGGTATAGAATGTCAACATCATAATCCTTTAATAACTCTAGCCACCGTCTCTGTCGTAAATTTAGCTCTTTCTGCTTAAAGATATATTGGAGACTCTTGTGATCTGTATAAATATCAACATGAACGCCATATAAATAATGCCTCCATGTCTTCATGGCATGTATCACTGCTGCCAACTCCAGATCATGAGTAGGATAAATTTTCTCGTGCTTTCTGAGCTGTCTGAGGCATAGGATATAACCCTGCCATGCTGCATCAATACACAACCCAGTCCAACACCTGAAGCATCACAACAGATAACATATCCATCTGGTCCCTCAGGAAGATCTAGAACTCGAGTCGTCGTCAACTTGTCTTTCAGCAACTGAAAGCTTCCATCATAAGCATCCGTCTACTAGAATTTAGCTTCCTTCTGAGTTAGCCTTGTTAAAGGCGCTGAAATCGAGGCAAAATTCTCTACGAATCTCCTGTAATATCCTGCAAGCCCCAGAAAACTACGTACCTCAGTAGGAGTCGTAGGTCTGGGCCAAGTCCTTACTGCCTCAATCTTCTGAGTGTCTACCCGAATACCGTCAGCTCCAATAATATTCCCCAAGAATGCTACTGAAGTCAACCAGAATTCGCACTTAGAAAATTTAGCATACAACTTCTGATGCTGAAGTACCCTAAGTATCGTCCTCAAATGGTCCGCATGCTCCTTTTCTGAGCGTGAATAAACCAGAATATCATCAATGAATACGATAACGAACGTATCTAGGAATGGTTTGAATACTCAGTTCATCAAATCCATAAACACTGATGGGGCATTGGTCAGCCCAAAAGACATCACTCTAAACTCGTAATGCCCGTATCGGGTCCTGAATGCCGTCTTCGGGATATCTGCCTCCTTTACCCGCACCTGATGATAACCTGACCGCAAGTCTATCTTCTAAAATCATCTAGCACCCTGCAACTAGTCAAATAGGCCATCAATCCTGGGGAGGGGATACCTATTCTTTATCGTTACTTTATTGAGCTGCCTATAATCAATACACATCCGCAGTGATCCATCTTTCTCCCTTACAAATAGTACCGGTGCTCCCCAAGGTGATGTACTAGGCCTGATGAAACCTTTTTCTATCAAGTCTCTCAGTTGCTCCTTCAATTCCTTCAGCTCTGCAGGTGTCATCCTATAAGGAGGAATAAATATAGGCTGAGTATCTGGCAATACATCTATAGTGAACTCTATCTCCCGTTCTGGAGGGAGACCTGGGAGCTCATCGGGGAATACATCTGGGAATTCATTAACTCCCGGGACTGATTTAAGAGCCGGTACCTCTGCTTTCATATCATGTACTCGAACCAGATGATAAATATAGCCTTTTCTAACCGTCTTCCTTGCTTTGAGGTATAAAATAAACTTACCCCTCGGCGATGTTGTATTCCCTCTCCACTTTATAATCGGCTCTCCTGGAAAATGAAACCGAACTATCTTTTCTCTACAATCAACATTAGCATAGCAAGAAGCCAGCCAATTCAAACCCATGATAACATCAAACTCATTTGTGTCTAACTCTATCAGGTCTACTATGGTATGACGATTATATATACCCGCCGAGCAATTTCTATATACTTGCCTAGCTATAACCGAATCTCCTACTGGTGTAGCTACCTCGAATGGTTCTATCGACTCTGGTTCTATTCCTATTCTACTAGAAACAAAGGGGGATATATATGATAAGGTGGAACCTGGATCTATTAATGCATATACGTCCCGGGAGAAAATCGATAATATACCTGTAACCACCTTCGGTGACGCCTCCTGATCCTGCCTAATAGCCAAAGCATATATGTGATTCGAAGGAACGCTAGAACTGGAAGCTCCGCCACGATCACTACCACGGCCTGCTGGCGCCTGGATACCCTGCCCCGTGGGTCGCATAGCTACAGAAGAAGATGAGCCAGCAACCGACCGAGTAGGCTGAGCCATACCACCTGTACCACCTCCATAAGGACACTCCCTCATCACATGGCCTTAACGGCAGCAAGAAAAACAAGCACCTATAGTAAAACGACATTCCCTAAAATGGGGCCTACCACACTGAGAACACCGACGCAAAGGTGGCCTCGACTGACTCGAACCCCTGTTCATCTGTGAACCTAAAGCCCTGGAGTTCTGACCGGCTCCTGAATACCCTGTGCGGTCGAATCCTCTGCTCGGGAACCGGAAGGGTGCACTCTGTGCTAGCTGGGAAGAATATCTAGTATGCTGCTGAGGCTGCCCGCCTCGAAACTCACCAGAATAACCGCTGATCTAGCCCTCTTATGCTGGTCTCTGTCATGGTCTCTATCTGGCTGACGTCCCCTGCGTCGATCCTCTAACCCCTGTGCGTATGCCTGCACCTGAGCAATATCGATACCTGGCTGGAGAGCCACTGCCATACAACCATCAATCAGATAACGGTCTAGTCCCCTCACATAACAATGCACCCTATCCGCCATGTCAGCTACAATAGTCGGTGCATATCTAGCTAACAAATCAAACTCAAGACTGTACTCTCGGACGCTCCTGCCATTCTGCGTCAAATGCAAAAATCTATCAACTCTAGCTCGCCTCATCTCTGGCGGCAGGAAGTGGCCCATGAAGGCCTCCACAAACTCATCCCATACTACTGGAGGAGAACCCTTGCCCCTAGATAACTCCCAAGACTCATACCAATTAACAGTTGTATCCCGTAATCGATACGAGGCCAACTCAACAGACTCAGTCTTACAAGCCTTCATTATCCTCAATATACGCTGCATCTGCCGAATGAACTCCTGTGGATCATCCTCGGGCCTTGATCCAAAAAACTCTAGAGGATTACAATTTAAGAAGTCACGAACCCTCAAACTATCAAATCTATCTGCACGGTCAACTCCTAGTCCATGCCTGCAAGCCTGCCCTGCCACTATTCAGGTCAGCAACTGAACTGCATCTCTCATGGCCCTATCCTCTGCCCCTGGCTGAGGAGCTATAGGCTCAGGTGCTGGGGCCTTAGGAGCTGGCGGTGGCGCTGCCCCTTGAACCAGAGCTACTGCGGCTCCAAGATCCTCTGGAGGTGGTGATGTAGCAGAGTTCGCTGACTGAAGTACCATCTAAGGCATCAACTGGGCATGGGCCCTAGTAACTCTCTGAGTCTGATTAGTATCTCCTGCTACTGATTTGCCCTTCTGGGCAGCTATCGCTTTCTTTGGAGGCATAGCTAAAAACACCACAATTCATTAGAGGGGATTATCCTGATAACATAGCTCTATTGCACGATCTAGAGTAAGAAGGAAATATAACATCCTAAATGTCTTGTAGCTTCCTGTTTATAGATGTGGTGCACAACACACCGATAAACAAGACTCTATTAGACACGGTCTGTAGACACTCTGTGGATGAACTGCTCTGATACCACTTTTGTCACGACCCAAACCAATGGGCCATGACTAGTGCCCGAGTTGGACACTCGTATACGAACCCGTTAGATATAATCAAACTGATACTAAGGACAATGTGGAAATCTGTAAGAGCATGCTGTAGACTCATAATGCCATATATAAGAACAAACCTGTCTCCTGAGGAGTCACAGTTAACCATACATAACAAAATATGCAACCCGACAAGGCTGCCACTATACATGAGAATATCCAAAGCGAACTACATCTGTATAGCTGATTAAACCATATATAACCCACACATGTCTACAGACCTCTAGGAGTATACCAAAGCCTAAGTCAAAAGGATCTGTACCAAAATAACTCAAGATCCGGAACAATGGAGCTCTCCAAGCAGCTGGGCGAAAGTCCTAAGCTGGAGGATCACCAAACTGTGTGTCTGTACCTGCAGGCATGAAACGCAGCCGCCGAAGAAAGGGGGTCAGTACGGAAAATGTACTGAGCATGTAAAGCATGAAGTACAATAAAGAAGATCATAACTGAGTAAAAGATGACAGGAGACAAGTATGATCATCAAGGAATACCAAAGCATCTGTACTTTATGAGATGTGTCATGCATATATATGAGGAACCCGGTGAAATAATCATATATATACTGTACCCGGCCCTCTAGTGAGGGACCCGGTGAAATAGTCATATATATACCGTACCTGGCCCTCTAGTGAGGGACTTGGTGAAATAGTCATATATATACCATACCCGACCCTCTAGTGAGGGACTCGGTGAAATGAGGCCATAACAACGTGCATGAATAGAATATTAGGAGCAATCATGTACAAACTGATTCATCGTTTGAGGTATGATAGAATAATTAGAATGATCCAACACTTGAGAATCAAAGACAACTGTCATGTCAAGTACCACTGAGAACTAGAGTTCATTGGAATCATGCATGTACGTCGTTCGCTCAGTTTATGTAATTCATGCCAAAGAGAAGGAAGGGATAACTTTACATACCTTGAAGCTTATTTATTCGCTCAACTTCTACTTCTCGAACTCGCAAATCTACAATCAAGGGAATTCATACTATCGTTAGGCTCGTTATCAAGTGCTTATCTTAGTCCTTAAACTAACTCTTTCTAGAATCTGCCGAAAGTTCGACAGCATCTCCCCTGTTTATATCCCTAGCCCGAAATCACAGTTACCAACAACAACAACAACAAGACCAACATCAACCATGTTATTCTCAATTCCAAATACTCCATAAAACCTCCCATATAATATTTATCTGCATCTCCACCAATAGACTTATTATACAACTATTTAACGGTTCTATCTCCGTAACTAAACCCAAAGTAACACTAATAATAGGAGATTCATGCCTTAATCCCGATAATATCGCTATATCTTCACTTTCTTCACCTTAAACTTGAACCACACGTGTCGCCATACGATTCTATACTCACAACTATACGTCGCCTGGACCGAAATTCGGGAATTATAGCTAATTTAGGCTTTAAAATTGGGTTTGGGAGTTGGGGTGCTTTCTAGAGAATTTTGGAACAATTTGGATGATGTTTGGGCTGAAAAAGAGGGGGCAAGCCCCTTTTATGTTGGTTCAAATTCGGGTCGGGGACTGTAGCATACTGTAGCATTTTACTGTAGTGGTACTGTAGCAAGCTGGTACTGTAGCAGTACCGTAGCACGCGTTTCTGCTCTGTCAGCTGAACTTGTAACGTCCATAATTCTCTACTCCGATGTCCTATCGATGAGCGGTTTGTTGTGCTGGAAACGAGACTCGACAAACGTCATTTTAGGCTTTTGTTTCACTTCAAAACACTTCATATGCTAAGAGCTATTCGTCCCCCAAGTTGGATAAACATTTTCACACAAAATATTACCCATCCTTTCTCCAAGGTCGTATTACTTCATTTCTTCCACTCATTTCCTTATAAAACCTTCCGGTACACCTTATACACATCCTTCACTCATTAAATATACTTAATAATGCTTGCTCCTTACATTCCAATGTGGTTTTACTTAACCATAACTCCACGTACTAATGTTTCAAATTTGATAAGTGTTTCTTCGAAGATACGGGGTGTAACGAAAATACCCTAGGGCCTCCACAAATCATCCAAGGTGAGTTCCTACTCAAACCCCATTGATTATTGTATCAAAAGTGCATAGCGGAGTCCTGTCCCATCATTATTATGTTGTGTACTCTATGTAGAGGCTCGTAGACAGATGTGCACCGGTAGATATCTTATGACCTCCTCGGTCTATATTTTGTTATATCCATTGTTAGCCTTGTCGGCTTATATATATAGACACAGTTCGATGATATATATATATATACATAAATATAGATATACATATACATATGTATATATATAGATATACATATATATATATATATATATATATATATATATATATATATATATATATATATATATATATATATATATATATATATATATATATATATATATATATATGTATGATTTGAGCATGTGTCCCTTCCAGCTATGATATTTATTAGTTAGCTTCATGGCACACTCATATATGACTATGAGATGTACATTTTTAGGTACTTGTTTGGCTTGCTCTGGGTGCCCTTCATGGCCCTCCGATTAGGTCGTGACATATCTTGTCCCTTAGCTAAGTGATTTCCTCTTCCTTTTCAAGTTTAAACTTGAAGGAAAGCTCACTTCCTGAGGAATCATGCAAAGTTAAGAGAATAAAACTCCCCATAAATTAAGGTAAGAGTACTGCCCCTCTTTCGTTCCCCCTTGTGTTTGATTTGGTTGAGGAACTTTATTCCTAAAGGGTAGAAGAGTTTTGGGACTGTCCTAGGTGTTATTGTTGATGGATAGCCAAGGTAAGGCGTCACCTTAATCTTCATTTGTGAGCTCGTTTGAGCATTTTAGACGTAGTTTTAGATAGAACTCACGGGACGGTGATAGGAAGCTGTGAGTTCGTGTTTTATTTGCTGATTTTTGAGATGTGTGTGATGGTATGGAGATCAGGAGGGGTCTGAGAGCTCGTGATGAACTTGTGTGATGTTGAAAGGAGTTCGAGTCTGAAGTACCCCATCGAACTATAGCCTCGAGAGTTTGTCGCTCTTCGATTGTTTGACTATAGTATTGGTATAGTTGTAGCATGTCATACGGCTGTTGGTGTTGCTGTGTGTGCAATTGTTGGTGATCTGATAGTCCGTCTTAAATAGGTTAGGCATCTATCAGAGGGATTGACGTGTCAAAAGTCATTCAGCGATTGACCTAAGGTATGTAAGGTTATTCTTTCTTCACCGCTACGACACAACTCCCTCTTATTGTTTCTTTATATGAGCAGTCTAAAGTTTACGAAAGTATATTGAATCCATGTCATATGTTTCATGAGTCAAATGATATATGAGTCATATGTTTATGAATCGGTACTTCACTCAACTGTCCCACTCGTAGGGGCGAGTTTCCAAAATATTGTTAAAGGGTTATAGGCCCGGTTGAATAGTTTCTTAATAAAACAAATCATGTGAATAGTTTCAGGTCATTCGTCCATAGGTTATAGGCTCGGTTGAGGATGAGTTATAGGGATGGTTTCTAAGTATCGTTAAGGATTTTTAGTCGCTACTTAAGGTAAATTATATTGATGGTTTTTGGGTAATTGTTATTGACTTGTAGTTCCTTTTTAAGGTGGATCATGCTGCTAGTATCTAGATTATTGTTTTTAGATTGTACAACTTCACTCAAGATGAATTAAATGAATAGCTTTAAGTGTTTGTCGATGGATTATAGTTCCTAGCTAAGAAGATTCATATCGATTACTTATGGCTTACCATTGTGGGGCTAAAGTCTCCTACTTAAGATGAACTATGTTGATGGTTCCTAAAGTGTTGTTAATGGGTTATACCTCCTTTATTAGTTGGGTATTTGACAAAGTACCTTTAATAAAACTTGTAGTACGTAGAAATACCTTTCCAACCATATAAGGAACAGGCCAATAATAGATCGGGACAGGGAGATATTATCGTCGCAAGATGGATAATAGTAAGACGCTTAAGATTCGATAGAATCGGCTTAGTTTTCGATACGTTTGCCTTCCAGACCAATTTCATGAAATTTCGTTGAGAATTTGAGAAAAACTAAACATGAAATTGTAGATCTTAGAAATAAGTTTCCAACGATATGTTGTGGAGGCTGAACGGCGCTTTGTGCTAGGAGTTATGCCTACTTTACCGAATACTGTCAGAAATGGCTTAGGGCACCGCCCTAGGTAATGCCCCGGGTGCCGCGCCAAGACTAAATCACCTAAAAATGTATTTTCATCAGGTCCTATAATATAGGCCGAGTGCGCCACCCTGGGCGACGTCCCAGGCCAAATTATGCCTGAAACGACCTTTTTTCGAATTTTATATGTACTCAACTGCGAAAGTTTTCCCACGTCATTCTGAACAGTCTTTTTTGAGAGAAAATACCCTAGGGCTTCCACAAAGCATCCAAGGTAAGTTCCTTCTTAAACCCAATTGATTATTACATCAATCTAAGAAAGATTAGCGCTAGAATCCCCATCTATTCCATAGATTATCGATTGAATCTTCCTCTTGGACAAATGAACCCTAGAATCTGAATTCAAGAGGATTGATCTTCAAAAAGGTAATGCTTCTACTCTCTCCTAAATTATATTGGTGAATTGATGAGTTCTGGGGAGAATTGTAAATGGGATTGCTCCGGAGTTGCAGCTCAGCTTGGTATGCTCCTTTTGTGTACATTTGGGCATAGCGGGTTCCTGTCCCATCATTATTAAGTTGCGTACTCTATGCAGAGGCTCGTAGACAGATCTGTATTGTTAGATATCTTATGACCTACTCGGTCCAGATTTTGTTATATCCATTGATAGCCTTGTCGGCTTACATATGTAGACACAGTTTGATGATGTGCATTTATATATATATATATATATATATATATATATATATATATATGTGTGTGTGTGTGTGTGTGTGTGTGTGTGTATGTCTTGAGCATGTGTCCCTTCCAGCTATGATATTTATTAGTTAGCTTCATGGCACACTCAAATATGAATATGAGATGTACGTTTTGAGGTACTTATTTGCCTTGCTCTGAGTGCCCTTCATGGCCCACTAATTGGGTCGTGACATATCTTGTACCTTAGCTAAGCGATTTGCTCTTCCTTTTCAAGTTTAAACTTGATGGAAAGCTCGCTTCTTGAGGAATCAAAGTTAAGAGAATAAAACCCCCCATAAATTAATGTAAGATTACTGCCCCTCTTTCGTTCCTCTTTGTGTTTGATTTGGTTGAGGAACTTTATTCCTATAGTGTAGAAGAGTTTTGGGACTGTCCTAGGTGTTATTGTTGTTGGATAGCCAAGGTAAGGCGTCACCTTCATCTTCATTTGTGAGCTCGTTTGACCATTTTAGACGTAGTTTTTGACAGAACTCATGGGACAGTGATCGGAAGCCCTGAGTTCAAGTTTTATTTGATGATTTTTGAGCTATTTGTGATGGTATGGAGATAGGCACAGGTCTGAGAGCTCGTGATGAACTTTTGTGTTGTTGAAAGGAGTTCGGGTCTGAAGTACCCCATCGAACTATAGGCTCGAGTGCTCGTCGCTCTTCGATGGCCTGACAATATTATTGGTATAGCTGTATCATGTCGTAGGGCTATTGGTGTAGCTGTTGTGTGTAATTGTTGGTGATGTGATAGTCTGTCTTATATAGGTTAGGCATCTATTAGAAGGACTGACGTGTCAAAAGACATTCAGCAGTTGACCTAAGGTATGTAAGGTTATTCTTTCTTCATCGCTGCAGCACAGCTCCCTCTTATTGGTTCTTTATATGAGCAGTCTAAAGTATACGGAAGTATATTGAATCCATGTCATAGGTTTCATCGAGTCATATGTTTATGAATCAGTACTTCACTCAACTATCCCACAAGTAGAGGCGAGTTTCCAAAATATTGTTAAAGGGTTATAAATTAATGAATCATGTGAATAGTTTCTTAATAAAAAAAAATCATGTGAATAGTTTCAGGTCATTCGTCCACAAGTTATAGGTCCGGTTGAGGATGTGTTATAGGGATGGTTTCTAAGTATCGTTAAGGATTTTTAGTCGCTACTTAAGGTAAATTATATTGATGGTTTTTGGGTAATTATTATTGACTTGTAGTTCCTATTTAAGGTGGATCATGTTGCTAGTATCTAGATTATTGTTTTTAGATTGTACAACTTCACTCAAGATGAATTAAATGAATAGCTTTAAGTGTTTGTCGATGGATTATAGTTCCTAGCTAAGAAGATTCATATCGATATCTTATGGCTTACCATTGTGGGGCTAGAGTATCCTACTTAAGATGAACTATGTTGATTGTTCCTAAAGTATTGTTAATGGGTTATTGTTACACCCCATATCTTAGAACTAAGGTTAGACTCGTATCGTCAGAGTTTTAGTGGAAAAACTGAAGGTTTGAAAAAAATGATTGATAGGTCTATTTCGGGCTGCCATACCTCCTTGATTAGTTGGGTATTTGGGAAAGTACCCTTAATAAAACTTGTAGTACGTAGAAATACCATTCCAACCATATAAGGAACAGGCCAATAAGAGATCGGAACAGGGAGATATCATCGTCGCAAGATGGCTAATAGTAAGGCGCTTAAGATTCGATAGAATCTGCTTAGTTTTCGATATGTGTACCTTCCATCCCAATTTCGTGAAAATTCGTTGAGAATTTTAGAAAAATTAAACACGAAAGTTGTATATCTTTGAAATACCTTTCCAACGATATGTTGTGGAGGCTGAACAGAGCTTTGTACTAGAAATTATGCCTACTTTACTGAATGCTGTCAGAAATGGGCTAGGGCGCCGCCCTGGGCGATGCCCCGCGTGCTACGCCAAGACTTAATCACATAAAAATGTAGTTTTCATCAGATCCTATAGTATAGGCCCAGTGTGCCGCCCTGGGTGATGTCCCAGGCCAAGTTATGCCTGAAACGACCTTTTTTCGAATTTTATATGTGCCCAACTCCGAAAAACTTTTCCCAGTTCATTCTAAATAGTCTTTTTGGAGAGAAAATACCCTAGGGCCTCCACAAAGCATCCAATATGATTTCCTACACAAACCCCATTGATTATTACATCAATCTAACAAAGATTAACGCCAGAATCCCCATATATTCCATTGATTATCGATTGAATCTTCCTCTTGGACAAAGGAAGCCTAGAATCTAAATTCAAGAGGATTGATCTTCAAAAAGGTAATACTTCTACTCTCTAATAAATTATATTTGTGAATTGATGAGTTCTGGGGAGAATAGTAAATAGGCTTGCTCCGGAGTTGCCGCTCAGCTAGGTATGATCCTTTTGGGTACAAAAGTGCATAGCGGGGTCCGGTCCCATCATTATTATGTTGTGTGCTCTATGTAGAGGCTCGTAGACAGATGTGCACCGGTAGATGTCTTATGACCTCCTCGGTCCATATTTTCTTATATCCATTGATAGCCTTGTCGACTTATATATGATTTGAGCATGTGTCCCTTCCAGCTATGATATAGCTTCATGGAAAACTCAGATATGACTATGAGATGTACGTTTTGAGGTACTTGTTTGGCTTGCTCTGGATGCCCTTCATGGCCCTCCGATTAGGTCGTGACATATCTAGTCCCTTAGATAAGCGATTTCCTCTTCCTTTTCATGTTTAAACTTGAAGGAAAGCTCGCTTCTTGAGGAATCAAAGTTAAGAGAATAAAACCCCCCATACATTAAGGTAAGAGTACTGCCCCTCTTTCGTTCCTCCTTGTGTTTGATTTGGTAGAGGAACTTTATTCCTATAGTGTAGAAGAATTTTGGGACTGTCCTAGGTGTTATTGTTGTTGGATAGCAATGGTAAGGCGTCACCTTCATCTTCATTTGTGAGGTCGTTTGAGCATTTTAGACGTAGTTTTAGATAGAACTCACGGGATGGTGATCGGAAGCCGTGAATAGTTTCTTAATAAAAAAAATCATGTGAATATTTTCAGGTCATTCATCCAAAGGTTATAGGTCCGGTTGAGGATGATTATAGGGATGGTTTCTAAGTATCGTTAACGTATTTATAATCGCTACTTAAGGTAAATTATATTGATGGCTTTCGGGTAATTGTTATTGACTTGTAGTTCCTACTTAAGGTGAATCATGTTGCTAGTATCTAGATTATTGTTATTAGATTCTACAATGTCACTCAAGATGAATTAAATGAATAGCTTTAAGTGTTTTTCGATGGATTGTAGTTCCTAGCTAAGAAGATTCATATCGATATCTTATGGCTTACCATTGTGGGGTTAGAGTATCCTACTTAAGGTGAACTATGTTGATGGTTCCTAAAGTGTTGTTAATGGGTTATTGTTACACCCCGTATCTTAGAACTAAGGTTAGACTCGTATCGTCAGAGTTTTAGTGGAAAAATTAAAGGTTTGAACGTTTTGCAAAAATGATTGATAGTTCTATTTCGGGCTGCCATAACTTCTTGATTAGGTGGGAATTTGGGAAAGTACCCTTAATAAAAGTTGTAGGACGTAGAAATATCTTTCCAACCATATAAGGAATAGGCCAATCAGAGATCGGAGCAGGGAGGTATGATCGTCGCAAGATGGCTTATAGTAAGACGCTTAAGATTCGATAGAATCGGCTTAGTTTTCGATACGTCTGCCTTCCAGCCCAATTTAGTGAAAATTCGTTGAGAATTTGAGAAAAATGAAATGTGAAAATTGTAGATATTTGAAATACCTTTCCAACGATATGTTGTGGAGGCTGAACGGAGCTTTGTGCTAGGAGTTATGCCTACTTACCGAATGCTGTCAAAAATGGCATTGGGCGGCGCCCCGTGCCAAGACTAAATCACATAAAAATGTAATTTTCATCAGGTCCTGTAGTACAGGCCTTGTACGCTGCCCTGGACGATGTTCCAAGCCAAATTACGCCTAAAACAAACTTTTTTCGAATTTTATATGTACCCAACTCCGAAAAACTTTTTCCACTTCATTCTAAATAGTCTTTTTAGTGAGAAAATACCCTAGGGCTTCCACAAAGCATCCAAGGTGAGTTCCTACTTGATTATTACATCAATCTACCAAAGATTAACACTAGAATCCCCATCTATTCCATTGATTATCGATTTAATCTTCCTCCTGGACCAAGGAACCCTATAATCTGAATTCAAGAGGATTGATCTCCAAAAGGGTAATGCTTCTACTCTCTAATAATTTATATTTGTGAATTGATGAGTTCTGTGGAGAACAGTTAATGGGCTTGCTCTGGAGTTGCAGCTCAGCTTGGTATGATCCTTTTGTGTACAAAAGTGCATAGCGGGGTCCTGTCCGATCATTATTATGCTGTGTACTCTATGTAGAGGCTCGTAGACAGATGTGCACCGGTAGATGTCTTATGACCTCCTCAGTCTATATTTTGTTATATCCTTTGATAGCCATGTCGGCTTATATATATAGACACAGTATGCATATATATATATATATATATATATATATGTATGTATGTATGTATGTATGTATGTATGTTTTGGGCATATGTCCCTTCCAGCTATGATATTTATTAGTTAGCTTCATGATGCGCTCAGATATGACTATGAGATGTACATTTTGAGGTACTTTTTTGGCTAGCTCTAGGTGCCCGTCATGGCCCTCTGGTTGGGTCGTGACATATCTTCTCCCTTAGCTAAGCGATTTCCTCTTCATTTTCAAGTTTAAACTTGAAGGAAAGCTCGCTTCTTGAAGAATCGAAGTTAAGAGCATAAAACCCCCACAAATTAAGGTGCGAGTACTGCCCCTCTTTCTGTTTGAGTTGGTTGAGGAACTTTATTCCTATAGTGTAGAAGAGTTTTGGGGTTGTTCTAGGTGTTATTGTTGTTGGATAGCCATGGTAAGGCGTCACCTTCATCTTCATTTGTGAGCTCGTTTGAGCATTTTAGACGTAGTTTTAGATAGAACTCACGGGACGATGATCGGAAGCCGTGAGTTTGTGTTTTAATTGCTGATTTTTGAGCTATTTTTGACGGTATAGAGATCGGGAGGGGTCTGAGAGCTCATGATGAACTTGTGTGTTGTAGAAAGGAGTCCGGGTCTGAAGTACCCCATCGAAATATATCATCGAGAGCTCGTCACTCTTTGATTATTTGACAATATTTTTGGTATAGTGGTAGCATGTCGTAGGGCTGTTGTGTGTAATTGTTGGAGATGTGATAGTCTGTCTTAAATAGGTTAGGCATCTATCAGAGGGAGGGACGTGTTAAAAGTCATTGAGCGATTGACCTAAGGTATGTAAGGTTATTCTTTCTTCACCCCTATGGCACTACTCCCTCCTATTGTTTCTTTATATGAGCACTCTAAAGTTTATGGAAGTATATTGAACCCATGTCATAGGTTTCATGAGTCAAATGATATATGAGTCATTTGTTTATGAATCGGTACTTCACTCAACTGTCCCACTCGTAGGGGCGAGTTTCCAAAATATTGTTAAAGGGTTATAAATTAATGAATCATGTCAATAGTTTCTTAATTAAAAAAACATCATGTGAATAGTTTCAGGTCATTCGTCCACAGGATATAGGTCCGGTTGAGGATGAGTTATATGGATGGTTTCTAAGTATCGTTAAGGTATTTTTAGTCGCTACTTAAGGTAAATTATATTGATGGCTTTCGGGCAATTGTTATTGACTTGTAGTTCCTACTTAAGGTGAATCATGTTGCTAGTATCTAGATTATTGTTATTAGATTCAACAAAGGCACTCAAGATGAATTAAATGAATTGCTTTAAGTGTTTGTCGATGGATTATAGTTCCTAGCTAAGAAGATTCGTATCGATATCTTATGGCTTACCATTGTGGGGTTAGAGTATCCTACTTAAGGTGAACTATGTTGATGGTTCCTAAAGTGTTGTTAATGGGTTATTGTTACACCCCGTATCTTAGAACTAAGGTTAGACTCGTATCGTCAGAGTTTTAGTGGAAAAACTGAAGGTTTGAATGTTTTGCAAAAATGATTACTAGGTCTATTTCGGCCTGCCATAACTCCTTAATAAGTTTGGAATTTGGGAGAGTACCCTTAATAAAAGTTGTAGTATGTATAAATAGCTTTCCAGCCATATAAGGAACAGGCCAATCAGAGATCGGAGCAGGGAAGTGTGATCGTCGCACGATGGCTAATAGTAAGACGCTTATGATTCGATAGAATCGGCATAGTTTTCGATATGTCTGCCTTCCAGCCCAATTTCGTGAAAATTCATTGAGAATTCGAGTAAAATTAAGCATGAAAGTTGTAGATCTTTGAAATACCTTTCCAACGATATGTTGTGAAGGCTGAATGGAGCTTTGTGCTAGGAGTTATGCCTACTTTACCGAATGCTGTCAAAAATGGCCTAGGGTGCCTCCCTGGGCAACGCCCCTGTAATATAGGCCTAGTGCGCCACCTTAGGCGATGTCCCAGGCCCTATTATGCCTGAAACGACCTTTTTTCGCATTTTATATGTACCCAACTCCGAAAAACTTTTTTCACTTCATTCTAAACCGTCTTTTTAGAGAGAAAATACCCTAGGGCTTCCACAAAGCATCCAACATGAGTTCCTACTCAAACCCCATTGATTATTACATCAATTTAATAGAGATTATTTCTAGAATCCCCATCTATTCCATTGATTATCGATTGAATCTTCCTCTTGGACAAAGGAACCCTAGAATCTGAATTTAAGAGGATTGAACTTCAAAAAGGTAATGCTTCTACTCTCTTATCATTTATAGTTGTGAATTGATGAGTTCTTAGGAGAATAGTAAATGGGTTTGATCCGGAGTTGCAGCTCAGCTTGGTATGATCCTTTTGTGTACATTTGGGCATAGCGGAGCCCTGTCCCATCTGGAATTGGTTGGGATTTCGGTTGGAACTTGGAAACCTTTTGGGATTCTAGTACCTGGTGTCCGCCAGAGCGGCACTAGTGTCGTCCCAGCAGCCAAGCTGTTGCGGTGGGATGGCCGCTGGGGCAGCAAACTATGTTCGGCCCAGACGGTCTGGGAAGGTGCCGGGGCGAAGGCATCAGGGCAGTGGCGCTGTGGCGTCCCTAATGTTGCCGTGGCGGTATCGGGCCTGTTATTTTGATTAAGTGTGTATTAAAAATCCCTTAGTCTATCATTTATCACTATTTCAAAATTTGAGCTCTTGGGAACAATTCTTGGGGATTATTAGTGAAGATTCTTGGTGGTATGTTCTCCTAACCCTCTTGTTATTTCATTATTGCTAATCATCTTAGAATTCCTCTTTCCTTATTAGTTCCTTAGTGATGGAAGATTAAATGTGGGTTTTGATGGATTTTCTATCTGGGTTTATTAATGGTGAAATTGATGGGTTTTATGCTAAATTATGATATATCTAAGGTTATTAATCATAAATTGTCACTTCCTATTTTGGCTAAGTTGTGCGGGCGCTTGCCTTTCCCACCTCGGTAAGTGAACCCTCAACCCAACGATAAGTAAAAGACATAAATAAATAAATAAATCAAGCAAGCGGAAAAGAATAATTACATAAGTCTCACAATAATATATAATAGAAATAGTGCGAAAATAAGGAAAATACTCCCAGGGTCTGATCTATGTCATACAAGAGCATCTAAATGAAATTATACAAGTGTGAATATAATAATAGTACATCGATCTGTCTATGTCTCAAAATAGAAAAATAAGACATAATGATAAGAAGAGTCTTCACGACGGCGAACGACTCGTGCTCACCCTGGAAACTCGGTGTTAAGCTGATGGTGACTATCAGCCACGGGAGATGGAGAAAGACCCAATTGGGTACTCTGCATTCATTAAAGAATGCAGCAAGTGCAGATCAGTACAAAACCATAGTACTGGTAGGTATCATAGGCCGATTAAGTATAACTAACAAAATTCAGATAATAAAGAAAGATAGGCAGATAAATCAACAAGTATAAGTCAAATATAATCGAAACCAAGTACACGTCATCGCCTATGTAAAACATCTAATCCCAAATGTGCCAAGTCTCAATATGTCCAATCTGAATCAAACATCACAAGTAAAAACACCGAATCATCTCAATATAGGCTGTGATGCAATGTAATGCCATGCAAATGTTGTGTACACATGTATTCCGGACGGATGTATCGACGTCTCGGTAGCACAACCCAAGGTGACTCACGAAGTCTAAGTGCCACTCGTCCCGAATCTTTGCCTAACAGACAGATGAAACCCGAATCTTTGCCCGTGGGGGTTCACACCGGCACCACCCTGGGGGATCCGCGGAGTCCATGCACTCACTCAATCCATGATTTAAGGACAAACATCGGATATCAGACTCTCACGTCACTCTCATTTAAAAATCGAGCCCAGCTCATCACAGTGTTTCATCAAGTACCAACAATGTATCATCAGTATATCATAAGAGTGCGCGCAATGTATGTATCAACATCAATAATCAGATCAATATCACAAGTACCAACAATAGGTACGCCAACAATATGTCAGTGTCACAGGTACCAACATGAGTACGCCAACAACATCTTGGAAAAACTACACAAGTCATATAGAACTCTATCCTCGTATCAACGTCAACCCGTAAGATACCACAATATCACAATCAATAAGGAACAACAGATCCAATATCTACTAACAACATGTGACATCAAGCCAACACAATAGAACAATCAAGTCACAACACAACGGGGTGACTAGCCCCAATCACACAACAGGGCCCAACCTAAAACAATATATAACCCAACTTCATACCCGAAGGGTTACATACTTTCTCCAACAATATCATCTAAATATATATTTCGCTACACGAAGTCTCACCAAGAGTAAGCCATAACCTACCTGGATGGCCGCACAACAAACACTGATAATCACTCTTTCGCTTTCCCCTTCCGCTGAGCCTCAAGATCAAAAAAGTCTAGGCATATTCAAAATCTAGATTAGAAATCATGAAGATCGATATGAATATCGCTATCATTCAATTTAGGTCAAATCCAACTCTAGAATTTGGGGAAACAGGGCTCACAAGGTTAAAAAGGGAAATTCAGGAGTAGAATATCAAATTAAGCACTAGGTAATCATAACCCAGCAACTAATTGCTAAATTAACTCAAGGATTCACCTAATTTCGAATTTCACGTAAAACCCCTAATTTTGGGTATAAACCCTAACTCTTAGATTCAAGAATTCAACACTAATAATGTAAGATATATGATTAACAACCCTAGTTACATCATAATCTAGCATAATCCCAATCAATCTCATCATTAATAAGCCTAGATAAAAAAACCACCAAAACCCACTTTTAATATTCCATTACTAAGGAACTAACAAGAAAAGAAAAATTCCAAGATCATTAGGATTAATGAAATAGCAAGAGGATTAGGAGAACTTACCACCAAGAATTTTCACCAATAATCCCCAAGAAAGTTCCCAAGAGCTCTAATTTCAGAAATGGCATTAAATGATAGACTAAGGGCTTTTAACACTTCCTTAAATGATTCACTGCCCATCACCCGCTTCCGCGACACCTAGGCCGCTCTAACGGTACCATGACCGCTACAGCTGTTATATCTCGTATTTCGTACATTCGGATATTCCAAGATAATTTCGAGAAGTTAAGGGCAAGGCTAAATTTTGATCTTGTTTAGCACACAAGTTGTTTGTGAAAAATTATTGACGTAGAAATATTAAGAAAGGCTAGGGGAAAAATGGGAATTTCAAAAAAAATGGTCATGAAGTCATTATGGCCGTGTGGCATGTTTTGGAGTAGGTGTCCACATTTTTATTTGATGGAGCTATTTATGTTTATGGACCAAAGCTTACATAGCAAGATATTACTTATTCTTGTTTTATTTTAAGAAGTTTCAAGAAGGAGGGAGAAGGGACATGTGTTCATATTTTTATTGGTAGGACCTAATTATATATATATAGATAAGTGGTGGCCAAAAATAAGAGATATTCATCTTTTAACCCAAGAAAACTTGGAGAAAAAGGGAGAAGGGCCATTCGGCCATGGTCTTGGCCGAACAAGACCATGCAAAAATTGATAAAAAAAAATATTTTCTTCTAGCTTTTCTACCAATTGGAAGGTCCTATATAACACGGAGTAATTGTTGGAGCAAGTAGACCCCTCTTTGTTGCAAGTTCACAACCATAGCCAAGTGAGAAGTTAAGGGAAAAAGGTGAAAATCAATCTTCTTTTTATATGTTATGGGTGGTTGTGTATGTTGTGGTATGTAGAAATGGATGAAATTCATGAAAATATGGATGTATGTTGTGGCCGTGTATATGTGGTGCTTGGCCGTGTGTGTTGTGTAGAAATAAGGGACCAATTTTACTTAGTATTTTGGTTGTTGTTGTCATGAATTCTATGATGAAAATGAGAGCTTAATGATTCAAATTGAAGTTGAAATTGTTGTGGGCTGTTTTGGAAGCCAAAGTGGATTGAATGTAGTCTCTTGTATTTATGGGAAATAATGTTGTTAGTGTGTGAATTATTGGTATAGTTCATGAATTTGGAAGGAAAGAAAATATGTTGTTATTGTTCTTATTGAATTTGGAAGGTTTCGGGTGAAGTGGTATGTTGGTTGAATTGTTTGAAGTGTTCTTGAATCATGTTAGAACGATTTCGGATTAATACTTGAATGTGAAATCATTGATGTTAGCTTGACTATGTGTGGTTGAATTGAATATAAAAGGAATGTCGTCGAATTGTGTAAAAAGGATTGCTAGTGTTAGAATGCATTTGAAATAATTGTTGAAGTTAGAGATATGATTGTTGGTATTGTTGTTGATAATTTGGCCGAGTTGAATTCTCGGATTTGTTGTTGATAAATTGGCCGAGTTAGATTCTCGGGGATGGTGTATTTACAGGGGAAATGCTACCGAAATTTCGGCAGAATATAAATGAATTCATTTGAAGGACTAAGACAAGCATATGTCGATGACTCTAATGATTATGTCAATTCTCTGAATGTAGACTAGCAAGTTTTGACGAATAAGCGTAACTAATTGAACATGGGACAGGTATGTAAAGCTTACATTTTCTTTCTTTTGGCATGTCCTAGAGCTAAGTAAGCTATGATACTTATCTCGGGGTAACTCTATTCTCGATTCCGAGCTTGTTAATGATTATTATTCACTTCTTGATATGAGTATACTTAGTATAGCCGAGCTTATGGTATGATTGAATAACAAGAAAAGTCTAAAGAGTTCTGTAAGTGGTAATGTCTCTAACTTTCGTAGACGGTCTCGGGTTGCTTGAAAATGGTTGTAGAGGTTCCTATAATGAATAACGTTCATAACTTTCATGCGCTAACTCGGATTGTTTTGGAAATGTTGGTAGAGGTTTCTATAATGAACGATGTCCATAACGATATTTGAAAATTACTTGGTATGATTGTTGCTTTAATTTTCCAAAAATAGCTTCTGAAACGTTCGTAGAAGGTTTTGTACTTCAAACGCTCATAACTTTCTTATACTAAGCCGGATTGACCCGAAACTTGTTTCTGAGTCTTTAGGCGTCGGTAAGTATAATTATACATCGAGTCCTAAAAGTTGATTTATGTGCATTTAGTTTCCTACTACTCTGCTCGTGCATACGGTTGTTAACTTTCTTATACTAACTCGGATTTACTTGAAACGTGTTTGTGGTTTAGTAATGATTTCAAGAAAATTAGTTTTGTACTAAAGGAAACATAAACTTGATTTTCAAAACCACTCCGAAGAGGGTGCGAGATTTTCGAGCCTAAGCTATTAGATGATTTCATGACGTGACTAAGTGTGCTATACAACACATGGCCTCAGTTTATGTTATGGATCTTTCAAAGTGATACATAATAGTTTTGAGAAATAAAAAGGAAGAAGTCCCCATTTTTAAGAGAAAGGGAAGAAGTTCCCGTTTTGAAACTAAAGTTGCTCCGAAGGGAGTCTTTCGATGGTTTATAAAGATTTTCATGCATCTGCGTATTTATATACATGCACGACATCATTAGTATTAATGCCGGAAGCGGCATGCCCGAAGGGGCCAGGACTATTATTATTATGTCGCAAGCAGCATGCCTGAAGGGGCCAGGACTACTAGTATTATTATGTCGCAAGCGACATGCCCGAAGAGGCCATCATAATTATACTGCCGGACGCGGCATGCCCGAAGGGGCCACCATCATTATTATTATGTCGGAACCGGCATGCCCGAAGGGGCCAGGACTAGCATTATTATGCCGGCGACATGCCCGAAGGGGCCATCATTGTTACTATGCCGGAAGCGGCCGCACGAAGGGACCATTATGATACTATTTTCTCATAGTGTATTCTAGAATTTGGGTATGCTGTGTTTATATTAGGTATGCTAGAATTTGTGTAAGGCACTATGTGACACGGTTCAAAATGTTGTTCCAGGTAGCTCCCGGGTTGTCTCTAAACTGGTTACTGTTACGCCTTTCCTTGTTTATGATTCAGTGATGCTTTACATATTCAGTACATATTCCGTACTGACCCCCTTTCTTCGGGGGCTGCGTTTCATGCCACGCAGGTACACCCAGATGAGTAGAAGACTTTGCTAAAGGTGTTCCAGCGGGATTGGCGAGCTCCATCTCAGTTCGGAGTGTTGCCGGGTCAAAGTACTTATGTCATGGTATTTTGTATATGTTAGAGACTTTGCAGACAGTGTCCTGTGGATAGGGCGTCGAGAAGTGCGAATCATTTGTAGATGTTAAAAGAGTATGTATTTTCAGATGACTTCAGTTGGTTTAAAGTTCGTAATTGATTGAAAGTTTTCATAATCTGTATAAGGACAATGATCTCTATTTGGAAAAGTTTCATGTTTTAAAAGTTTTTGAAGTGACAGATTTTGGTAAAGCGAATGTTTAAGGGTTCGCTCGACTCTGATGAGAGTCGGGTGCCCATCATGCCCTATCAAGATTAGGGTGTGACAACAGCGGTCAAGCCCAAATGGCCATAACCATACCAGTAGTAGGGTGACCGCTCCAGCGGTACCGCTTCCACGGTGCTGGTGCCGCCAAAGCAGGCACCAGACACCAGAAATTACACAAAATTTCACATTCCAATTCAATTTTTTGACTAATTCTTGAGGACATCTGTTCACATATCACACATATGGACACACATAAAAACACGCAACGAATTCGTTCGTGCCCTCGGAATTCCCAACGGAGGTCTCGTTGATCGAGTCAACCCCGCTACCTTAATTCCAATTTCCCAACTGAAGTCCCAAAACGCATCCGAGTGTATTGGGAACCGAACCAGATATACACAAAAGTTCTAAACAACCATCCGGGCCTCTCAGAATCGACGAATTTTCGAAAAAGGTTCGTTTATCCTTGAGTTGACTCTTTTCGCTTTAAGCTCAATTTTCACAAAAAGTCACCCAAATCAAGTCTAGGCACCTTGGGAAGCAGGCCTACAGTCCCCGCGGGTCCAAAGTCAGATACCAATTAAACCATCGGTCGTCCTCAAGCTAAGAAGGAAAAGAACGCGAAAAATACTTGAATCAGCCACAACTGGGGATATCGGCTACGCATGTCGGACTTAGTCTCCCAAGTAGCCTCCTCAACAGGACAGTGCTTCCATTGCACCTTCACAGAAGCAATCTCCTTCGACCTCAACTTACGAACCTGCCTATCCAAGATCGCAATAGGCTCTTCCTTATAGGTCAAATTCTCATCAAGTAATATCGAATCCCAACGAACAATGTAGGTACCATCGGCATGGTACTTCTTCAGCATCGAAACATAAAAAATCAGATGAACTCCCGCAAGCCTGGCGGCAATGCCAACTCATATGCTACATCACCCACATGATCAACAATGTCAAATGGACCAATATACCTGGGGCTCAACTTTCCCCTCTTACCGAACCTCATAACACCCTTTATGGGTGATACCTTCAATAGATCCTGGTCATCAACAACAAACTCTAAATCTCGGACCTTACGGTCCGCATACATCTTTTGCCGACTCTATGCTGCTAAAATCTTGGCCTGAATAACTCTGACTCTATCAAGGGACTCTGTCAACAGATCCGTACTCCAAGTTCGAGCTTCAAATTCACCAAACCAACGAACCGGAGATCTACATCTCCTACCATACAAAGCCTCAAAAGGCATCATGCCAATACTCGAATGATAACTGTTATTGTATACAAACTCTACCAATGGTAAGTGTTGATCCCAATGATCACCAAAATCAATAACACACGCTCTCAACATGTCCTCGAGCACCTGAATAGTCCACTCATACTGGCCATCAGTCTGGGGATGAAAAGTTGTACTGAGATCCAACCGGGTAGCTAACTCCTTATGAAAAGCCCTACAAAATCAGGAAGTGAAGATAGTACCCCGATCAGATACCACAGAAATAAGGACCCCATGCAATCTCATAATATCTTGAATGTCGGCGTCACCAAAAGGTAGGTTTATTTCCTATCTAAAGGAAAGGAAGATGATCACGAAAGGATGTATTTATCATCTAGTGCGAGTTCAAGATATAGAAGTTGAATCGCCGACTTTTCAATCAGTTCCCGTAGTGAATGAATTTCCGGATGTGTTCCCGAAAGAGCTTTCAGGCCTTCCTCCCGAGCGGGAGATTGACTTTGCTATTGATGTGTTGCCAGACACTAAACCTATATCTATTCCTCCTTATAGAATGGCACCCGCCGAACTGAAAGAATTGAAAGAGCAATTGAAAGACTTGCTTGAGAAAGGCTTTATTAGGCCTAGTTCATCCCCATGGGGAGCGCCCGTATTGTTTGTCCGAAAGAAAGATGGCTCTTTGAGAATGTGCATTGATTATAGGCAATTGAATAAGGCGACGATTAAGAATAAATATCCCCTCCCAAGGATTGATGACTTGTTTGATCAATTGCAAGGTGCCAAATGGTTTTCAAAGATTGATTTGAGGTCCGGGTATTATCAAGTGAGAGTAAGGGAAAAAGATATCCCTAAGACAGCTTTTAGAACAAGATATGGTCATTTTGAATTCCGGGTAATGTCATTTGGGCTAACTAATGCGCCAGCGGTATTTATGGATTAGTTGAATAATGTGTTCAGACCCTTCCTGGATTTATTTGTGATAGTATTTATCGATGACATCTTGGTGTATTCTAGATCCGAGGCGGAGCATGCGAATCATTTGTATACTGTCCTTGGAGTTCTTCGAACTCGAGAGTTATTTGCAAAGTTTTCCAAATGCGAGTTTTGGTTGAACTCGGTAGCATTTTTAGGGCATATCGTTGCAGCCGATGGCATTCGAGTCGATAGCCAAAAGATTGAGGCCATGAAGACTTGTCCAAGGCCCACAACTCCTACGGAGGTTCGTAGCTTTCTGGGCTTAGCAGGTTATTACAGAAGATTTGTTGAAGGTTTTTTTTCTATTTCTGCACCACTCACAAAGTTGACCCAGAAATCGGCAAAGTTTCAATGGACAGATGTTTGTGAACGTAATTTCCAAGAGTTAAAGGGTAGATTGACTTCTGCCCCAGTTCTGACACTTCCAGAGGGATTGGAAGGATATGTTTTATTGTGATGCTTCAGGTGTTGGGCTAGGCTGTGTATTGATGCAACATGGCAAAGTGATTGCATATACTTCAAGGCAATTGCGGAAACATGAGCAGAATTACCCTACCCATGATCGAATTGGCTGCGGTGGTTCATGCATTAAAGATATGGAGACATTACTTATATGGTGTCCACGTGGATATTTGTACAGATCATAAGAGTCTTCAATACATCTTCAAGTAGAAAGAGTTGAATTTGCGGCAACGACGATGGTTAGAATTGCTGAAAGACTATGATGTGGATATCTTGTATCACCCCGGAAAGGAAAATGTTGTGGCTGATGCTCTTAGCCGTAGATCGATGGGAAGTCTAAGTGATGTACGACCAGAAAAGAGAGAAATGGCCCGTGAGCTCCGACAGTTCGCTAGCCTAGGAGTCCGAGTAATGGACTCAGGTAGCAGCGGAGCTACTATCCAAAATACACCAGTCATGTCGCTAGTAGCAGAAGTGAAAGAGCGACAATATGAGGATCCCATGCTAATACAATACAGAGACACACTCCCTCAAAAGGAGGAGTCATCGTTTGACGTTTCGGGAGATGGAGTTCTCCGATGCCGAGGCAGACTATGTGTCCCTGATGTGGCAGACCTACGCCACCAGATTTTGAGAGAAGCTCATTGCTCCCGTTATTCTGTGCACCCTGGGGCGACGAAAATGTATCATGACCTTAAGACTATATATTGGTGGAATGGGATGAAGAAAGATATAGCGGGATTCGTAGCTTAATGTCCTAATTGTCAACAGGTGAAAATCGAGCACCAAAAGCCGGGCGGATTATTGCAAGCTATAGAAATCCCAACGTGGAAGTGGGAAGTGATTAATATGGACTTCATTACGGGGTTACCTCGTTCTCGACGTAAGTATGACTCTATATGGGTGATTGTGGATAGACTCACAAAGTCAGCCCATTTCTTACCGGTCAGAACGACCTATGCGGCAGAAGATTATGCAAGGCTTTACCTTAAAGAGATAGTGAGACTCCACGGTGTTCCGGTATCTATTATCTCTGATAGAGGTACTCAGTTTACAGCAAAATATTTGGAGTCTTTCCATGAGGGTTTAGGGACCCGAGTTAGCCTTAGTACGACATTTCACCCACAGACCGATGGGCAAGCCGAACGTACTATTCAGACTCTTGAAGATATGTTACGGGCATGTATGATAGATTTTGGAGGAAATTGGGATGATCATTTGCCACTCATTGAATTTTCTTACAACAACAGTTATTATTCCAGTATTCAGATGACACCGTATGAAGCTTTGTATGGGCGAAAGTGTAGATCCCCAATCAGGTGGTTTGAAACCGGAGAAACTAAGTTAATAGGGCCAGACTTGGTTCAGCAAGCTATAGAGAAAGTTAAGCTCATACAAGATCGGTTGTTAGCAGCCCAAGGTCGTCAAAAGTCCTATGCGGATAATCGTCGAAGGGACTTAGAGTTCGAAGTGAAAGATTGGGTGTTCTTGAAAGTGTCGCCAATGAAGGGCGTTATGAGATTTGGCAAAAAGGGGAAACTTAGTCCCCGGTATATTGGGCCATATGAGATTGTGCGCAAAATAGGCAAGGTGGACTATGAATTAGAACTACCGCCGGAATTGGAGTCATTCCATCCAGTGTTTCACGTCTCGATGCTCCGAAAATGCATTGGAGATCCTACTAGGATCGTCCCAGTAAACGATGTACAAGTGACAGATAAATTGACTTATGATGAAATACCCATTGTCATATTAGATAGGCAAGTACGGAGGCTTAGAAATAAAGAAGTGGTCTCAGTTAAAGTTTGTGGAGAAATAACCATCGAGAGGAAATGACGTGGGAAGCGGAAGAAAGTATGCGATCCAAATACCCACATTTATTTCAGCCCTTGGAATAAGCCCAAGATGAGACGTCAAGATCATAAGGTATGTATGTTTTCCTTTTATGCTTTTGGGTCATGTGTGGCAAAAATTTCATGTTATTATGTTGTGGCCCTGTGTGGCATCGATATTATGGGTTGTTGTGGCAGGATGGTAGTGCCATGTTATAGGGGAAACTCTGGCGAAATTTTTGTAGAATTCCCGAGCACCTTAACATTCGGGGACGAATGTTCTTAAGGGGGGAAGAATGTTACACCTCGGAAAATTTTTCCGTTGGTACATAAGTGAACGAACTAGTGATAAGTATGGGTGTATGATGTCCATGAGCAAGAAACGACGTTTGATGACCTTAGGCGAGATTTCAAAGGAATCCGACGTAAGACGAGAAAGTTGGCTAAGATAAGGCAAGGTGAGGTGAACAATGCATGTGCATGGATATGGGTGATTAAAATGAGAAGTCTAAGAAATATGGAAAGTTGCAGAATTGCAATCAGCCCAGTGGTCGTAAAGTGCAAATACGGACCGTAAACTGGTATACGGTCCGTAAACTGCCAGGTCGTAAACTGGCATGCAAGCCTTCAACTTTCTGCCAGTTGAGGAAATGGTAAAATACGATCTGGTTACGGACCGTAAAGTGATTTACGGCCCGTAAACCATGGTCGTAAATCACCATGCAAGCAGCCAAAGTTTCTAGTTTTTGAAAAGGTTAAAGACGACCGCAAGGGACGAACCGTAAAATGGAATACGTGGTCGTAAACTCAGTTTACGACCACTGTTCACCGCAGCACAGATTTTGCAATTCATTAAATAAAGGGACCAACACTTGTTTTATTTCATTTCCACATTACACACCTTCTCTCTAAAACCTCTCTCTACATTTATTATCCAAGCTTTCAAGGATCATAAGTCATCAACAACATAAAACAAAGTGAATCAAGAGTAAGAACATCATCAAAGGTCATCCAAGTCAAGAAATCCAAATGGAGAAAAACTAGGGTTTTGCTCAAAGTGGAGTATTATCAACTAAAGCTTGTTCCTACAACTTCTAAGGTAATATTCATGATATTTATATGATGTTTAAGATATTGGAGAGTTGAAATGCATGGATTGTAGAAAATATGGTCAACTAGGTCATGAATGATGAATAGTGACATTTTGAGGAATAGTTTGAATTGAATCACGAATGTTGTTGTGTTGTGATATGAATTTGTTATAAATGGTATTAAGATCATGAACTAGACACTTTAGATGGATGGACGAAGTTGGGTGTTATGACCTTGAATATGGATGAATTAGAAGCAAGTTGAGAAATCTAGATAATGTGGATAATGTGAATGACTAATGGCCATTGTTATGATATTAATGAAGGTAGAAACGCTAACATTGGAAGGGGACGTGCAAGTGTAGAATAGTCCGACAAAAAGGTATGTAAGGCTAACCCTTCTTTCATAAGGCATAGTTCTTTGGCCAAATTCCTAAATCCTCTATACGAGTATGTTGTCTCCAAATGATTGATCTCCGAGCTCATAAGCTCACAATCCTCGATATGTACTACGTTTGTACTACGCACCTCATATAACGAGTAAGCCTATGATATAGATGTAACGATAATGATGATTATAGTCATGATAATGATAATAATAATGATGCTAAAGGTGCCTACGGGCTATTAGATGTATGTGTTCCTATAAAGGGCTATAATGAAACCCCGAGCCTATGGTGCCGGGTAGAGTATATGTTTATATATATGTATGTATATGATTACGTAACGCGCGCACACATTTTCAGATGGTACGGATAACCCTGCAGCCTTGGTAGGGCCAGGTAGATATAACATTGAGCCTTGGTTGGCCAAGTATGTATGAAACACCGAACCTTATGGTCGGGTACGCTACGTATGTATGTATATAAGTGTATGGCTATGTATATAATATGAATATGAATGTGAAAAGACTATGTATATGAATGTGAACAGGGGCATGTATACTAATACGAGCACTATTATTAAATACGCATGAGAAATGGGAATTTCCTATGAAAGGTAGGTAAGTGCCATGATGATGACATTATTGTCTTCCCCTCCTATGCTACTTCACCTGTTGTTTACTATGCTTATATATCGATGTTGATCATACTTTACATACTCAGTACATTCTTCGAACTGACGTCCTTTTGTTTGTGGACGCTGCGGCATGCCCGCAGGTGCACAGGGAGATAGACTTGATCCATAGCTGCTTATTCAGAGATTGCATAGCAGAGCTCCTTTTCTTCCGAAGCCATAACTTTTGGGTACTTATTCTTTTGTGTATATAATTATGGGCATAGCGGGGTCCTATCCCGCTCATATGTTATGTTATACTCTTAGAGGCTCGTAGTCACGTGTATACGGTTAGATATGTCTGGCCTTGTCGGCCTATATTTTGTACACCTTATGGTAGCCTTGTCGGCTTATGTACATCTGATGTGGCATAAATGCCAATGATGATTTAAAGATATGATTGTCCGATGGGGCTAGTTTGATGAATGAAAGAAAATGCATGTCTAATTATGTGGCTCACCTAGATGTAAGCATAAGTATGAGTCAAGGGGTGCCCGGGTGGGCTAGCACCGGGTGCTCGTCGCGGCCCCCCTAGGCGGGTCGTGACACAAAAGTACAAACTTGGGTACGCCAACAATATCATGGAAAAACTACATAAGTCACATAGAACTCTATCCTCATATCAACGTCAACCCGTAAGATACTACAATATCAAAATCAAGAAGAAACAATAGATCCAATATCTTCTAACAGCACGTGACATCAAGTCAACATAATAGAACAATCAAGTCATAATACAACGGGGTGGCTAGCCCCAATCACACAACAGGACCCAACCTAAAACAATATACAATCCAACTTCACACCCGAAGGGTTACATGATTTCTCCGGCAATATCATCTAAATATATGCTTCGCTACACGAAGTCTCACCAAGAGTAAGCCATAACTTACCTGGATGGCCGAACAGCAAACACCGATGATCACTCTTTCGCTTTCCCCTTCCGCTGAGCCTCAAGATAAAAAAAAGTCTAGGTATATTCGAAATCTAGATTAGAAATCATGAAGATCGATATTAATATCGCTATCATTCAATTTAGGTCAAATCCAACCCTAGAATTGGGGGAAACGGGACTCATAAGGTCAAAACGGGAAATTCGGGAGTAAAATATGAAATTAAGCACTAGGTGATCATAACCCAACAACTAATTGTTAAATTAACTCAAGGATTCACCTAATTTTGAACGTCACATAAAACCCCCATTTTTTGGTATAAATCCTAACTCTTAGATTCAAGAATTCAACACTAATAATGAACGATATATGTTAAAACCCTAGTTACAGCATAATCTAGCATAATCCCAATCAATTTCATCATTAATAAGCCTAGATAGAAAAACCACCAAAACACACTTTTAATCTTCCATTGCTAAGGAACTAACAAGAAAGAGGAATTCCAAGATGATTAGGATTAATGAAATAGCGAGAGGATTAGGAGAACTTACCACCAAGAATTTGCACCAATAATCCACAAAAAAGTTCCCAAGAGCTCTAATTTCAGAAATGGTATTAAATGATAGACAAAGGGTTTTTAACACTTCATTAAATGACTCACTGCCGGTCACCCGCTTCCGCGACACCTAGGCCGCTCCAGCGGTGCCATGACCGCTACAGCAGTCAAGCCTAAATGGCCTGAACCGCACTAGTGGCGGGGTGACCGCTCCAGCGGTACCGCTGCCGCGGTGCTGGTGCCGCCAAAGCGAGCACCAGACACTAGAAATTACACCACGTATCACATTCCAATTTGATTTTTTGACTAATTTTCGAGGACATCTATTCACATACCACACACATGGACACATATAAAAACATGCTACGAATGCGCTCGTGCCCTCGAAATTCCCAACGGAGGTCTCGTTGACTGAGTCAATCCCGATACCTTAATTCCAGTTTCCCAACCCAAGTCCCAAAATGCATCCGAGTGTATTGAGAACCGAACCAAATATACACACAAGTTCTAAACGACAATCCGAACCTCTCGAAATTGACGAATTTTCAAAAAAGGTCCATTTACCCAAAAGTCAACTTTGAGTCAACTCTTTTCGCTTTAAGCTCAATTTTCACAAAAAGTCACCCAAATCTCGTCTAGACACCTCAGGAAGCGGGCCTACGGTCCCCGCGGGTCAAAAGTGAGCTAACCAAGCTCAGAGTCGATAGAAGATGTATGCGGACCAGAAGGTCCGAGATTTAGAGTTTGTTGTTGGTGACCAGGTTTGATGTGCCGCGTAATTTCGGCACATGTGACGCTTTTAGCGAAGAGTTTTACTTGTTTTCAAGCAACTTCGTGTCATTTTTATGTGGTTTTTATTGTATTTTAGGTATTAAGTGTTTTGACGGAAAAAGTTGGAGAAGTTTGTGAAAATGCGGAAAGAAGTGGAGAAAATAACAAGTCACTGAAAAAGGCAGCTTGACGGAGCAATTTGACGACCCGCAAAACTTTCTGCGGAACGTTAAATGTACCATAGAACAGTCACAGTAAGCAGTTCATAGAAGATCTATCCTACGGAACAATTATACGGACCACAAAACCTTTGACGGTCCATCAAAGAGTAGCGTAGAAAAATACAGGAGAATGTTTGACGGTTGAAGGGCAGAAAGTTGACGGTCCGCATAATGGTTCTACGTTATGCAGAATGAACCCGACAGGCAATTTTGTCTTTTTACTTCACACGGCTTAGGCTCTTATAAATACCTGATATAGGTCTCTTGTAAGAGACATTTCACCATATTTCAGTTTTATTTCCTTAGCACTAAATACTCATAGTTTTTTAAGGCTTTGGGGATTACAAACAATTGCAATTAATTCTTCTTCAATTCCAAGCAATCATTCATAAGCATTATGATCTCAATTATTTCTTATTCTTCTTCTTCTTCTATGAGTACCTAAATTTCCTTACTAGGGTTGTGAACCCAATGATGGGTGTTTTGTGATTGGGGATTGTGAGCGATATATGCAGAATGGATTGTTAGGGTTTATTTGTTCTTCGTTTTCATCATATAGTTAGTGGTTGCAAACATTAGCTAATGCCATAAACTTGGTTTTATTTGGGAAAATAACTAGGGTTTGGTAAGAACACATAGCAAGGACTCGTGGATTTAAACCTTGTTTAATAAATTCATTTAGGAATAAAGGAAATTTACTTGGCATAACTAACCGTTCTTCATGCATACGTTCTTATCTTTGGAAAAAGCATAGAAGAAATAATCTTTTCTTATTGGGAAATAGTATAAATTCACATAGAGGTTAAGTGCATCCATATAAATGATCCATTAGAGGTATATCGAGAGCAATACCCATGATCATACACTTCATCTAAAGGGGACACAACCTTCATTTCTTTTATCATAAATTACAATCCAAAGCAATTAGTTAGGGTGCTTACAACAACAACAACTCAGGAAACTACAATAATAATTATGGTGGTATGAACCAAGGTAGCTACAACAGTAGCAACAATTTTGGGAATAAGAGTTCCAATCTTTATATACCACCGAAAGGGCAATCAACAGAGCAAGGTAGTGCGAGGGTTGAAGCAATTCTTGAGAAGGTTCTAGCAAACCAATCAAAGTCTAAAAGAACATTATCTGGGCTAGCAGAGACAGTGCATTCCCATACAGCAGCTATTTAGAAGCTCGAGTCACAGATGCGTGATATTTCTAGAGAGCAGTGCCCTCCTAGAAAGGGAGGACTTCCTAGTGACACTATTCTAAATCTGAAGAATGAGGGATGCGGTGTAGACCAGATGTTTGCTATCAGATCTTGAAGTGGCAAAATACTCCAAGGAGCTGAAAATAAAGTTGTTGAGCTCGAGCCGATAGATGAACAAGAAGAGGTGTAGTCTGACGCACCAATTATTGTTGATGAGAATCCTACTGACGAGAAGGCTGCTGATATTCCAGAGATTTTGAAGGAGGCTGATGACAAGAGCAAGCAAAATGTGAAAGGGGCTCTCCGCCCTTTGACTCATCTTTTCAAATCTAAACCTCCCTTTCCCCAGATGTTAGTGAAGAAGAAGGAAGATGCTAAGTTTGAAAAATTTTATGATCAGCTAAAGCAATTATCTCTAAATTTTCCCTTCTTGGAAGCTGTCAAGGAGATGCCCGGTTTTGCTAAATATTTGAAAGACCTGCTGACCAAGAAGAAAATGATGCAACATGAAACTGTGAGTTTGACTGACACTGTGAGTTCCATCATTTCAACAACTACTGTCCAAAAGGGCGATCTTGGGGCGTTCACCATTCCTTGTTCAGTTGGACACTATGATTTTACTCGTTCTTTGTGTGATAATGGGGGGAGTATTAATTTGATGCCACTCGCTATATACAAGCAATCAGGTTTAGGGATGCCAAGGCCGACTACTATGAGGTTACAGATGGCTGACAGGTCTATTAAGAGGCCTGTTGGCGTAGTTGATGATGTTCTTGTGCAGGTTGGTAAATTAATGTTGCCTACTGATTTTGTGATTCTTGATTGTGCAGTTGATCGGGACATTCCTATTATTCTGGGGAGACCTTTCCTTGCTACCGGGAGATCTCTGATGGATTCAGAGAAGAATGAAATCAAGTTCCGAGTCAACGATGAGGAAGTTACTTTTTAGGCAAGCAAGGGATGAAGTTACCAAGTGCTTACGAGAGCATTTCAGTGATTGATTCTTTTGACGTTGTTGATGAAGCGTGGAATTCAAGATGGAAGAAGAAAGTTGGGTGAAGCTCTAGCCGGTATTCTTGTAAACTTTGATGATGAAGACATGGAGGTTATGTGGAGACTGTTAATTCGCTTATTGGGTTGGGTTCATATTCTTACCACCCAAAGAAGCTGAATCTTGATCTGAAAAATAGAACAACTCCTCCAGCAAAGCCTTCGATCGTTGAACCACCGAAGTTGGAGATTAAGCAGCTCCTATCACATTTGAAGTACGAGTTCCTTTGTCCGAACAATACATTTCCAGGGCTTGTTTCAGCCCTACTGACTGAGGAGCAGATTGTGCAGCTTTTGGAGGTATTGCATGAATAGGTGTGCCATTGGTTTGACCATAGCAGACATTCGGGGAATTCCTTCTGGGATCTGTGAACATAAAATCCAGTTGGAGGAGGATTGCAAGACGAGTGTAGAGCATCAAAGGAGACTGAATGAGAATATGCAAGAGGTCTTCAAGAAAGAGATCATCAAATGGTTAGATGCTAGAGTGGTTTACCTGATTGCTGACAGTAAATGGGTAAGCCCAGTCCAATGTGTTCCAAAGAAAGGCGGCATCACAGTGGTGCCCAATGCAAAGAATGAGCTGATTCCGACAAGTACTGTAACCGGATGGAGAGTTTGCATGGACTATCGCAAGCTTAACACTGCCACTTGAAAAGATCACTTCCCTATGCTTTTTATTGATCAAATGCTTGATCGGCTAGTGAGGCGTTCTTATTATTGCTTCCTTGATGGTTATTCGGGCTACAATCAGATCAACATCGCCTTGAAGGATCAAGAGAAGATGACTTTTACTTGTCCGTATGGGACATTTGCTTTTAGCAGAATGCCTTTTGGTCTATGCAATGCACTGGTTACGTTTCAGCGGTGTATGATGTCGATATTCTCTAATATGGTGGAAGACTTTCTCGAGCTCTTTATGGATGACTTCTCGATTTTTTGTGATTCTTTTGATGACTGTCTTGGCCATATGGGTCAAGTACTTAAACGCTGTGAGGAGACTAATTTGGTGCTGAATTGGGAGAAGTGCCACTTCATGGTGAAGGAAGGGATCGTCCTCGGGCATAAAATCTCTGAAAAATGGATTGACGTTGATCAAGAAAAGATTGATGTGATTTCAAAGCTTTCTCCACCTATCTCAGTTAAGGGTGTCCCGAGCTTTTTGGGACATGCAGGTTTCTACAGGCATTTCATAAAAGATTTCTCAAATATTGCTAACCTGATGTGTAAGCTTCTTGAAAAAGAGACTAAGTTTTAATTTGATGAGAAGTGCCACAAGGCATTTGATGAATTGAAGCAGCGGATGACCACAACGCCTACTATTGTTTCTCCTGACTGGTCCCTACCGTTTGAATTTATGTGTGATGCAAATGGTTTTGCTATCGGTGTTGTGCTTGGCCATAGACATAATAGATCATGCGTCCGATCTATTATGCAAGCAGAACATTGAATGCTACTCAGATGAATTACATAGTGACGGAGCAAGAGCTGCTTGCAATAGTTTTTGCTTTTGAGAAGTTTCGGGCCTATCTGTTGGGGTCCAAGGTCGTGGTATACACTGATCATGCTGCATTAAGATACCTGATGGTGAAGAAGGAAGCAAAGCTGCGATTGATCCGATGGGTGCTATTGCTGCAAGAGTTTGACTTTGAGGTGAAAGACCGCAAGGGAACTGAGAATCAGGTTGCTGACCATCTCTCTCACCATGAAAAAGTTGGGAGACCTTCTGATAAACTAGATATAGATGATGTCTTTCCAGATGATAGGGTGTTGGCTGTGTCAAAGGAGGTAGCACCGTGGTATGCCGACATTGCCAATTATTTGGTGACAGGCATAGTTCCAGAAGAGATCAAAGCATACCAAAAGAAGAAGTTCTTGCGAGATTCTCGTCAATACTATTGGGATGAGCCTTACTTGTTTAGAACATGCGCTGACAACATCATTCGGCGCTGTGTTCCCGAAAGTGAAGTGATGGCGATTCTCAAGGCATGTCATGACTCTCCTATTGGGGGTCATCATAGTGGTAACCGGACTGCTGCTAAGGTTCTTGAATGTAGTTATTACTGACCGACTATCTTTCATGATACAAATCTATTGATGCGGTTTTGTGGTCAATGTCAGAGGCAAGGGAGTATAGGTAGAAGGCAAGAGATGCCTATGAATTTTGTGATGGAGGTAGAGGTGTTCGATGTCTAAGGGATTGACTTTATGGGTCCCTTCGTGAGTTCTGGAGGCATGAAGTATATCCTAGTTGTTGTGGATTATGTGTCAAAATGGGTAGAAGTAGTGGATTTACGTAACAATGAGGCCAAGAGTGTCATGGGGTTCCTTAAGAAGAACATATTTACTCGATTTGGTACTCCGAGGGTTATAATTAGTGATGGTGGTTCCCACTTTTGCATTAGAGCCTTTGCGGCATTGATGGAGAAGTAAGGCGTAAAACATAGGGCGGCAACACCTTATCATCCTCAGACAAGTGGGCAAGTTGAAGTCTCCAATCGGGAGATAAAGAGTATTCTAGCTAAAACGATGAATGAGAATAGAACTAATTGGGCCCGCAAGCTTGATGATGCTCTATGGGTTCACCGGATTGCTTTTAAGACTCTGATTGGGACTTCACCTTTCAAGCTCGTTTTTGGCAAAGCTTGTCACCTGCCGGTTGAACTTGAACATAAGGCTATGTAGGCCTTGAAGAAGTTGAACATGAATTGGGAAGAGGAGACCAAACTCAGGTTGTTTCAACTCAATGAGATGGATGAATTTCGGTACCAGGTATGTAAAAGTGCAACACTTTATAAAGAGAGAACGAAGCAGTATCATGACAAGAAAATCCTGAAGCGAGAATTCTATAAGGGTGATCCTGTCCTGCTGTTTAACTCTCGATTGAAATTGCTACCTGGTAAGCTTAAGTCAAGGTGGTCCAGTCCTTTCGAGGTGGTAAGTGTTTCACCCCATGGGGCACTTGAACTGAAGTTCGAAGATGGAACTCGAACATTTAAGGTGAACGGGCAGTGGGTGAAGCACTATCATGGGATGGTTGTTGGAGATAGAATTGTTGACCATTACCGATTGAAGCACCTTGGGACGAACGCTGACTCAATGAGTCCTGACCAAGAGTAAATTAGTTACACCGTCGTGCTGCGACGTAAAATCAAGCGCTTCTTGGAACGCAACCCATGTGTAATGTTTCTATTTTTTAAAGTTTTGTAATGTAGGTAGGCTGTGTATAGGGTAACGTTTGTTTTGGTGCAGGATATGAACAAGTTGGAAGAAAAAGTTGCAAAAACACCGATGGAAATTCTGCTCCAGTTTTTACGATCCATCAAAATTTTGACAGACCTTAAAAGGAAGCGCAGAATAAAGGTGACAAACATCACCCACTGTTCCTGTTATATGGTAAGTTATACGGACCATCAAAATTTTGACGGACCGTGAAAGGGAACGTCTATTGGCACAAAAGAAACCAGCTTACTGTGACGCGTTTACGCTAAGATTTGACGACCGTAAAATTTTATACGGTCCGTCAAACGAAGCGTAAACATGTCACAGTGTAATGGTTGCTAGTTCATCCTTCCAGGTGAGTACCGTGACCGTAGAAAGGGCAGTCCATATAAAATTTGATGGTCATTTTTTTTATTTTCGTAGTATAAGTATTCAAAAGGCGGCTGGGTAAGTTTAAAAACAAAGAAATCATTCCATCGTAAAACCCTCCGCCTTCCCTTTCCCACTCAAACAGAAATCCCTAAAATTCCTCCCATTCACTCCCTAAAATCACGTCCCACTAACCCTCATTACTCCCTTCATACATAATTCCTCCCTTCTCTACCCAAAAATAAACCCCAGCCGTCTCAGATAAAAAAAATATTGATTGTTTATGCTTAACTCTCCATTCCATCAAGAAAGTCAGGTATGTGATTCTATATTCCCATGATCTTCTCGTTCAAGTGTTAGTCACGTATGGTTGGTTTCACAATGTAAACTTACGGGTTCTATCACTAGGACTTGTAGTCCATAATTGATAATCTAAGCTGGGTTGGGGTTTGTGCAAAAGGTTGTATATTGATGAACTCATAATGATGCTATGTTGGGTTGGAGGGCATTCCGATGGTTGGTTTCAAGTTTTGAATTCAAAAATTCGTTATGCCCACCAACCGTTCGATGAAATGCCTAAATCAAAATAATTGATACAAAAGGTGAAGTCTGAGTAACCCGGGCTTAATATGAGTTTGACAATTGTGTGTGATGTATAAGCATGTGTGTTTAATTGAAAAGTCGAGTGTAGCACTGTAAGACAAGAACTGAGTCGAAGAATTTTGACGACAAGGTTGACGGACCGTAAAAACTTTGACGGTCCGTCAAAAGTCCCCATCTCATACATGATATATTGTTACCATTTGACGATAGGTTTGATGGACCGTAGACTTTTCTGCGGAGCGTCAAACTTGATCGCCAAAGGGTTCAGTATAAAGCAAGTCACTGTAACCATTTGACGGTAGGTTTGACGGACCGCAGAGATTTCTGCGGAGCATCAAACTTCATCGTCAAATGTTTGGAAATAAAATTGTCTATTTTTCCCATTTGACGACCATTTGTGCGAACCATGAAAATTCCTCCGGTCCGTCAAACCTGTTGACTGTTTACTTCTGTGTATTACAAAACATTGCACTGAAATATAATTTGGTGGTGATACTGACGTACTTTCCACAGGTATGGCTCCTACGGTTCGAGGAGGTGCTCCAACTACTGGAAGAGGCAGAGGTATGGACAGAGCACAAGGTCGCAGGGGACTCTATGATGAGCCTGACCAAGGGGCTACTAGAGCAGGGGATAACAAACAACTAGCAGCGAGAGTCACCCGAGCTAGGGGTTCTGCTCCCAATCTGATGAGGGGGGCACTTCAACATCCTCTAGCAGCTCGGAAGATGATGTGGAGGCTGCTAGGCTGCGAGAAATTCGAATGAAAGAAAGATCCGAGCACAGCGTCAGATTTACTGTGTCAGGCTCCAAAGAAATATATGACCGGGGGCTTAAAGAGAAAGAAGGGGGTAGACCGAAGAAGAGCATCCATGAGGAGAAAAGAATCATCTTAGACAGACTGGGGGGTTTTTCACGAATCCTTGCAACTCTTGACCACTATAAGTGGAACTTCATTAGCCACCCTCCAGGTGAATACATCTCAGCTCTAGTTCGGGAATTCTATGCAAATTATGTTGTCGAGGCCAAAAATGCCTACAAGTCGTTTCAGCTTAAGAGGAAGAAACCACCCCCATTGGAAGAAGTGACAGTCCGAGGCCTGAAAATCAATATTTTTGGTAAGACAATCAATCGTTTCTACTTTTGCCCCGACTATGTACCACCGCCGAACACGGATGAGCTTAAGTACAGGTTAGGTGGTGATCGACAAGACAAGCTATCTGAGTTGCCTTGGGTTGCTTCAGTTATAGCAAAGGGTTCCCCTGAGTGGAGTAGGAATACCTCGGCCACTGTGAAGAAAGAAGACTTGTCAGTTGAAGGAAAATTTTGGTGGAGCATATTTATCCACAGGTTGTACCCTACTCAGTCAGATAACACATTGCCAGTTGAGAGGGCCATACTCGTAGCTGCTATCATGTCAAGGTACAACATAAATTTGGGGGAGTTGGTTGTTCAACAAATTCAGCAGAGAGCCTTGACCAAGGAGTTGTCACTAGCGTATCCTTGCCTGATTACAGCACTGTGCTTACAGGAAAATGTTGATCACTATACATACTGAGATCATCGGTTACAGGACAAGAGTGTGTATGACCTATGGAAGAGCAACGATGGGGATATTCATACTGCTACAGATGTTACCACAGAGTTCACAGTTGGACAGCCTGCTCCAGCATCCCAGTTGAATGAGCAGGCAGCCCCCGAGACTTCGCAGAAGAGACCGACTGCATAGGCATAGCAGCTCAGTCCACTTCAGGTACCCCAATTTCATCTACAGGGCCATCACCCATGCTGCCCCGGTTGTTCATAGCACTCCGAGCAGCCATGTGGCCCCAACATCCACAGCCTTGTTTGGACACGTTATGATACAGTTTAATGCTCAGAACTTTCATGATGCGCTTGTGAAAGCCAACAGAGCAGACCGCCAGGTGGCTAACTTGATGGCTCAGCTGTATGGCTTTATAGATAAAAGGGTGACAGCAGCTTTGGAGCCCGCAAGAAAGACTTGGGAGGATTCACATAGCCTTATCTATTCTCGAATTAATGGACTTAAGCGGCAGATTGTTGAGCTTGAGAAGGTAAGCCCGACAGTTAATTTGGGGACGATGCACACGGATTTGATACATTTGAAGACAGATGTGCTAGCATTAAAGGTTAAAGAGGGACTTGCGACTGCAAATCCACCACTAGCACAGACTCTAGACTTGGCTTCTCTGTTGCTAGTTCTTAACTTATTGGGAGATGATTCACCACCCGGGCTATGAGCAAAAGACCTAGGGATGAAGGAGAGGATGATGATGAGGAGGACGAAAGTGAAGAGGACAGGTAGTTTTAAAAGGTGCAGTGACGCTCTCTTGAGGAGACGCATTTTATGAGGGCGTCATCCAGCCATGCCCCTCCTGTTGAGGTGACAGTGCCTGGTGTTGTGATACCGGCAAAGGCTACTACCACTGTTCCCGAGGGAGAACCGCGCTCTCAGAGTCAGATATAGCTAGCTGTTAGTACCGCAATTCCAGCACCGGAGCAGGCACCGGATACCACCACTGACGTGATCACACCTCAGGACGTGCAGAGCGCCTAAAGTGTTTCAGGTAGTCCTATCCCTTTGTTTTTCTTATTTTCATGCCTTGGGAATAATGCATGATCTTTAGTTGGGAGTGGGCTATGTGTTTCTTGTGAATATTGTATATATGTGTTTAGGACCCTCTCGACTTTTCTTTGCCAGAGTTCTTTTCCTTAGGGGCTTTATTTTGTTGAAACTGGCATGTGTAGGTGGTCGCTTAGATAGAATAGAGTAGTTTTGACTTATTTGGTAGTGTTCTGGAACTTGTGGCATGTTGTTTGTGGTTTGTTGAAAATGTTGGACCCCTCGAAAAATTGAAAAATTCATACTTAGAAACAGCTACTTATTGTCATGATTCGAATCTTTGTATGACATTAGTATTATTGGGGTATTGTGTGTAACGAACGAATACTTAAGAGATCATAATTATATATGATCATCTTTATGCCAATGTGTGTGTGAGTTGTTAGTTTTGTTCTATTTATGCATGTATAATCTAGAACTTGCCCGGTTAGTCATGTTTGAATCCGACAGTTGGTTTGGTTGTGAGATGATCTTAGGCTTTCTTTGAGTAAATAGTCACTTTGCCTAAATAATCCTGACCATATAATTGTAAATATCCCTAGTTTTCCCTTTTTGAGCCTTTATCCCTGTTTCTTGGCTAGCCAATAATGAAACCTTACCCTTTGTGAAATAAATCCATCTTCGCACCCGCTCCCTCCTTGATGCTACTAGATAGATGAGGCAAAATGCCTAAGTTAGGGGTGAAATAAATGTGAAGTAGATGTTAAAAACATAATATGGGGGTGGTAACGGTTGCTAGTTGGGATCCGATGTGGTGGTTGCATATATATATATATATATAATAAAAAATAAAAAAAGAGAAATCAGAAAATTTTAACACAAAAAGAATTGTAAGTTGATTCGGAATAAAACTACATCGAGGTCGAAAACTTGAAAGAAAAGGAAGGGGTTGAATAAGAGGCGAATTAAGATGAGGAGATGTTGTAGTGTTCAAGGAAGGTTAGTCACTAATATCCAAAAAGTATCCTACCCGTCCTTAAGCCTACATTACAAGCCAGAAATAAGTCCTAATGTGATCACAACTGAACGAACCTAGGATGAAAGCATAGAAAATAAGGGCAAGCTTATGGTATTTGCATGTGTAGGTACGAACTTCTTTGTGAGTGTGAGTGTTCTTCTCTTCTCTTTGATATTTGTCCCATTATTGTTGTATATATGTGTGTAGGGACATTCTTTGGTCGATGTGAAGGCGTAAGGATGAGAATTGATCAAAATGAGGTGACCGCCGAAAGTAGTGTTTGTGTGCATCATAATATGTCCGATAATGTAATGTCATGCATTGAAGCATCATTGTTAGTCGTAGTACTCTTGAGTTGTGCATATGGTTTGAAAATAGAAAATGCGGTGGTCCTTGGAAGAAAAACGTGCATGTCTGTAGTTCGGAGTCAAAACCATTGTGGACATCATTACTCTGTGATATCTGAGTTTAGTTGAGTCATTGTGTCATGTGACTTGATTGAGGACAAGTAAAGACTTTAAGTTGGGGGTGTTCCATTAAACGTTTCACCCATGAAGAGTGTTATGAGGTTTGGGAAGAGGGGCAAGTTGAGCCCCAAGTATATTGGCCCATTTGAGATTGTTGATCGTGTGGGCATTATCGCTTATGAGTTAGCCTTACCGCCAAGCTTAGCGAGAGTTTATCCAGTTTTTCATGTTTCTATGCTGAAGAAGTACCACACCGACGGTACTTAAATTATTTATTGGGATTTGCTATTATTTGATGAGAATTTGACCTATGAGGAGGATCCTATTGCGATCTTGGATAGGCAGGTGTGAAAGTTGAGGTCGACTGAGATTGCTTATGTGAAGATGCAATGGAAGCACCATCCTGTTGAGGAGGCTACTTGGGAGATCGAGTCCGAGATGTGTAGCCGATATCCCAGTTGTTCGCTGTTTCAGGCATTTCTCCGCTCTGTTCTCTTCTTCGCTCGAGGATGAGCAATGGTTCAATTAGTATCTGAAGTAACGATGCCTTTACAGTATTTCTACCCTTTCCCGAGCTTGGCTAGCTCACTTTTGACAGAGGACACCGTTGACACGCTTTTTGAGGTGTCTAGATTTTTGGGCGAACTTTTGTGAAAGTTGGGCTTTAAGGAAAAAAGAGTTGACTCAAAGTTGACTTTTGGGTAAACGAACCTCTTTCAAAAATTCATCGATTCCGAGATGTCCGGATGATCGTTTAGAACTTGTGTATATCTGGTTTGGTTCCGAATGTAGTTGGATGCATTTTGGGACTAGGGTTGGGAAATTAGATGTCACACCCCGATCTTACTAGGGTGTGATGGGCACCCGACCCCATATTCGTAGCCGAGCGAACTCGCTAACTCTTATTACATACATAATTTTTTGGACTCCTTGAATCAAACAAAAATGAAATACATAGCAAAGACTTCCAGAAACATCCTTTTCATCATTCTCAAATCAAGTAGAATCAGTCATCAATGAAACTTGTAACATAAAACATAATGACACATCGGCTGGTGGAGCCGCTTACAATACTGACATTCTATTCCCACAACTCTGTCTGCAAAGTCTCTAACATTAATCAGAAATCATAACATATGTACTCTGACTCGGCAACACTCCGAAAGGAAGTGGAGCTCGCCAATCCAGCTGAAGCATCTTCTAGCAATGTCCTTTACTCATCTGGGTGTACCTGCGTGGCATGAAACGCAGCCCCCAAAGAAAGAGGGTCAGTACGAAATATGTACTGAGCATGTAAGGCATGGAATACAGAAAAGAGGATCATATCTGAAACAGAGATTTACCAGAATCAAGTATGACTTTTTTTAAAAAACATCAAAGCACTTGCCTTTTTAAATGAAAATCATGCATATCCACATCATATACCATGTATACATATAACGTGTCCCGGCCCTCCAGTGAGGGACTCGGTGGATAAATCATACATGTCCACATCATATATCATATATGTGTAACGTGTCCCGGCCCTCAAGTGAGGGACTCGGTGGATAAGGTCATGCATGTCAACATCATATATCATGTGTACATATAACATGTCCCGGCCCTCTATTGAGGGACTCGGTGGATAGAATCATGCATGTTAACATCATATACCATATATACATAACGTGTCTCGGCCCTCTATTGCGGGTCTCGGTGAATGAAGTCATCATATGCCATCCTGGCCGCCATCCCCGTATCATCATATCATTATATACATATACATATAACATGTCCCGGCCCGCAAGTCAGAGGGACTCGGTGAACAATGCAGTGGAGTACGGACGAGAACGTATCCTGGCCCGGGCTCAGTGAAGGACATATTGAGGCATCCACGAGCAGAGTAGTGAGAAACTATATGCATATAAAACAAATTTCAAGACTCGATGAGTACGTACATAAATCGACACTTGAGGGTCATAAACACGTTTCGAGTCAATCCGAGTTAGTATGAAAAAGTTATGGACGTTTTAGTACAGAACCTTCTACGAACGTTTCAGAAGTCATTTTTGGAAAATCAAAGCAACAATCATGTTAGGTACCTTTCGGATATCGTTATGGATCAAATCAAATAGAGCTTTTGGAACCATATGTACGTATCAAAATACATCAAAGACTCAATGGAATAAGCAGACGTGCTATCATTTGAAAATCAAGACATTAGTCATATCAATTATCTCTCGAATGCCATTCGGAAACATATCAAATAGATCTTCAGATATCATAGATACGCATCAAAACCATATGAAATAGCTTATGGAAGTCAAGAATATTAGCCATCCTAGTGGCTCTAAGAATATGAGCTCCTTTTAAATCATACCTATACGTCGTATGTTTGTTTCATAAGGATCATGCCAAAAGAAAGAAAGGGTAAGCCTTACATACCTGCTCCACGTCCTATTAGCTACACTTATTCGTCCAAGCTTGCTAGTCTACATTCAAGAAGATTCACATAATCATTAGATTCATCATTTTATACTTGTCTTAGTCCTTCAAATGAATTCATTTATAATCTGCCGAAATTTCGGCAGCATTTCCCCAATAAATACACCATCCCCGAGGATCTAACTCGGCCAATTTATCCACAACAATCCGAGAATTCAACTCGGCCAAATTATCAACAACAATACCAACAATCATACTAACAACTTCAACAATCAATCCAAAATATATTCTAACATTAACAACCCTTGTCACATAATTCAACGGCCTTTCATTTATATCAAATTCAATCACATATAGTCAAGTTAACACCAATGATCCCACATTCAAGTATTAATCCGAAATCATTCTAACATGGTTCAAGAATACTTTAAACAATTCACATAATATTCCAAACAACCCAATCAACATATTACTTCACCCGAAACCTTCCAAATTCAACAAGAACAATGACAACACATTTCCTTCCTTCAATTCATGAACTATACCAATAATTCACACACTAACAACATTATTCTTATAATTACAAGAAACCATATTAGGATCACATTAATTCCTCCAATAATTTCTCAACGATTACAACTTCATTTCAATTCATCCAACCTTCATTTTCATCATGGAATTCATAACCACAACAATCAAAATACTAAATAAAATCACTTCATTACATCTTATCAACATACTCTCTATGTTCGGCCACAACTTACACACACCTACTTTCATGAATTTCATTCATTTCTTCACTCTACAACATATACAAACCATCCACAACATATAAAAGAGGATCAAACCTTACCTTTTCCACTTAGCTCTTCAACTTGGCTAGAGTTATGCCTTGCAAGAATGAATGGTTTTATTGCTCCAACAACCACTCCATGTTAATTAGGGCCTTCAAATTAGTTGGAATACTAAAAGAAAATAATATTTCTTGATCAATTTTCCATGGCTCAATTTTGGGAGCCATGGTCGAATGCCTTTCTCTTTCTTTCTTCTTCTTCTTCTTTTTTTTTTCTCTAAGGTTCTAGAGTTAAAATGATGAATTGACCTTATTTAGTCATCACTTTCCATATATATACTTAGGCCCTTCAAGTAAAAATATGGACACATGGCCATGGGTGGGACCCACACACCAAACTCCACACGGCCAAGGGCCCTTTCATGAACCTTCAAGAAATTTTTTGTGAAATTCCCTTTTTGCCCCTAGCCATCCTCAATATTACCATGAACCATCTTGTGAATTTCCCTTTTTACCCTTAGCCTTTCTCAATATTTCCATACTAATAAACAACTCATACATTGAAATAATTTTGGAAAATAGTCTTACCCTTAACTTACCACGACTACCTTGAAATATCCGAATGTGCAAAATACGGGATATAACATTAGAAATGAGGTAATGGGGGTTGACTCGGTCAACGAGACCTCCGTTGGAAATTCTGAGGCCACGAGTGCGTTCATAGCGGGTTTTTATGTGGGTCTGTGTATATGGGTTGTGAGCAGATGGCCTCGGGATTTCGGTTGGAACTTGGAAAACTTTTGAGATTCTGGTACCTGGTGTCCGCCAGAGCGGCACCACTGTTGCGGTGGAATGGACTCTTAAGCGGCCAACTGTGTTCAGCCCAGACCACCTCGACGGTCTGGGAAGGCGCCGTGGCGGGCCCGATGTCGTCGTGGTGGTATTGGGCCTGTTATTCATTAAGTGTGTATTAAAAAGCCCTTAGTCTATCATTTATCACTATTTCAAAATTTCAGCTCTTGGGAACTATTCTTGGGGATTATTGGTGATGATTCTTGGTAGTAAATTCTCCTAACCCTCTTGCTATTTCATTGTTGCTAGTCAGCTTAGAATTTCTCTTTCCTTATTAGTTCCTTAGTAATGGAAGATTAAAAATGGGTTTTGATGGATTTTCTATCTAGGCTTATTAATGGTGAAATTGATGGGGTTTATGTTAGATTCTGATATATCTAAGGTTATTAATCATATATCTTCCATTATTAGTGTTGAATCCTTGAATCTAAGAGTTAGGGTTTAGGGTTTATACCCAAATTGGGAGTTTTACTTGAAATTCAGAATTAGGTGAATCCTTGAGTTATTTCGCAATTAGATATTGGGTTTTGATCACTTAGTGCTTAATTTGATATTTTACACCAGTATTTTGCATTTTGACCTTGTGGGCCCTGTTTCCCTAAATTTTCGGGTTGGTTTTGACCTAATTTGAATTATAGCAATATAAGTATCATTCTTCATGATTCTAATCTAGATTTCGGATATGCCTAGACTTCATTGATCTTGAGGCTCAGCGGAAGGGCAAGGCTAAAGAATGATTATTGGTGTTTGTTGTTCGGCCATCTAGGTAGGTTATGGATTACTCTTAGTGAGACTTCGTGTAGCGAAGCATATATTTAGATGATGTTGTCGGAGACAGCATGTGAATATTTGGGCATGAAGTTGGGTTGGATATTACCTTAGGTTGGGCCCTGGTGTGTGATTGAGGCTAGCTACCCCGTTATGTTGTGATTTTTTATTCTATTGTGATTGGTTTGATGCCACGTGATTGACAGTAATTATTGGGAGTTGTTGTTCCATCTTGATTGTGATGTTGTAGTACTTTACCTTTTGATGTTGATACGAGGATAGAATTTTATATGACTTGTGTAGTCTTTCGTGATATTGTTGGCGTACACATGTTGGTACTTGTGATGTTGATCTGATTGTTGATGTTGACACATACATTGCACATATTCCCATCCTTCATGATATATTGTTGATACATTATGGTACTTGATGAAACATTGTGATGAGCTGGGCTCGATTTTTGGATGAGAGTGATGTGAGAGTCCGATATCCGATGTTTGTCCCGGAATCGTGAATTGAGTGAGTGCATGGACTCTGCGGGTCCCTCAGGGTGGTGCCGGTGAGAACCCTCGGTGGGCAAAGATCCGGAGTCTCATCTGTCTGTTAGGCAAAGATCCGGGATGAGTGGCACTTAGACTTTGCGAGTCACCTTGGGTTGTGCTACTGAGACGTGGAGGTATTCCATCTTGAGTACATGTGCGCACAGCATTACATCATACATTATTGCATTACATTACATCATGGCTTATATTGAGATGGTTTGGTGCTTTATTTGTGATGTTGGTTTCGGATTGGACATATTGAGACTTGGCACATTTGGGTTTAGAGGTTCCACTTAGGCGATAACGTGTACTTGGTTCCGATTATGTTTGACTTATACTTGTTGATTTATATGCCTATCTTGCTTTGATGTCTGGATTACGTTAGCCACACTTAGCAGCCTATGATACCTACCAGTACTATTGGTTTGTACTGATCTACAGTTGTTGCATTCTTTTATGAATGCAGAGTACCAGGTTAGGTCTTCTTTCGTCTCTCGTGGCTGATAATCGCTATCAGAACTGCTTCGAGTCTACAGGGTGAGCACGAGATGTTCGCTGCCTTGAAGACTCCTCTTATTATGTCTTATTTTTCTTATCTGAGACATATACAGATTGATGTATATTTATATTCCAAACTTGTATATTTTCACTTAGATGCTCTTGTATGGCTTAGACCAGACCTTAGGGGTATTTTCGAACTATTTCCATTATATATTATTGTAAGACTTATGTGATTATTCTCTTCGGCTTGATTGATTTATTTATTTATGTCTTTATTTTCGTTGAGTTGAGGGTTCGCTTACCGAGATAGGAAAGGTAAGTGCCCGCACGACTTAGCCAAATTGGGTCGTGACAAGTTGGTATCGGAGCCCTAGGTCACCCAGTCTATAATACAAGAGCGTGTTTAGTAGAGTCTTATGGATCAGTACGATGAGCTCCGTGTTTATCTGCGAGAGGCTACAAGACATTTAGGAAATCTTACCTTCTTTCATTCTTTCCTGCTACTTTATACTAATTAGTATTTAGAATGATAATATTAGTATCTAACTCATATCTCTTCTCTCACAGATAGTGAGGACTCGAGCTACTACAGCTCGAGGTCAGGTACTAGAGCCCGCAACTGCGGCTGGCACCCGAGGGTGAGCGACAGCCCAAGGACGCGACAGAGCCAGAGGCCGCGAGGTTGCCCTAACCATGGGCAGGGCTCCTGCGGTAGGATAGCGGCGGGAGATTTCTCTGTCTCGGAGCCTGAGTATCTGTAAGATCGAGACCAGCCTGAGGTTACTTTTGATCAGGCCGTGCGGGATACTATGGCCAGGGTCTTACATCATCTAGATGCCTAGCAGGCCGCCGCTGGTGTTACTACTCCTGGCGGAGGTTCATAGACCAGAGTTAGGGTGTAGACCCCTAAGCAGATACCTACTCAGGTAGCACACCCCGCTGCAGCTATGGCTCCCCGTATTGATTGGGTACCCGCTCCTGGTCATGATCTTAGGCCCATGGAGGGTGCTATTATGACTGTGTTTGATTAGGATCTTGTTGGAGGTTCAGGAAGTTAGAGCCGCCAAGGCTTTCGAGTACTTCTTCTGAGCATACCTATGAGTTTATCCTGAATATACATGAGTTGCATAGGATGGGGATCGTGGAGACCCATGGAGTTGACTATGTGTCCTACCGGTTTCGCGGCGACGCGAAGACTTGGTGGAGGTATTTTGTTGCTTGCAGACCTGAGGGTTCCCCTCCTCTAACTTGGACTCAGTTCTACCGGGCCTTCCTTGAGAAGTATGTGCCCCGGTCTTTGAGAGAGGCGCGTAGGGAGGGGTTTCTACTCTACAATAGACGGGTATGACTGTGGAGGCCTATGCGACTCGTTATCTATATCTAGCCCGTTATTCCACCCTCTTGATCCCTACTAATCCTGACAAGATTAGGCATTTTGTTAGTGGGTTGGTCGATCCTCTTCAGATTCCTTGCCTTCAGATGAAGGCCATGGGGGGCTTCCTTCTAGTCCATCATCCAGCATGCTTCTTTGGTTGAGGCTGCTAAGTCCCGTACAATTGGAGGTGGTGGTGACAAGAGATGGCGTCAGACTGAGAGTTATGATGGTTCTAGTTCGAGGGGCACCGGTCAGTCTTCTAGGCTGTATCAGCCATATTCTGGCCTCCCTGTGCACTAAACCTTGCAATTTTCCTCCAGTGAGCCACCTAGACAGAGAGCTCCTGAGAGTTTGCTTTCTCGACCAGTAGACAGGGTTGTTTCAGCTGGGTCCTCAGCTTCAGTTCATCAGCCTTTGTCCCCTCTGATCTATTTTTCTTATGGAGAGGTTGGCTTATTGCTAGGAGGTGTTCCTAGCCCAGACAGGATTATCATCCATAGAGGACTCCGACACTGTCTGGTAGTCAAGGTGGTGCTTCTCAGAGGGGCGGCGCTAAGTCAGGTCGCGGTGGTTCTCAGGGTTCCAGAGGTGGATTCCAGGCAGCTAGAGATGCGTCCCAGTGAGAGAGAAGGGAGTCTCAGACTTGACGTGGTAAGGTCTATTGTTACTCATTTTCGAGTAGGCCCGAGGCAGACGCCTCAGATGCTGTTATTGCAGGTACTATTTATGTCCGTCATAGAGCAGCATCTGTATTATTTGTTCCTGGATCCATCTATTCGTATATATTTGTATATCATGTCGTTGGTTGGGATTTGCCTTGTGATAGCATAGATATACATGTTCATGTGTCCACTCCGGTTGAAGATTCTATGATTGTTGATCGAGTTTACCAGTCATGTTTGGTTACTTTTATGGGTATGACACTCGGGTAGATTTGATGATTCTCGATATGGTGGACTTTGACATTATATTCGGGGTGTCCTGGCTTTCTCCTTATCACGCAACATTGGACTATCACGCCAAGACAGTCACCTTAGCCATACCGGGCATTACTAGGCTTGAGTGGTGGGGTATCCTTAAACTCGCTCCAAAGAAGATCATTTCCTTCCTTCAGGAGAAGAAGTTAGTCAATAAGGGGTGTTTAGCCTATTTGGCTCACGTGCGAGACACGACTATTGCATCCCCACCCCTTGAGTCTATCCCTATTGTGAGTGAGTTCGTGGAGGTATTCCCGTCTGATCTGTCGGGTATTCCACCCGATCGCTACATTGATTTCTGTATTGACTTAGATTTGGGCACTTATCGTAGCTCTATTTCTCCATATCGGATGGAACCTGCCGAGTTAAGAGAGCTTAAGGAGCAGGTGTAGAATTTATTGAGCAAGGGTTTTATTAGACCGAGTGTCTCCCCTTTGGGTGCTCCTGTGTTATTTGTGAAGAAGAAAGATGGGACCATGAGGATATGTATTTATTATCGCTAGCTGAACAAGGTTACCATTTGGAACAAGTACCCTATGCCTCGTATTGATGATTTATTTGATCTGCTTCGGGGTGCTTCAGTATTTTTGAAGATTGACATGCTTTTTGGCTACCACCAGTTGAGGATCAGGGCGTAGGATATTCTGAAGATAGCCTTTCGGACAAGATATGGCCACTATGAGTTTCTAGTGATGTATTTTCAGCTTACCAATGCCCCGGCTGCATTTATGACTTTGATGAATGGTATCTTTAGGCTATTCCTTGATTCCTTCATGATTATGTTTATTGATGATATCTTAGTGTATTCCAAGAGTAGAGAGGAGCATGAGAGCCATCTTCGTACTGTTCTTGGGTTGTTGAAGAAGCATAGCCTATTTGCTAAGTTTTCTAAATGTAAGTTCTGGTTGGAGTCTATGGCATTCTTGGGACACGTTGTGTCTAAGGATGTGATTATGGTTGATCTACAGAAGATTGAGGTTGTGAGGGGTTGGGCGAGGCCCACTACTGTTAGTGAGGTTCGGAGTTTTGTGGGTTTGGCCAGCCATTACTGTTACACCTCGTAGTTTGGACGTTGGGTCTCGTAGGTGTCAACTGCTTAATTGTGAACACTGGAGTGCTATGCGCCTATTTTATAGTTATAAGGGTTTACGATCATGTATGAGAAGTATTGGAAGGATTGGAGGTCAAACGGGCCGAAGATGAAAAATTGGGCGAACTGGGCAGAATTGCCCTTCGCGTTCGCGAGATGGCCTCACGTTCGCGATGGCCTTGGAAATTCCAGACCATCGCGTTTGCGAGAAGACCTCGCGTTCACGAAGGTCAATTATTAAGTCGGTTCCACCGACTTTGACCCCCTATATAAAGGGTAAAACCCCTATTGTTTCATCATTTTTTCCCAAAAAACTCAGAAATCAAATGAGGGTGTGAGGATATCAAAAATTGAGTGATTTTCAAGTGGCAGAGTATTAATTTAGGTTCGGATAGCGCGCAATTGTGATTGTAGTACCGTTTTGCGGTGGATTTTGGTTTGGATTCTAGGCGAACACTAAAGATATCGCTGCTTTAGTGAGAATAAGGTACGAATCTCTCCCTATTGATATTGCTTTAGGTTTATTTAGGGAAATAGAGCGATTAAGTGGTCGCATAATGAAATAGATGGTTGAAAAATTGGATAAACATCATATGAGATGTCTTATGGAGTATGTTGATGTTAGTGATGATGTTGTTGATGTTGGTATTGTTGTTGTTGTTGGTTATTGGTAATTGTGATTTCGGACTAGGGGTATACGTAGGGGAGATGTTGTCGAAATTTCGGCAGATCCTAGGAAGAGTTAATTTAAAGGCTTAAGTAAAGCACTTGATAATGGGCCTAACAATAGAATGAATTCCCTTGATTGTAGATTTGCGACTTCGAGAAGTAGAAGTTGGGCGAATAGATAAGCTTCAAGGTATGTTAAGGCTTTCCTTTTCTTTCTTATTTGGCATGATCCTATGATACAAGCGAATAACGAGTAAATGAGCTTTCATATTACTCTACTTTTAGAAGCACTAGGAGTACTTCAATCTTTGATGTTCCTGTACCCCTCTTATGATTGTCCCTTCTGTTCATGAGTCGTGAGTTGTGTATCATGATTATGTTAGTTCTCATTTATGCATTGCATTCATTTACATAGATGCATATTGACCCGTGATCAGAAGGCGTTATATACGCGTATATTTTATATATATATATGGGGTATGGGAAAAGGTCGAGGCGTTATATACGCATTACCACCTGATCAGCTAGTGCACAGTGATGATGATTATGATGCCCGAAGGGGCCATTATGCTATTATGCTTGAAGGGGCCATTATGCTATTTTGCCCGAAGGGGCCTATATCATATATGGATCGGGCCGTACGTTCCTTGACACTATGACCTATGCATATCATACGCCCTCAGAGGCAATTTCAGTAAGCAAAGGTATACAGATATGTTCAGATAGTCAGACATACAGATGCATTCATATAGATGTATTCAGTCAGTCAGTTTAGCTTATGAGTTTCAGATTTTCTTCATGACTCCTATGTGTATGTTACCCTTATGCCTTACATACTCGGTACATTATTCGCACTGACTCCCCTATTGCTCGAGGGGTTGTGTCATGCTCATAGGTACAGATAGACAGAGAGGCGATCTAGCTCAGTAGAGTCACTTCCCAGCTGTTGTTGGTGCGCTCCACTCGATCCGGAGCTGCTGTCTGTTTTGGTATGTTATGTTTAGGTGTATATGTATACGGGTACAGCGAGGACTTGTACCGTCCTTTTTACAGTTTGGTACTTCAGTAGAGGTCTGTAGACAGATGTGTACAGTTGACGAGATGTAGCCATGTCGGCTCCCATCCTTTTGTGGTACAGCATATGTAGCAGCCTTGTTGGCTTGCACCATTATTTTCTGTATATATACATATATTCTTATATGCACAGATGATTAAGAGTCCTTAAATTTATCTTGATATAAGTTAGCATGGTTCCACTATGAGTCTTATGGACCACTCACTTGCCCAGTAAGGTACAGGTACGAGAGTAGGGGTGGTTGGTCCGTAGTGGCCAGGAACTCGTCACGACTCAGTGGATGGGTCGTGACAGAAGTTGTATCAGAGCAGTTCCTTCCTAGGTTTGTCTACAGACTATGTCTATTAGAGTCTTGTTTATGGGTGTGTTGTGCACCACACTTATAAGTAGGAGGCTACAAGACATTTAGGAAATTGTCGTTCTTTCTCTCTTAGATTGTGCAATAGAGCCATGTGTTAAGAGTTTGTCTTCTAATAATTTGTCCTGATTTCAGCAATGCCTCTCAAGAAGGCTACAGCCGCCCAGAAGGGCAAGAGAGTGGCTGGTAAGGCGACTAGCCGTACACAGCGGGCTATCAGAGCTCGAAGCGAGTCTAGGAGTGAGAGCCCGTCTCAGACCTCACATACCCCGCCTCCAGCACCTGCCCCAATGCCTCCAATTCCTCAGCCAAATGCACCGGGCCAGGATGTGCGGGATGCTATACACCTATTGACCAGACCGGTAGCCGCTCAGGCTCAGCGGTAGGGAGTTGGCATCTATCAAGCAGATCGAGCCGGCGGTGCGAGGGTTAAGACTTTTCTCGGTTTAGACCCTCCGGAGTTCTCAGTATTGAAGCAAAATATGGACCCTCAGGACTTTATTGAGGGTATGAAGAGGACCTTGAGGGTTATGCACGTTGATGAGGTCGAGTCTGTAGAGTTGTCTTCTTATAGGTTGCATGACATCGCAGTGCAGTGGTATCGGACATGGGAGCTATCTAGGGGAGATAATGCCCCTCCAGCCGTATGGTAGGAGTTTTCAGATGCTTTTATTCGACATTATTTACCCCCATAAGTGCGACGAGTCCGAGCAGACAGATTCTTGCATCTTGAGCAGGGTAATATGAGTGTTCAGGAGTACTGCATACACTTCGATTCATTGGCCAGGTATGCCCCGGCCAAGGTGGCCGATATGGAGGATAGGGTCCATTATTTTGTAGCTGATCTAGGGTCGCATCTGATTGATCAATGCACGACAACTGCATTATTATAGCCGGGCATGGATATTTCCCGCATACAGGTGTATGCGCAGAATTTGGAGGACTGTAAGCGCCAGCGGAGAATGGGGCATGAGCATGATCGGGGCCGTAGTAAGAGGACCAGATCTTTAGAGATGGCTGATGATTTTATGGGAGGACAGAGGCAGCAGCATTCCCGGTATCCCTTTTCATTCAGCAGGGAGTGCGCTTTCGCGATTTCCAGGTCAGAAATTTGATCGGTCTTCTTATTCTGGAATGGGCCAGAGTTCTAGGGCATCAGGTTCTCAGCATAGACCAGAGTCAAGCCAGATGAGGCCACCTTTGTCGTGGTGTGCTCAATGCGGTAGACCACACTTGGGGCAGTGTCGATTTGGATCAGATGGTTGTTATGCTTGTGGCCAGCCAGGCCATAAGATGCGGGAGTGCCCGATGAGAGATGGTGTAGGTATTTTTCAGCCTACAGGGTCCGTAGCTGGTTCTTCTTCATTTGTACGTCCTCCAAGGCAAGGTTCTCAAACCCCAGCCGGACGAGGTAGAAGAAAAGGAAGAGGTGGAGCATCTAGCTCGAGCGACCCTCAGAACTGCATTTTTGCACTAGCTGGTAGACAGGATCTTGAGTCATCTCCTGACATTGTTACAGGTATAATATCAGTTTCCTCCAATGATGTATACGCATTGATTGACCCCGGATCTACTTTATCCTATATTACTCCATTTGTTGCTAGTAAATTCGAGATAGACTTGAGTTTATTAAACCTTTTGATGTGTCTACGCCTGTTGGTGACACAGTTATAACTAGGCGAGTATATAGGGGTTGTGTAGTTATAGTGTGTAATCGTCATACCATAGCAGATTTGATTGAGTTAGATATGATTGATTTTGATATCATTATGGGTATGTATTGGTTAGCTTCCTACTATGCTAATGTCGATTGTAGAACGAAAGTGGTCTTGTTCCAATTTCCCGGCGAACCTGTTTTAGAGTGGAAAGGTAACGCTGCTTCGCCGAGGGGTAGGTTTATTTCCTACTTTATGGCAAGGAAAATGATAAGAAAAGGGTATATTTATTACTTAGTCCGGGTCCAGGATGTACAAGTAGAGCCCCCGACTTTTCGGTCTGTCCCTGTGGTTAATGAGTTTCCAAAGTTGTTTCCAGATGAGCTTCCAGGTATCCCGCCGGAGCTGGAGATCGATTTTTCTATTAACCTATTGCCATATACTCAACCCATATCCATTCCTCCTTATAGAATGGCACCCGCTGAGTTGAAGGAATTGAAGTAGCAACTGAGGGATTTACTCGAGAAGGGCTTTATTAGGCCCAGTACATCGCCGTGGGGAGCACCAGTATTATTTGTAAGGAAGAAGGACGGCTCCTTGCGAATGTGCATTGATTATAGACAGTTAAATAAAGTGACCATAAAGAATAAGTATCCACTTCCAAGGATTGATGACTTATTTGATCAGCTGCGGGGTGCCAGGTATTTCTCGAAGATAGATTAGAGATCGGGATATCATCAAGTTAGGGTTAAGGAGGAGGACATTCCAAAGACAGCATTCCGGACTATATATGGGCATTATGAGTTCCGCGTTATGTCATTTGGATTGACTAAAGCTCCAGCTGTGTTTATGGACTTGATGAATCATATATTTCGACCCTTTCTAGATTTGTTTGTGATCGTAGTCATAGATGATATTCTGGTTTATTCACCGTCAGAAGCCGAACATGCAGACCACCTATGTGCGGTGCTTAAAGTTCTTCGAGATAAATAACTCTATGCGAAGTTTTATAAGTGTGAGTTCTGGTTGAACTCTATGGCTTTTCTTGCTCACATTATCTCAGATGAAGGTATTACGGTGGATACTCAAAAGATAGAAGCCGTGAAGAATTGGCCAAGACCTACGACACCAATGGAAGTACGTCGTTTCTTGTGTCTGGCAGGATATTATAGGAGGTTTGTAGAGGGATTTTCCTCTCTTTAAGCCCCACTTATGAAGTTGACCCAGAAATCGGCTAAGTTTCAGTGGACGGATGCATGTGAGAGGAGTTTTTTCAGACATTGAAGGATAAGCTGACCTCAGCACCGGTCCTGACTCTTCCAGAAGGAACAGACGACTATGTGATTTATTGTGATGCCTCAGGTGTTGGGATAGGCTATGTATAATACAACATGGCAAGGTTAATGCTTATGCTTCTAGGCAGCTAAGAAGCATGAGCAGAATTACCCAACTCATAATCTTGAGTTAGCTGCGGTGATTCACGCCTTGAACATATGGAGGCACTACTTATACGGTGTTCATGTTGATATTTATACCGATCATAAGAGCCTCCAGTATATCTTTACGCAAAAGGACCTGAATTTATGACAGAGGCGATGGCTCGAGTTGCTGAAAGATTATGATGTTGATATTCTGTACCATCCTGGAAAGGCCAACGTAGTTGCAGATGCTCTCAGTCGTAAATCCATGGGTAGTTTATCATATGTGCGGCCGGAGAAAAGAGAGATAGACTGTGATGTTAGTCAGCTAGCCATCTTGGGAGTTCGGTTGATAGACACAGGTGATGGAGGAGTTACAGTTCAAGATATAGTGATGTCATCTTTGATAGCCGAAATAAAGGAGCGACAATAGAAGACCTTGTTTTAGTACATTATTGAGACACAGCTCCTCAGAAAAAAAAGACACCCTTTGTTGTTACAGAAGATAGAGTACTCAGGTATCGAGATAGGCTATGTGTCCCTAATATTGCGGGTCTCCATCAACAAGTTATGGGGGAAGCTCACTATTCCCGCTATTCTATTCATCCAGGCTCGACAAAAATGTACCATGATCTCAAAGACGTTTATTGGTGGGATGGTATGAAAAGAAATATAACAGAGTTTGTCGCTCAGTGCCCGAATTGTCAACAAGTCAAGATAGAACACCAGAAGCCTTGAGGTTTGTTGCAGGCTATAGAGATTCTGACATGGAAGTGACAGGATAATTAATATGGATTTTATTAGAGGTTTGCCCCGTACTCAGCGGAAGTATGATTCAATATGGGTCATAGTTGATAGGCTTACAAAGTCAGCCCACTTTTTACCTGTCAGAACCACTTATACAGCTGAAGACTATGCAAGGATTTATCTTAGAGAGATTGTATGACTTCATGGTGTTCCTACAACCAATATTTCAGATAGAGGAGCGCAATTTACAGCTAACTTCTGGAAATCTTTCTAGAATGGATTAGGGACTCAGGTGAGTCTTAGTACCACATTTCATCTGCAGACAGATGGGCAAGCGGAGCGTACTTTACTGACACTTGAGGACATGCTGAGAGCTTGTGTAATTCACTTTCGAGGTAGCTGGGATGATCATTTACCACTTATCGAGTTTGTATATAATAATAGTTATCATTCCAGTATCCAGATGGCTCCTTATGAGGCTTTATACGGGCGGAGATGTAGATCACTTATAGGATGGTTTGATGTTGGAGAGAATCGGTTAGCCGGCCCACATTTGATACAGCAAGCAATCGACAAAGTGAAAGTGATTCAAGAAAGGTTACTAGCGGCGCAGAGTCGACAGAAATCCTATGCAGATAACCGGTGTCGCAAGCTAGAATTCAAGGTAGGAGATTGGGTTTTCTTGAAGGTCTCGCGTATGAAAGGGGTGATGAGGTTTGGCAAGAAAGGTAAGCTAAGCCCTCAGTACATCGGACCATACAAGATTATTCGTACAGTGGATAAAGTAGCATATGAGTTAGAATTAACTTCAGAGTTAGAGTCCGTACATCCGGTATTCTATGTGTCCATGCTCCGTAAATGCATAGGATATCCCTCGAGAGTCGTGTCAGTAAATGATATCTAGGTGACTGAGCAATTATCGTATGAGGAGATCCCCATAGCTATGTTCGATAGACAAGTGCGCCGATTACGAACTAAGGATGTGGCTTCTGTTAAAGTCCTCTGGAGAATTAATAATGTCGAAGAGATGACTTGGGAGGCAGAAGAGGAGATGAAGACTAAGTACCCGCACTTGTTCCCGTTGTCCAAGGAGGCCCAGGTTGAAACATCATAACCCCCCAGGTATTGGATTTCCTTATAGCTGTTATAATTGGTCGTGTGGGGCCATATTGTCGTATATATTAGCATGTGGCCCTGTGTGGCATTATTGTGGGTTGCTGTACAGGATGGTAGTGGTATAATTACAGGGGAAACTTTGGCAAACTTTTCGTAGAATTCCTGAGAGTTTTAATATTCGAGGACGAATGTTTCTAAGGGGAGAAGGATGTTACACCTCGTAGTTTGGACGATGAGTCCCGTAGATGTCAACTGCTTAATTGTGAACACTGGAGTGATATGCGCCTATTTTATGGTTATAAGGGTTTACGATCATGTATGAGAAGTATTGGATGGATTAGAGGTTAAATAGGCGGAAGATGAAAAATTGGGGGAACTGGGCAGAATTGCCTTTCGCGTTCGTGAGATGGCCTCGCATTCGCGATGGCCATGGAAATTATAGACCATCGCGTTCGCGAGAGGATGTTCGCGAAGGTAAAATATTAAGTCGGTTCCACAGACTTTTACCCCCTATATAAAGGGTAAAACCCCTCTTTTTTCATCATTTATTTCCCAAAAAACTTAGAAATCAGATGAGGGTGTGAGGATATCAAAAATTGAGTGATTTTCAAGTGGCAGAGTATTAATTTAGGTTCGGATAGCGCGCAGTTGTGAATGTAGTACCGTTTTGCGGTGGATTTTGGTTTGGATTCTAGGCAAACACAAAAGATATCACTGCTTTAGTAAGAATAAGGTATGAATCTCTCCCTATTGATATTGTTTTTGGTTTATTTACAGAAATAGAGCAATTAAGTGGTCGTATAATGAAGTAGTTGGTTGAAAAATTGGATAAACATCATATGAGATGTCTATGGAGTATGTTGATTTTAGTGATGATGTTGTTGATTTTGGTATTGTTTTGTTGTCATTGGTTATTGGTAATTGTGATTTCGGACTAAGGGTATACGCAGGGTAGATGCCGCCGAACTTTTGGCAGATCCTAGGAAGAGTTAATTTAAAGGCTTAAGATAAGCACTTGATAACGGGCCTAACAATAGAAAGAATTCCCTTGATTGTAGATTTGTGAGTTCGAGAAGTAGAAGTTAGGCGAATAGATAAGCTTCAAGGTATGTTAAGGCTTTCCTTTTCTTTCTTATTTGGCATGATCCTATGATACAAGCGAACAACGAATAAATGAGCTTTCATATTACTCTACTCTTAGAAGAACTAGGAGTACTTCAATTTTTGATGTTCCTGTACCCCTCTTATGATTGTCCCTTCTGTCCGTGGGTCCTGAGTTGTGTATCATGATTATGTTAGTTCTCATTTATGCATTCCATTCATTTACATAGATGCATGTTGACCCGTGACCAGAAGGCGTTATATACGCGTATATTATATATATATATGGGGTATGGGAAAAGGGCGAGGCATTATATACGCAGTACCACCTGATCAGCTGGTGCACAGTGATGATGATTATGATGCCCGAAGGGGCCATTATACTATTATGCCCGAAGGGGCCATTATGATATATAAATCGGGCCGTACGTTTCTCGGCACTATGACCTATGCATATCATACGCCCTCAGAGGCAATTTCAGTAATCAAAGGTATACAGATATGTTCAGATAGTCTGACATACAGATGCATTCATACAGATGTATTCAGTTAGTCAGTTTAGCTTATGAGTTTCAGATTTCCATCATGACTCCTATATGTATGTTACCCTTATGCCTTACATACTCGGTACATTATCCGTACTGACTCCCCTATTGCTTGGGGGGCTGCGTTCATGCTCGTAGGTACAGATAGACAGAGAGGCAATCCAGCTTAGTAGAGTCTCTTCCCAGCTGTTGTTGGTGCACTCCACTCGATCCGGAGCTGCTGTCTGTTTTGGTATGGTATGTTTAGGTGTAAATGTATACGGGTACGGCGAGGCCCTATCCCATCCTTTCTACAATTTGGTACTTCAGTAAAGGTCTGTAGACAGATGTGTACAGTTGACGAGATATAACCATGTTGGCTCCCATCCTTTTATGGTACAGCATATGTAGCAGCCTTGTTGGCTTGCACCGTTATTTTCTATATATATACATATATGCTTATATGCACAGATGATTGATAGTCCTTAAAGTTATCTTGATATGAGTTAGCATGGTTCCGCTATGAGTCTTATGGACCACTCACTTGCCCAGTAAGGTACAGGTTTGAGAGTAGGGGTGGTTGGTCAGTAGTGGCCAGGCACTCGTCACGACTCCGCGGATGGGTCGTGACAATTACCGTGGATTTGTGAAGGGTTTTGCTGCTATTGCTTCATCTTTGAACAGATTGACTCAGAAGGATGTTCCCTTCCAGTGGTCAGATGGTTGTGAGGAGAGCTTTCAAAAGCTCAAGCTTCTTTTGACTTTAGCCCTGATCTTAGCATTACCCGTAGCGGGTAAGGATTTCATGATCTATTGTGATGCCTTACATATGGGTTTGGGTTTTGTATTGATGCAAAAGGGTAAGTGATAGCTTATGCTTCCTGTCAGTTGAAGATTCATGAGAAGAATTTCCCTACCCATGATTTAGAGTTGTTGGTCGTGGTCTTCGCCTTGAAGATTTAGAGGCATTATTTGTACCGTGTCTATTGTAACTTCTCACCGATCACCGTAGCCTTCAGCATGTGTTCACCCAGAGAGATCTTAATTCCAGGCAACGCCAATGGATGAAGCTCCTGAAGGACTATGACATCTCTATTCTTTATCACCCTAGGAAAGCTAATGTTGTGGCTGATGCCTTGAGTCGCAAGGCAGTGAGTATGGGGAGTTTAGCTCGTTTGATTATTTTCGAGCGTCCGTTGGCCATGGGGGTCCAGACTCTGGCCAACATTTTCGTTCGCCTTGATATTTCAGCCCTAGGAAAAATTTTGGCTAGTGTAGAGGCAAGGTCATCTTTATTGGATCAGGTCCGGACTCATCAGTTTGAGGATGCTCAGTTGAGTAAGGTTTGAGATATAGTTTTGAAGAGTGAGGCCAAGGAGGCCGTGATTGATTCTAAGGGCATTTTGAGGATTAAGGGATGCGTGTACGTTCCTCGTGTTGGTGATTTAATTCAGTTGATATTGTCTGAGGCTCATTGCTCTCGCTATTCCATTCATCCGGGGGCGACTAAGATGTATCGTGATTTGAGGCAGCACTATAATGGCGTTGAATGAAGAGGGATATAGTTGATTTCGTGGCTAACTGTAGGAATTGTCAGCAGGTAAAGTATGAGCACCAGCGACTTGGCGGTGTACTTCAGAGGATGTCCATTCGCTAGTGGAAGTGGGAAAGTATTTCCATGGATTTTGTTATGGGTCTTCCGAAGACCTTAGGAGAGTTTGACTCTATTTGGGTGATAGTTGATCGATTGACTAAGTCACTCACTTTGTTCCAGTTCAGACTTCTTATACCGCAGAGAAGTTAGCTAAGTTTTACATTCGGGATATTATGAGATTGCATGGGGTTCCTATTTCTGTTGTATCTGATCGGGGTACTATCTTCACTTCCCGATTCTGGAGGGCTTTTCATGAGGAGTTGGGTACCTGATTGCATCTCAGTATAGCTTTTCATCCCCAGACCGATGGCCAGTCTGAGCAGACTATTCAAGTGCTCGAGGACATGTTGAGAGCGTGTATTATTGATTTTGGTGGTCATTAGGATCAGCACTTACCATTGGCAGAGTTTGTGTACAACAACAGTTATCATTCGAGTATTGGCATGGCGCCTTTCTAGGCATTATATGGTAGGAGGTGTAGATCTCCGATTGGCTAGTTTGATGGGTTCGAGGTTCGACCTTGGGGTGCGGATCTGTTGAGAGAGTCCCCAGATAGGTGTGAGAGTTATTCAGGCCAAGCTTTTAGCAGCTCAGAGTCGACATAAAATGTATGTGGACCGAAAGGTCTGAGATTTAGATTTTGTTGTTGGTGACCAGGTTCCATTGAACGTTTCACCCATGAAGGGTGCTATGAGGTTTGGGAAGAGGGGCAAGTTGAGCCCCAAGTATATTGGCCCATTTGAGATTGTTGACCGTGTGGGTCATGTCTCTTATGAGTTAGCCTTGCCGCCAGGCTTGGCAGGAGTTCATCCGATTTTTCATGTTTCTATGCTGAAAAAGTACCACACCGACGGTACTTATATTGTTCGTTGGGATTCGATATAAGTTGATGAGAATTTGACCTATGAGAAGGATCCTATTGCTATCTTGGATAGGCAGGTTCGAAAGTTGAGGTCGAAGGAGATTGATTCTGTAAAGGTGATATGGAAGCACCGTCCTGTTTAAGAGGCTACTGGGGAGACCGAGTCCGAGATGTGTAGCCGATATCCCCAGTTGCTCATCGTTTCAGGTATTTCTCCACTCCTTTCTCTTCTTCGCTCGAGGACGAGCGATGGTTCAATTAGCATCTAATGTAATGACCTGTTTGGTCGTTATAGCCTTTTCAGTATTTCCACCCCTTTCCTAGCTCGATTAGCTCACTTTTAACCGAGTGGACTGTTGACACGCTTCTCGAGGTGTCTAGATTTGATTTGGGTAACTTTTTGTGAAATTTGGGCTTTAAGCAAAAAAGAGTTAACTCAAAGTTGACTTTTGGGTAAACGGATGTCACACCCCAATCCCGATAGGGCGTGACGGGCACCCGACCCTTACTTAGAGCCGAGCGAACCCGCTGGATCTCATCGTACTCATAATCCTTAAGTCATGAACTGAAATGCATAGGGAAAGTCTTAACAAAAACATTATTTTTATCTTTCTCGAATCAAATAAAATTTGTAATCATACAAATCTGTAAAGTGATGCATAATGAATACATCGGCTTATATAGCCACATACAAGACTGGCACGCTAAATACGTGACTCTGTCTGCAAAGTCTCTAACATAAATCATTATACCATGACATGGATACTCTGACTCGGCAACACTCCGGAAAGAAATGGAGCTCGCCAATCCCGCTAGAACATCTTCTAGCAATGTCTTCTACTCATCTGTATGCACCTGCGCGGCATGAAACGCAGCGCCCACAAGAAGGGGCGTCAGTACGAATAACGTACTGAGTATGTAAGGCATGAGTAACAATATGACATAGATATGAAAAGTAACAAGGAATAAGAGATAACCTGTACATTTGAGTGCCTCGTACGGCGGATGTCATGCATGCTTAGCCTTTAAAAAAAACATTTCAATACATATACATAGTAACATGCCCGGCCATTAAGGCGCGGTGTGATATATAAATAGTAACATGCCCGGCCATTAAGGCTCGGTGTTATCATCATTAGCCTGCGTCCAGGCCTCCCGCGTCCGGGGCAATATCATAACATGCCCACTGCAGTGGTGTGCACATCTACGTGCCTGCCCGGCCGACTATAGCGCGGCGCGGTGTGGGAAAATACATACATATATATAAAGCATGCATAAGAGCCCAATCAAAAGCCACAACTATATCGGAGTGACGTAAGGTCGGTAGCCTCCGATTGTATTATGGAATAATCATCGTCGCTTTGTCTCACCTTGAAGGAACAATTATTTTAAGGTGAGACTATCGATGAAGAATATAATTAAGAGAAAATATAGAATAGGATCGTAAATCTCATAAGGCATCAATTCATATACTTTGGAAGATTTAGAAATAAAGTCACCATTCATGAATAGATTGAGAAATCAATAAATAGCTTGACATTCTCATATCGTCATTGAAATCATAAACTTGAAACCTTTAAACATAAGATCATTCTCATCATAGTCATCAAAATGATATTCTCACTTTTGACATCATCGTTGTCATTGAAAAACATAGCCTTTGCCGTTATCATAAGATCTCACATAATCACAAACTTTGGTTTGGAAAATACGAATATTTTGGAAAACACTTCTGGAATATCAAGAAGGAAATTATGCCTTGGAAGCTGGGACATTTAACTATTGATGTCGAGCAAAATATGGAAACATTTATGAAACCATAAACTAAAGATCATGCCTTTGAAAGAAAGGGATGAGCCTTAACATACCTGGAAGAAAATTCTCGACTTCTAACTTACTTCCCGTCTTGCACATCTCTTAAGAATTATTCATAACCTCGTAATCTACATATATAACCATTCATAATATCATTAGAATCATCATCATACGCTCGACTCGAAACTTTGATTAAAATCCTTTTAAGGTTCTGTCGAAATTCGGGCAGCATTTCCCCTGTTTATATGCCTCGCCCGAAATTCCAATTCAATAACCAACAACATCAACAACAATACCAATAGTCGTAATATCATTTCCAACACCAACATATGCCATAAAACAACCCACACACTATTTTCCAAATTTCTCAACCAACCCACTTGTGATACGATTATTTAATAACCTTTACTTTCGTAAGGAAATTGAAATTAATACTAACACATCAATAACAACATCCTCAACATCCTACAAGATGATTATATACATATTTTATCCAAAATTTTCTTCAAACCTCAATCCATAATTCAACAACATCAAAACACCAACCTACAACTCTATTCTTGCAATTATTCCTTAATCAAACTTGATAAAGAGAGAGATTTGAAGATTCATACCTTATTTTTACCAAAGTAACAAGATCTTCAAAAAATTTTCACTTTCTCCCAAGCTCCTCCAACTCCAAAATGAAATCATATTTGTGACTATGCGTTGCCCGGACTTCGATTAGTACTTGTAGCTTCAAAATTCACTCAAAATCCTCACTTTTATGTGGGATTTAAGGGCCCTTTTTCTTGCTGATTTTTCTGGAGTGTTTTGGAACATTTTGGATGAATAAAATGGGGTTTTACCCCTTTTACAGTAAGTTGGGTCGGTACTGTAGCTACATTACTGTAGTAGTACTGTAGTGGTACTGTAGCGTCCTGTTTCTGCGCGACAGTTCGGTTTGTAACGTCTATAATTCTCTACTCCGATGTCCTATCAACAATCGGTTTGTTGCAGTATAATCTAGACTCGACGAACTTCATTTTAGGATTTTAAAACACCTTAAAACTCCAAATATACATGGAGATATACCCCTCCAAAGTTGACTAAAAATCCTTCCAGCATTTCTCAAATTTTCGTCGAACTTATTTTCTTCAATTTGCTCGATCTCAAAATATTCCGAAACTCTCCATACATGATATTTTTCACTTATTATACTAATAATGGCCATGTTCTCGTGTTTCAAAATACTCTTTCCCGATTACGGCTTACGAGATAGTAATCATCCTTTATTTAAACAATATACTTAATAATGTCTCGTTCCTCATACTCCAAAGTTATTTTGCCCAGTCATAACTCGATATACTTACATTCAAATTTAACTAGGGCTTCTCCGAGGTACGGGGTGTAACAACGGACCTCTTTCGAAAATTCATCGATTTCGAGATGTTCGGATGGTCGTTTAGAACTTGTTTGTATATCTAGTTCGGTTCCCAATGTAGTTGGATGCATTTTGGGACTTGGGCTGGAAAATTGGAAATGAAGTATCGGGGGTTGACTCGGTCAACGAGACCTCTGTTGGAAATTCCGAGGCCACGAGTGTGTTCGTAGCGTGTTTTTATGTGGGTCTGTATATATATGTGGTTTGTGAGAAGATGGCCTCGGGATTTCGGTTGGAACTTGGAAAACTTTTGGAATTCTAGTACCTAGTGTCCGCCAGAGCGGCACCAGTACCGTCCCAGCGGCACCGCTGTTGCGGTGGGATGGCTGCTGGGGCGGCCAACTGTGTTCAGCCTAGACCGCCCCGATGGTTTGGGAAGGCACCGTGGCGGCCCCGATGCCGCCGTGGTGGTATCGGGCCTGTTATTTCATTAAGTGTGTATTAAAAATCCCTAAGTCTATCATTTATCTCTATTCCAAAATTTGAGCTCTTGGGAACTATTCTTGGGGATTATTGGTGAAGATTCTTAGTGGTAAGTTTTCCTAACCCTCTTGCTATTTCATTGTTACTAATCACCTTAGAATTCCTCTTTCCTTGTTAATTCTTTAGTAATGGAAGATTAAAAGTGGGTTTTGATGAATTTTCTATCTCGGCTTATTAATGGTGAAATTGATGGCGAGATTATGATATATCTAAGGTTATTAATCATATATCATCCATTATTAGTGTTGAATCCTTGAATCTAAGAGTTAGGGTTTATACCCAAAATTGGGGGTTTTACTTGAAATTCAGAATTATGAATCCTTGAGTTATTTAGCAATTAGCTATTGGGTTTTGATCACCTAGTGCTTAGTTTGATATTTTACTCCCGAATTTCCCGTTTTGACCTTGTGGGCCCTGTTTCCCCAAATTTAGGGTTGGTTTTGACCTAATTTGAATTATAACAATATAGGTATCATTCTTTATGATTCTAATCTAGATTTTGAATATGCCTAGACTTGTTTGATCTTAAGGCTCAGCGGAAGGGCAAGGCTAGAGAGTGATGGTTGGTGTTTGCCGTTCGGCCATCCAGATAGGTTATGGCTTACCCTTGGTGAGACTTTGTGTAGTGAAGCATATATTTAGATGACATTGTCGGAGACAAGATGTGAACCTACGGGTATGAAGTTGGGTTAGATATTGCCTTAGGTTGGGCCCTGTTGTGTGATTGGGGCTAGCCACCCGGTTGTGTTGTGATTGTTTATTCTATTGTGATTGGTTTGATGCCACGAGATTAATAGTAGTTATTGGGAACTGTTGTTGCATCTTGATTGCGATGTTGTTGTACCTCACTTTTTGATGTTGATACGAGGATAGAGTTCCATATGACTTGTGTAGTCTTTCATGATATTGTTGGCGTACCCATGTTAATACTTGTGATATTGATCTAATTATTGATGTTGACACATAAATTGCACGCAATCTCATCCTTCATGATATACTGTTGATACATTGTGGTATTGATAAAACATTATGATGAGCTGCGCTCGATTTATGGATGACAGTGATGTGAGAGTCTGATATCCGATGTTTTTCCCGGAATCGTGGATTGAGTGAGTGCATGGACTCCGCGGGTCCCCCAAGGTGGTGCCGGTGAGAACCCTCCTTGGGCAACGATCGGGAGTCTCATCTATTTGTTGAGCAAAGATTCGGGACGAGTGACACTTAGACTTCGCGAGTCACCTTGGGTTGTGTTACCGAGATGTGGAGGTATTCCGTCCGGAGTACATATGTACACAGCATGGCATGACATTGTATTTGCATTCATACATTATTGCATTGCAATGCATCATGGCTTATATTGAGATGGTTTGGTGCTTTACTTGTGATGTTGGTTTTGGATTGCATTGCATCATGGCTTATATGCCTGAAATGACCTTTTTTCGAATTTTATATGTACCCAACTCCAAAAAACTTTTCCCACTTCATTCGAAACCATCGTTTTGGAGAGAAAATACCCTAGGGCATCCACTAAGCATCCAAGGTGAGTTCCTACTCAAGCCCCATTGATTATTACATCAATCTAACAAAAATTAACGCTAGAATCCCCATCTATTCCATAGATTATTGATTGAATCTTCGTCTTGGACAAAGGAACCCTAAAATCTGAATTCTAGAGGGTTGAACTTCAAAAAGGTAATGCTTCTACTCTCTAATCATTTATAGTTGTGAATTGATGAGCTCTTGGGAGAATTGTAAATGTGTTTGATAAAGAGAATTATATGAACTATGCTAGGATTTTGGATTGTTGACTTGGGATTGTTGTAATCACGTGGGTGATGAAGAATGATGTTAATTACATCTAATTGAGATTGTGGAATCAGCTAGAAGTAATAGAATGGAAATTGGGTGAAAAAAACACCATTAGTGAAAGTTGTGGAGCTTCATGCCCACCAAGTGTTTGATAAAATGCTTAGATGGCCAAAGCATGAATATTGTTGCTAATATGGAATCCCTTTGACTTGTATTGCTATAGATTAAAGTTGAAAGAGTTGACGAACATTGTACTACGCTCAGAGGACATAATTAAGGTATGTGAGGCTAACTCTCTACGTTTGGGAACGCTGATAATTGTCCCTACGAAACGGTTTATTGATCATTACAGTTGCCTCAGAATTACAGCTATGCTTTAGTGTTATATCCCGCATTTTGTGCAATCGGATAATTCAAGACAATTGCGGGAAGACAACAAGCAAGGCCAAATTTAATTTTGTTTGGCATATGAGTTGCTTATGAAAAATTTAGAAGTGGAAATAATGAGGAAGGTCAAGGGCATAAAGGGAAATTTGCAATATGACTCGTGGATATACGGAGGAAGACGAAGGATAAAATTGGAAATTTGAAAAATTAAAATTTGTCATGAAGTGCCAAATCAAATGGGCTAGAGCACTTTGGGCCAAGGTTGGCCATCTAACCTCTTTCTTGATGGGCCAAGCCCATATGGGGGTAAAATTGATAACCCAAAAGATGACTTATAAGTCATCTTATTCACCTAATTTCTCTAGAAAGTTCAAGAAACAAGAACAAGAGAAAAGGAGGAGAAACTTGAAGGCCATTTCGGCCAAAAGCAAAAAACCAACAAGAAAATTTACAAAACTTCCTTCAAAAATTGTTCTCTACTAATTGGAGGGCCCTTAACAAGGTGGAGTGTTCATTGGAACAAGAAGATTTCATATTCTTGCAAGTTACAATTCTAGTCAAGTGGGGAGTCAAGAAGAAAGGTAAGAATCAACTTATCTTTATGTGTTATAGGTGATTATGTATGTTGTAGTATGTAAAGGTTGATGAAATCCATGGAAGTGTGGAAAACATGTTGTGGCCGTGAGTGTGTGGCCGTGTATACATGATGTTTAGCCGTGTATATTTGCTAAATTGTAGAGGAATGGTGAGCAAGTTTTATTTAGTGTTTTGGTTGTTGTTGTGTTGTGGATCCTTTGTTGTTAATTAATGCTTAATGACCTTAGTGGAGTTGTAGAAGTTGGAGACTTATTTAGAAGTTTATGTATATTGAATGTGATGTTCTTGTATGTATGAAAGACAATGATATTGGTATGGTGTCGTTGGAATATATATATATATATTATTAGGTTGTTATTGTTTTATTGGAGTTGGAAGGTTTTGAAGAAAGTAGTATATTGATTGAGTTGTTATGATGTATCTTGGGTTGAATATGGAAATTGTTAGTATGGTTGTTGACATTATGTTGATAGTTTGGCCGGGTTGAATTCCTGGATTGTTGTTGATTAAAAATTGGTTAAGTTGAATTTTGGGAATGGTGTATTTACAGGGGAAGTGTTGCCGAAATTTCAGTAGCCAAGTATTATCTTAAGATTCCAATTCTAAATGCTCTAACCAAAGTTTGGTAAATATGACCAATTTGTAGATTTTGGCGGATTTGCAACTTGAATTTGGAATAGCATAAGGAGCGGAAAGAGGTATGTAAGGTTTACTCTTCTTTCTATGGCATGTCTTAGATGTAATAAGTCGGATACGAGCCGCGGGGACAACTCCGTTCTCCGGAATCCGCACCCAAAGTTTTCCACGTTTCGTTCAATAGAATTGAACTAAATTTTGCAAAATGTTAGAAAGACTTCCTAAATATCTAGAGCTCGCATAGAGAGGTCCCGACTACCCTAAAACCCTCCCAGGAGACGTCATGAAATGTAACGAACGTGAATTTGATATGCCTCCTCATTTGACCCGAGGTGGGCCCATGGATCCCAGATTTTATTTATTTATTGTTCCGGTTGACCTATTTTGAAGTAGAACCTAAAGGAAACCTTTGATCCTTATACCGCTTAACTAATGACCAGTATTGTAGCTATTCTAATGAGAATAATCCTACGACGATAATGATAATGACGATGTAAGAAAGAGAATATGTCTATGACGAGAACGACGAGAATAATTGCATGTCTAAAAGCCTTAAGTGAAGGATTCAGTATGAATACAAGAATGATGGACTAGTTCTTGAGTCCAACTCTATTCCTTTGACATGACTCTATTTTCCAAAGACCCTAGGGTGCACGAAGTAATGTTTTATGAGTTTTACGATCTTGTCCCATGATCTCTCTTAATGCTATTCTTCATTGTTAGTCTCGCCTCATAATACTAATTCCTTCAAGGTGAGACATAACGATCATGATTATTTCATAATGTAATCGGAGGCTACCGACCTTACGTCACTCCGACCTGGACATGGTTTTCTTGGACTCTCGAGCGTGTTGTATGCATGTTATAAGTATATGTATATGATAAAAGAACCAGAGCGCTATAGACGCTGATGTATGTACATGACACACGTATACGCATATGATGAAAGAGCCAGAGCGCTATAGACGCTGATATATGTACATGATGTATGCATACGTATACGGGGAAGATGGAGATAAGGGCAGCGCGTTATATACGCATATCCACCTGATCAGTTGGCATTATATGACATGATATCGTCCCGGACGCGGGATGCCCTGACGTGGGATGTGTATATTTATGGTTAAATGGATCGGCTGCCGACGCCTCGGCAATATGATATGTCCTATTTTTATATATATATATATATATATGAACAAGGAAAGATTTTTAAAGGAAAGTTAAGCATGCATAGCATCTGCCAAGGGCATATATATATACAGGTTATGTTTCTACCTCAGGACAGGTGCTATTACTCTTTTATGACGTTATTCCCGTCTTATATTTTCCGTATGCTATTATTCATGCCTTACATACTCGGTACATTATTCGTACTGACGTCCCTTCTTATGGACGCTGCGTTTCATGCCGCGCAGGTCAGCAGACAGGCGGGTTTGATTCTTAAGAGCTCTACCAGCAGCATTTGACAGCGCTCCAATTGTTCTAGAGCCTCACTTCCTTGGTACTATTTTGTGTATATATATATATATATTCGGGCACGGCAGTACTCGGCCCTTTCTATGTATATGTGTACTATGTCTAGAGGCTCGTAGACAGATATGTACAGTTAGATGTCTTGTATTTTGAATTGTTCGCGTCTCTGTATAATGTGATAGTAACGCTTACTAGTCTATGTTTATGATGACGCTGCTAATGTTAATGTTCAGCAACAAAAACAAAATGTATAGTACAGTTCCTACGGCCCGCTGAGAAGTAAGGGTACAATGATAGATACGGGGTGCTCGGTACAAGTATCGGGTACTCGTCACGGCCCCTAGTCGGGTCGTGACAGAAGTGGTATCAGAGCAGTTAGGTCCTAGGGGTTTGTCTACGAGTCGTGTCCAGTAGAGTCTTGTTTATGGGTGTGTAGCGCGCCACACTTACAAACAGGAGGCTACAGGGCATTTAGGAAATATGACCTTCTTTGTACTCAAGATCGTGCGATAAAGCTATGCTACCAGGTTTCCATATTCTTTTCCTAATCCTGTGTTATGGTTTCAGTAATGTCGCCAAAGAAGAAAGCTAGGGCGGCCCAGAAGGGCGAGACGGTGGCTGGAAGAAGAGTTGAACGGGGGCTAGAAGAAGGAGAATCTCATAATGAAGCTCCCCCTCAGACTTTTCCTGCTCCCCCTGCACCAGCAGAGCAGGAAAGAGTTCCAGCTCCAGCCCCCGCACCTCCAGTTTCACCGCTAGCAGCTCCGGGCCAGCAGATGGCCGAGGCCATCCAGTTGTTGACTCAGCTAGTTGCCGCACAGGCTCAGCGGCAAGATGCAGTCCCGGGATACCGAGCGGTAAGTGCAAGGGCCCGCGACTTTATCACCCTGAAGCCTCCAGAGTTTTATGGATCAAAACTAGAGGAGGACCCGCAGAGTTTTATAGACGAGATACTGAGGACTCTGGGGATCATACATGCTTCGGATACGGAATCCGTAGAGTTGGCTTCATACAGACTGCGGGATGTGGCAGTTCTGTGGTATAATAGCTGGATACCTTCGAGGGGAGCAAATGCACCCCCTCCGGTTTGGCAGGAGTTTACTGAAGCATTTCTACGACATTTCCTACCACCAGAGGTTCGACGAGCTCGAGCCGATATGTTCTTGAACCTTAGACAGGGAAATATGAGTGTTCGAGAATACAGCCTTCGTTTCAACTCACTAGCCAGGTATGCCCCAGCCCTGATAGCTGATAGGGGAGATCATGTACACCTATTCGTGAGTGGGCTAGGGCCACATTTAGTTAAGGAGTGCCTGACGGCTTCACTCCAGGATGGGATGACTATTACCCGCATCCAGGCCCACGCCCAAAATCTGGAAGAGCAGTACCAGTCACAGAGAGAGGGGCGTTATCCAGATAGGGGTTCCAGAAAAAAGGGGCAGATTTCCCAGGGCCAGAAGCGAGTATAGAGGGGGACAGGCACAGGAGCAATTTAGGTATTCAGACCAATCGACGGCCAGTGCACCTCCTCGATTTGCGGATAGGGGATTTGACCGTTCTACTCACTCGAGACCAGATCAGGGTACTAGAGCTTCAGGATCCCAGTATAGAGTTGATCCTAGCAGGATGATGCCACCCCTGCCACGGTGTGCTCGATGTGGTAGGCCACACTCTGGAGAGTGTCGCGCAGGTACAGGTGCTTGTTATACTTGTGGGCGGGTTGGCCATTTGATGCGTGATTGCCCACTGAGGTATGAGGGAGACCAAGCCCAGCCCGCCGGGTCCGCGGTTGGTTCCACGTCGACCGTACGCCCTCCTGGACAGACGTCCCAAGCTCCAATGGGCCGCGGCCGAGGTAGAGGAGGGGCACCTAGTTCAGCCGGCCCTCCACACCGCCTATATGCATTGACAGGACGACAGGACCCTGAGCCTTCCGCAGACGCGGCCACAGGTACTTTTTCGGCACCTTCTATGATATGCGTGTTAATTGATTCGGATTCTATCTTATCCTACACTGCCCTTTGTATTGCTGAACATATTAAGAATTCGGAAATTAGGACGAAAAGTAGCCATACGCACAGGTAAAAAGACGAATACTAGAGATTGCGGAGGTTAGAACTGTAAACAAAAGAAAAGACGTGTTACGCGGGCATTTCGAAAACTGCTAAGACCCCAACTCGTTCCATATTATGTGATATAAGTAGTGCGGGGGAGTGGAGGCGAAAATACTAACGCTAAGACACTGAAATGCATCAAAGTTTCAAGGTTAAGCGTGCTAGGGTGAGAGCAATATCACGATGGGTGACCCCCTGGGAAATATGCTGAAAATTTCGTAAATGTGAAAACAAGAGACGAACGTGAAATTAGGTGGCCTAAAGTGAATTAGAGTGCGTGAAGTGAGTAGAAACCCTATAGAAGTCGTGTAAGTCAAGACAGACTAAACTAGCAGAAGGGGAGAAAGCATGACAGAACTTCAGGACTAAAGAAAGTTTGATTAGTGCTTGGAAGTGGTTGTACGTAAAACAGTGGTAGGAATGTATATATGTATATGACATCTTATCTGTGACTATAGAACCCTAACAAATAGTGTCGCGATACATGGAATATGCTAGTCGAACGAATATCCGAAAGACGTGATGAAGGAGATAAGTATGGATGTCACAGGGTAAGACCGATGCCGAACCCATGCTAGTTAAGGCTAGAAAACCCTAATATGGTGATATACGGGAACATATATATAGCAAGGGAATAGACGCGACAAACTCTGCAAAGAAGGAATTACAATTGTAAAAGGATCGCAGAAGGCAACCTAAGTTCCTGGAAGGGATATGTTAAGCGGCATGTGAGATATCTACGAAGGAGACCTCCCCGAGGTATTATAAAACACTATGAGACCAGTTTAACATTCGAGGATGAATGTTCTAAAGGGGGGAGGATGTTATATCCCGCATTTTGTACAATCGGATAATTCAAGACAATTGCGGGAAGACAACAAGCAAGGCCATATTTTATTTTGTTTGGCATATGAGTTGCTTATGAAAAATTTAGAAGTGGAAATAATGAGGAAGGTCAAGGACATAAAGGGAAATTTGCAATATGACTCGTGGATATATGAAGGAAGACGAAGGATAAAATTGGAAATTTGAAAAATTAAAATTTGTCATGAAGTGCCAAATCAAATGGGCTAGACCACATTGGGCCAAGGTTGGCCATCTAACCTCTTTCTTGATGGGCCAAGCCCATATGGGGGTAAAATTGATAACCCAAAAGATGACTTATAAGTCATCTTATTCACCTAATTTCTCTAGAAAGTTCAAGAAACAAGAACAAGAGAAAAGGAGGAGAAACTTAAAGGCCATTTCGGCCAAGAGCAAAAAACCAACAAAACAATTTACAAAAATTCCTTCAAAATTTGTTCTCTACTAATTGGAGGGCCCTTAACAAGGTGGAGTGTTCATTGGAACAAGAAGATTTCATATTCTTGCAAGTTACAATTCTAGTCAAGTGGGGAGTCAAGAAGAAAGGTAAGAATCAACTTATCTTTATGTGTTATAGGTGATTATGTATGTTGTAGTATGTAAAGGTTGATGAAATCCATGGAAGTGTGGAAAATATGTTGTGGCCGTGAGTGTGTGGTGTGTATATGTGGCCGTGTATACATGATGTTTAGCCGTGTATATTTGCTAAATTGTAGAGGAATGGTGAGAAAGTTTTATTTAGTGTTTTGGTTGTTGTTGTGTTGTGGATCCTTTGTTGTTAATGAATGCTTAATGACCTTAGTGGAGTTGTAGAAGTTGGAGACTTATTTAGAAGTTTATGTATATTGAATGTGATGTTCTTGCATGTATGAAAGACAATGATATTGGTATGGTGTCGTTGGAATATATATATATATTATTAGGTTGTTATTGTTTTATTGGAGTTGGAAGGTTTTGAAGAAAGCTGTATATTGATTGAGTTGTTATGATGTATCTTGGGTTGAATATGGAAATTGTTAGTATGGTTGTTGACATTATGTTGATAGTTTGGCCGGGTTGAATTCCCAGATTGTTGTTGCTTAAAAATTGGTTAAGTTGAATTTTGGGAATGGTGTATTTACAGGGGAAGTGCTGCCGAAATTTCGGTAGCCAAGTATTATCTTAAGATTCCAATTCTAAATGCTCTAACCAAAGTTTGGTAAATATAACCAATTTGTAGATTTTGGCGGATTTGCAACTTGAATTTGGAATAGCATAAGGAGCGGAAAGAGGTATTTAAGGTTTACTCTTCTTTCTATGGCATGTCTTAGATGTAATAAGTCGGATACGAGCCGCGGGGACAACTCCATTCTCCGGAATCCGCACCCAAAGGTTTTCACGTTTCGTTCAATAGAATTGAACTAAATTTTGCAAAATGTTAGAAAGACTTCCTAAATATCTAGAGCTCGCATATAGAGGTCCTGACTACCCTAAAACCCTCCCAGGAGACGTCATGAAATGTAACGAACGTGAATTTGATATGCCTCCTCATTTGACCCGAGGTGGGCCCATGGATCCCAGATTTTATTTATTTATTGTTCCGGTAAACCTATTTTGAAGTAGAACCTAAAGGAAACCTTTGATCCTTATACCGCTTATCTAATGACCAGTAATGTAACTATTCTAATAAGAATAATCCTACGACGATAATGATAATGACGATGTAAGAAAGAGAATATGTCTATGACGAGAACGACGAGAATAATTGCATGTCTAAAAGCCTTAAGTGAAGGATTCAGTATGAATACAAGAATGATGGACTAGTTCTTGAGTCCAACTCTATTCCTTTTACATGACTCTATTTTCCAAAGACCCTAGGGTGCACGAAGTAATGTTTTATGAGTTTTACGATCTTGTCCCATGATCTCTCTTAATGCTATTCTTCATTGTTAGTCTCGCCTCATAATACTAATTCCTTCAAGGTGAGACATAACGATCATGATTATTTCATAATGTAATCGGAGGCTACCGACCTTACGTCACTCCGACCTGGACATGGTTTTCTTGGACTCTCGAGCGTGTTGTATGCATGTTATAAGTATATGTATATGATAAAAGAACCAGAGCGCTATAGACGCTGATGTATGTACATGACACACGTATACGCATATGATGAAAGAGCCAGAGCGTTATAGACGCTGATATATGTACATGATGTATGCATATGTATACGGGGAAGATGGAGATAAGGGCAGCGCGTTATATACGCATATCCACCTGATCAGTTGGCATTATATGACATGATATCGTCCCGGATGCGGGATGCCCGGACGCGGGATGTGTATATTTATGGTTAAATGGATCGGCTGCCGACGCCTCGGCAATATGATAAGTCCTATTTATATATATATATATATATATATATATATATATATATATATATATATATATATATATATATGAACTAGGAAAGATTTTTAAAGGAAAGTTAAGCATGCATAGCATCTGCCAAGGGCATATATATATACAGGTTATGTTTCTACCTCAGGACAGGTGCTATTACTCTTTTATGACGTTATTCCCGTCTTATATTTTCCGTATGCTATTATTCATGCCTTACATACTCGGTACATTATTCGTACTGACGTCCCTAATTGTGGACGCTGCGTTTCATGCCGCGCAGGTCAGCAGACAGGCGGGTTTGATTCTTAGGAGCTCTACCAGCAGCATTTGACAGCGCTCCAATTGTTCCGGAGCCTCACTTCCTTGGTACTATTTTGTGTATATATATATATATATTCGGGCACGGCAGTACTCGGCCCTTTCTATGTATATGTGTACTATGTCTAGAGGCTCGTAGACAGATATGTACAGTTAGATGTCTTGTATTTTGAATTGTTCGCGTCTCTGTATAATGTGATAGTAACGCTTACTAGTCAATGTTTATGATGACACTGCTAATGTTAATGTTCAGCAACAAAAAAAAAATGTATAGTACAGTTCCTATAGCCCGCTGAGAAGTAAGGGTACAATGATAGATACGGGGTGCTCGGTACAAGTATCGAGTACTCGTCACGGCCCCTAGTCGGGTCGTGACATTTAGTTTCCACGAATAGCTGCAGCATCGTTGTTCTCCCGTTTCATTATTTCTTCATGACTATCATTCTGAACGTTGTGGACCCAGAACGTAATCTAAATAGACTTGTGTTTCATACCCATGAGTCTCAGTCTAGAAATTTAGTACGCTTAGAAACAACCAAGACTTCAGTCCCCATAGTCAGTTCTAGAATATATGTCTCAGTTCAGTATTATTCATCATTCCAATAGTCTCAGTCTTTAATAATAATTAATGAATAATTGAACATATATGATTGCTCAAGGGCACAGTCTTATGTATACGTATACTTGGCCGAGGCCACCGACTGATGCACTACTTGGCCGAGGCCATAGTTGTGCAATTATTTTTGGCCGAGGCCCCACATATATAAATAAAGATATACAAATGCTTCATATACAGAACAAGGAGTATTCATAACTCTCTTCCCTTGCTATTTCAGTTTATAGTTTCAGTACGGTTGTAGTTTCAATCTCAACATGTATTACCAGTTATTATTATTTGGGCTGCCCCTTTTCCCGAGAATCCAATTTACAGTTATTTCTTTCAGTTGCTTTACATACCAATGCAATTCAAATGTACTGACATCCCCTTTTATTGCGCAGGGGCCTGCATTTCACGATGCAGGTACAGTTTTACAGTGCGACGGATCTGCTTGCTAGGATTTCCAGTATCAGCTGATTGGTGAGCCCCAGTCTTTCGGGGTCTTATCATTGCTTTACAGTCTTTCAGTATTTACAGACAGTTAGTGTTTTCAGTACTTCATAGATGCTTCATAGACTATAGTTGCAATCAGTCAGAGGTTTAGCAGGCTTTTGTGTTAGCCTTTTCGGCCACTTATTCAGACTTTCGGGCATATCCATTATTTCCGCATTTATGATATTTTAGACAGAATTGTTGTAATCACGTGGGTGATGAAGAATGATGTTAATTACATCTAATTGAGATTGCGGAATCAGCTAGAAGTAATAGAATGGAAATTGGTGAAGAAAACACCATTAATGAAGATTGTGGAGCTTCATGCCCACCAAGTGTTTGATAAAATGCTTAGATGGCCAAAGCATGAATATTGTTGCTAATATGGAATCCCTTTGACTTTTATTGCTATAGATTAAAGTTGAAAGAGTTGATGAACATTGTACTACGCTCAGAGGCCAGAATTAAAGTAGGTGAGGCTAACTCTCTACGTTTGGGAACGCTGATAATTGTCCCTACGAAATGGTTTATTGATCATTACAGTTGCCTCAGAATTACAGTTATGCTTTAGTTTCCATGAATAGCTGCAGCATTGTTATTCTCCCGTTTCATTATTTCTTCATGACTTTCATTCGGAACGTTGTGGACCCAGAACGTAATCTAAATAGACTTGTGTTTCATACCCATGTGTCTCAGCTTAGAAATTTAGTACGCTTAGAAACAACCAAGACTTCAGTCCCCACATTCAATTCTAGAATATGTGTCTCAGTTCAGTATTATTCATCATTCCAATAGTCTCAGTCTTTAATAATAATTAATGAATAATTGGACATATATGATTGCTCAAGGGCACAGTCTTATGTATACGTATACTTGGCCGAGGCCACCGACTGATGCACTACTTGACCGAGGCCATAGTTGTGCATTTATTTTGGGCCGAGGCCCCACATATATAAATAAAGATAAAAAAATTCTTCAGATACAGAACAGAGAGTATTCGTAACTCTCTTCCCTTGCTATTTCAGTTTATAGTTTCAGAACGGTTGTAGTTTCAATCTCAACATGTATTACCAGTTATTATTATTTGGGCTACCCCTTTTCCCGAGAATACCATTTACAATTATTTCTTTCGGTTGCTTTACATACCAGTGCAATTCAAATGTACTGACATCCCCTTTTATTGCGCGGGGGCCTGCATTTCACGATGCAGATACTGTTTTACAGGGCGACGGATCTGCTTGCTAGGATTTCCAGTATTAGCGGAATGGTGAGCCCAGTCTTTCGGGGCCTTATCATTACTTTACAGTCTTTCAGTATTTATAAACAGTTAGTGTTTTCAGTACTTCATAGATGCTTCATAGACTGTAGTTGCAATCAGTCAGATGTTTAGCAGGCTTTTGTGTTAGCCTTTTCAGCCACTTATTCAGACTTTCGGGCATATCCATTATTTCCGCATTTATGATATTTCAGACAAAATTGTTGTAATCACGAGGGTGATGAAGAATGATGTTAATTACATCTAATTTAGATTGTGGAATCAGCTAGAAGTAACAGAATGGAAATTGGTGAAGAAAACACCATTAATGAAGGTTGTGGAGCTTCATGCCCACCAAGTGTTTGATAAAATGCTTAGATGGCCAAAGCATGAATATTGTTGCTAATATGGATTCCCTTTGACTTGTATTGCTATAGTTTAAAGTTGAAAGAGTTGATGAACATTGTACTACGCTCAGAGGCCAGAATTAAGGTATGTGAGGCTAACTCTCTAGGTTTGGGAACGTTGATAATTCTCCCTACGAAACGGTTTATTGATCATTACAGTTGCCTCAGAATTACAGTTATGCTTTAGTTTCCATGAATAGCTCCAGCATCGTTGTTCTTCAGTTTCATTATTTGTTCATGACTTTCATTCTGAACGTTATGGACCCAGAATGTAATCTAAACAGAATTGTCTTTCATACCCATGAGTCTCAGTCTATAAATTTAGTACACTTAAAAATAACCAAGACTTCAGTCCCGACAGTCAGTTCTAGAATATGTGTCTCAGTTCAGTATTATTCATCATTCCAGTGGGCGCAGTCTTAAATAATAATTAATGAATAATTGAACATATATGATTGCTCAAGGGCACAGGCTTATGTATGCGTATACTTGGCCGAGGCCATCGACTGATGCACTACTTGGCCGAGGCCATATTTGTGCATTTATTTTGGGCCGAGGCCCCACATATATAAATAAAGATAAACAAATGCTCAGATACAGAACAGAGAGTATTCTTATCTCTCTTCCCTTGCTATTTCAATTTATAGTTTCAGTACGGTTGTAGTTTTAATCTCAGCATGTATTACCAGTTATTATTACTGGGCTGCCCCTTTTCCCGAGCATTCCAGTTACAGTTATTTCTTTCAGTTGTTTTACATACCAGTGCAATTCAAATGTACTGATGTCCCCTTTTGTTTCCCGGGGGCCTGCATTTCACGATGCAGATACAGGTTTACAGGGCGACGGATCTACTTGCTAGGATTTCCAGTATCAGCTGATTGGTGACCCAAGTCTTTCGGGGCCTTATCATTACTTTACAGTCTTTCAGTATTTACAAATGGTCAGTGTTTTCAGTACTTCATAGAGGCTTCATATACTATAGTTGCAATCAGTCAGATGTTTAGCAGGCTTTTGTGTTGGCTTTTTCGGCCACTTATTCAGACTTTCAGGCTTATTCATTATTTTCGCAGTTATGATATTTCAGATAGAATTGTTGTAATCACGTGGGTGATGAAGAATGATGTTAATTACATCTAATTTAGATTGTGGAATCAGCTAGAAGTAATAGAATGGAAATTGGTGAAGAAAACACCATTAATGAAGGTTGTGGAGCTTCATGCCCACCAAGTGTTTGATAAAATGCTTAGATGGCCCAAGCATGAATATTGTTGCTACTATGGAATCCCTTTGACTTATATTATTATAGATTAAAGTTGAAAGAGTTGACGAACGTTGTACTACGCTCAGAGGCCAAAACTAAGGTATGTGAGGCTAACTCTCTACGTTTGGGAACGCCTATAATTCTCCCTACGAAACGATTTATTGGTCATTACAGTTGCCTCAGAATTACAGTTATGCTTTTGTTTCCATGAATAGTTGCAGCATCATTGTTCTCCAGTTTCATTATTTGTTCATGACTTTCCTTCCGAATGTTGTGGACCCAGAACGTAATCTAAATAGACTTGTGTTTCATACCCATGAGTCTCAGTCTAGAAATTTAGTACGCTTAGAAACAACCAAGACTTCAGTCCCCACAGTCAGTTCTAGAATATGTTTCTCAGTTTAGTATTATTCATCATTCCAGTGGCCTCAGTCTTAAATAATAATTAATGAATAATTGAACATATATGATTGCTCAAGGGCACAGGCTTATGTATACGTATACTTGGCCGAGGCCATCGACTGTTGAACTACTTGGCCGAGGCCATAGTTGTGGATTTATTTTGGGCTGAGGCCCCACATGTATAAATAAAGATAAACAAATGCTTCAGATACAGATCAGAGAGTATTCTTAACTCTCTTCCCTTGCTATTTCAGTTTATAGTTTCAGTACGGTTGTAGTTTCAATCTCAGCATGTATTACCAGTTAATATTACCGGGCTGCCCCTATTCCCGAGCATCCCATTTACAGTTATTTCTTTCAGTTGCTTTAAATACCAGTGCAATTCAATTGTACTGACGTCCCCTTTTATTGCCTGGGGGCTTGCATTTCACGATGCAGATACAGGTTTACAGGGCGACGGATCTGCTTGCTAGGATTGGCAGTATCAGCTGATTGGTGAGCCCAGTCTTTCGGGGCCTTATCATTACTTTACAGTCTTTCAGTATTTACAGACAGTCAGTGTTTTCAGTACTTCATAGAGGCTTCATAGACTATAGTTGCAATCAGTCAGATGTTTAGCAGGCTTTTGTGTTGGCCTTTTCGGCCACTTATTCAGACTTTCGGGCTTATTCATTATTTCCGCATTTATGATATTTCAGACAAAATTGTTGTAATCACGTGGGTGATGAAGAATTATGTTAATTACATCTAATTGAGATTGTGGAAGCATCTAGAACTAATAGAATGGAAATTGGTGAAGAAAACACCATTAATGAAGGTTGTGGAGCTTCATGCCCACCAAGTGTTTGATAAAATGCTTAGCTGGCCAAAGCATGAATATTGTTGCTAATATGGAATCCCTTTGACTTGTATTGCTATAGATTAAAGTTGAAAGAGTTGACCAACGTTGTACTACGCTCAGATGCCAGAATTAAGGTATGTGAGGCTAACTCTCTACGTTTGGGAACGCTGATAATTCTCCCTACGAAACGGTTTATTGAAAATTACAGTTGCCTCAGAATTACAGTTAGGCTTTAGTTTACATGAATAGCTCCAGCATCATTGTTCTCCAGTTTCATTATTTGTTCATGACTTTCATTCCAAACGTTGTGGACCCAGAACATAATCTAAATAGACGTGTGTTTTATAACCATGAGTCTCAGTCTAGAAATTTAGTACGCTTAGAAACAACCAAGACTTCAGTCCCCACAGTCAGTTCTAGAATATGTTTCTCAGTTCAGTATTATTCATCATTCCAGTGGTCTCAGTCTTAAATAATAATTAATGAATAATTGAACATATATGATTGCTCAAGGGCACAGGCTTATGTATACGTATACTTGGCCGAGGCCATCGACTGATGAACTACTTGGCCGAGGCCATAGTTGTGGATTTATTTTGGGCTGAGGCCACACATGTATAACTAAAGATAAACAAATGCTTCAGATACAGAACAGAGAGTATTCTTAACTCTCTTCCCTTACTATTTCAGTTTATAGTTTCAGTACGGTTGTAGTTTCAATCTCAGCATGTATTACCAGTTATTATTACTGGGCTGCCCCTTTTCCCGAGCATCCCATTTACAGTTATTTCTTTCAGTTGCTTTACATACCAGTGCAATTCAAGTGTACTGACGTCCCCTTTTATTGCCCGGGGGCTTGCATTTCACGATGCAGATACAGGTTTACAGGGCGACGGATCTGCTTGCTAGGATTTCCAGTATCAGCTGATTGGTGTGCCCCAGTCTTTCGGGGCATTATCATTACTTTACAGTCTTTCAGTATTTACAGACAGTCAGTGTTTTCAGTACTTCATAGATGCTTCATAGACTGTAGTTGCAATCAGTCAGATGTTTAGCAGGCTTTTGTGTTAGCCTTTTCGGCCACTTATTCAGACTTTCGGGCTTATTCATTATTTCTGGATTTTTATGATATTTCACACAAAATTGTTGTAATCACGTGGGTGATGAAGAATGATGTTAATTACATCTAATTGAGATTGTGGAATCATCTAGAAGTAATAGAATGGAAATTGGGTGAAGAAAACACCATTAATGAATGTTGTGGAGCTTCATGCCCACCAAGTGTTTGATAAAATGCATAGATGGCCAAAGCATGAATATTGTTGCTAATATGGAATCCCTTTGACTTGTATTGCTATAGATTAAAGTTGAAAGAGTTGACCAACGTTGTACTACGCTCAGAGGCCAGAATTAAGGTATGTGAGGCTAACTCTCTACGTTTGGGAACGCTGATAATTCTCCCTACGAAACGGTTTATTGATCAATACAGTTGCCTCAGAATTACAGTTATGCTTTAGTTTACATGAATAGCTCCAGCATCATTGTTCTCCAGTTTCATTATTTGTTCATGACTTTCATTCCGAACGTTGTGGACCCAGAACATAATCTAAATAGACGTGTGTTTCATACCCATGAGTCTCAGTCTAGAAATTTAGTACGCTTAGAAACAACCAAGACTTCAGTCCCCACAGTCAGTTCTAGAATATGTTTCTCAGTTTAGTATTATTCATCATTCCAGTGGCCTCAGTCTTAAATAATAATTAATGAATAATTGAACATATATGATTGCTCAAGGGCACAGGCTTATGTATACGTATACTTGGCCGAGGCCATCGACTGATGAACTACTTGGCCGAGGCCATAGTTGTGGATTTATTTTGGGCTGAGGCCACACATGTATAACTAAAGATAAACAAATGCTTCAGATACAGAACAGAGAGTATTCTTAACTCTCTTCCCTTGCTATTTCAGTTTATAGTTTCAGCGGTTGTAGTTTTAATCTCAGCATGTATTACCAGTTATTATTACTGGGCTGCCCCTTTTCCCGAGCATCCCAGTTACAGTTATTTCTTTCAGTTGTTTTACATACCAGTGCAATTCAAATGTACTGACGTCCCCTTTTGTTGCCCGGGGGCCTGCATTTCACGATGCAGATACAGGTTTACAGGGCGACGGATCTACTTGCTAGGATTTCCAGTATCAGCTGATTGGTGAGCCCCAGTCTTTCGGGGCATTATCATTACTTTACAGTCTTTCAGTATTTACAGATAGTCAGTGTTTTTAGTACTTCATAGAGGCTTCATAGACTATAGTTGCAATCAATCAGATGTTTAGCAGGCTTTTGTGTTAGCCTTTTCGGCCACTTATTCAGACTTTCGGGCTTATTCATTATTTCCGCATTTATGATATTTCACACAGAATCTTAGTAGATCAGCATGTGTTAGTATTATTTCTATTTAGTATATTTTGATGTCACATGTTGATTCAGCCAGCTAGTTGGTTCGCTCGGTCACATGCAGTCATACACCGAGTGTCGTGTTACGCCCAGGCCATGGTTCGAGGCATGACAGTTATATATTGTTGCTTAAGGTGAATCATATTGAGAGTTCTGGATTATCGCCATTGAGGTATGGATCGCTACGTAAGCTAAATCGTAATAATAACATTTAGATAATCGTAGATGGGTTATAAGTTATAATATTTTAGGTGAATTATGTCGATAGCCTTCAAGTAATCATTGATGGGTTATAGATGAATCATGTCGATAGATTATCAATTATTGTTATTGGTTTGTAGTACCTTACCTAAGATAAACCATATTGATAGCTTCAAGTGATCGATCGTAGATGGGTTATAGCTCTATACCTAATGTGAATTGTATCAGCAGTTCCAGAAAGATTGTTATTGGGTTACAGTGTTGTACTTAAGGTGAATTGTGCCGATTACAGTTACTATCTGAGATGAAGCATATGTTTGCTTCCAGATTTACCATCATCGGGATATAGTACTTTACTTAAAATGAACCGTATCGGAATAGGTATTCCAAGCTTTCCTAGAGAATCAGATCATTCAGGCGATATTGTGATGTGTCATAGACCTTCTGCTCGTATAAATGGTTTCTCTACTCTTACCGTCACGAGGTTCCTTATGTATTATGTTCCAACAATCTAGTCTCTTTATGGGTATCAATTTTCCATATGATACATAGAGTTCCTTGTGTTTGTCGATGACATTAAACTCCCTTTCATAAGAAGTTTATGCTTTATACGTTAAAGGAAATGTGTCCAAAAGTTTACGGTTTCAATAGATCATGTGTGTGTACAGGTTTCGAAAGGTATCAACTAAGGACCATAGGGCAGCAAGTACCTAGATAAAGAGAAAACAATAATCATAGCCTTGACCTCAACAACAAAAGAGATAACGGGAGGAAAACTCAAATTATTTCCACCGTCACAACAACAAAACATAAGAAAACAAATAGTGGACCTGCAGTAACCTTATAAATTTGCTATTCATTTTGAGATGAACCACTACAAGGTTCATCATCAAGAACGCTTAAGAAAGGATAATTAGGACCATTTATGAGCTGCATGTTAGTAACCATTTGACGAAGTCCTGAAGTTTCTTCTTTGAGTTGAGCATTTTCTTGAATTGCTTGGTCACGGCTATCCGAGACGTGGTTAAGTTTGTTCAGTAGCAGGTGATTCTCATTCCGGAGACAATTAACCTGTGCCAGGACGAATTCAAGATTTAATCTTTATGTGTTCATGATCCTGATTAAATTATATTCTTCGAAAATATGAGTTCAAAACATGATTTCTAATGAATATGTTTCATTTCAAATTGGTGTTCGACTAGGCACAAACTTAAAAGAGAAAGAAAGGCTTTTGGTGCATACCAAAATATATCATGGAATTTGTGATATTAAACATGGCTTGATAATTTTGTGGTTATAAAAGCATTTTGCTGGTATGGAGAAAGCCATTAAGTAAATGGAGTTTTTGCTCCAGGAAAAATTAAGTTGTGGAGAGCTTCTGAACGAGCTTAAAACTTTTTTAGTATTTTCCATTATATCCAGAAAAAAGAAGAAGAGTAAATTAATCATAAATTTGAACTCAAGGAGCTTCCAAAACTGATTAGACACCAAATTTAAGAAAGAAAGAAGAACTTTTAAAATTTGTGATCTAAAATAAACTTTTGATATTTATATGGCTATACGTCGTTTCATTAAAAGTAACAATGAGAAGATTAAAATTAAATTGTTTCTAAATAGGGAAAGGTATTACTCTTTTTTGGTGACAAACTAAAAAATAAAGTTCACCACATAAATTGAAATAGAAGAAATACTACTTTTTGAGATTTTGACATATACATCTATGGTTTTGGATTCAGCTAAACATATTCCGGAGGGGCAGCTAGAGTTTTAGCAACGGATTCGCCGAATCCACTAGCTTACTAGTTTTGGCCGAGATCCTGTATTTGTATTACAAAATGTACTTAATATGTATGAGTTAGTTATCCAAAACCTAGCACTATTAAAAAAAAAAAAAAGATAGAAATTAGCAACAGACAAAATTTGTAGAAATTAGCAACAGACAAATTTTGTAACTAAAGAACAAAATCCATCGCTAATCCTATTTAACGATGAATTGGCGAAGTATTATTAAAAAGTTATGTTAACTATGAGCGATTTAGCAATGAATTAGAGATGAAGTTCGTAGCTAATTTCAATATTTTTTGTAGTGTTGTAAACTGTTTTTTTTTTTCTTTTTCTTTCTAGAATGCTGAATCCATAAATTTAAAATCTGCCTCTGACTTAACCGATCCCGTAAACTATACATCTGTCACTGACCTGTGCCCATAGCTCGTCCAAATGCTTCTGCTTGCGCATGCGCGATCGCCTTGCAGACTCTCTATTAGATATCATTCTTCTCTGTTTCCTTTCATTTATTAGATTCATCAGTAGTTGATCATCAGTTTCATCACACGTTGAATAGTTGCAGTTGAAATAAGTTGTTTGTGGATTGAATTCTTGAATTGGAGGACCAATTTGAAGGTGATAAAAAGGACTAGGGATATTTCTGTTAATGGACTGATGAAGTGTGGGTGTGTAATTATATTGAGAAGGGTATTGAGGTGGATTTGAAGGTAGTAGGTTATAGGAATGGAGTTCTGTGACATCAGTGGATTGCATGGCTTAAAAGTACTTTGAGTTTGGGAGGAGAATGTTTAGTGAATTAGGTGTAATTGGAGGGTCAGCTAAAAGCTATTGTATATGAAAGGTGAATGGCAAGATGAGTAGGAGGGAGGCATTTTATAGGCTGGAAAAAAGTTCGATGGTCCCACTAAAAATGAGACAACCAGAATTTTATGTTGAACATGCATGTGCATGTGCGCATATATATTCTCTCTGTTTTAATTTATGTGAACCTATTACTATTTAAGCAGTCTACGAGGTGGTTCCTTGATCACGTTTTCCTAATCATTTTTAAATTATTTGAATTATAAATTATCATAACTTATAATGTTTTTTATGTAGTTTCTAAATATATAAATATTTTTACAAACTTGAAAAATTTATGTCAAATCTTACGGTCAAAGTTGTAAAGTTTGACCCTCGTATTCCAAAAAGATTCACATAAATTAAAACGGAGGGAATATATATAGAGAGGGGGGGGGGGGGGGCGGTTGCGCTTTGTGCATGTACCATATCAATTGATAAATATGAAGGAGGCCAACTATGTTGACAAGGAAAAAAAAAAAACAACGGAACAACAAAATTCAGCAAGAATAGCTGAAATTGTTTAGACGAATGGTTGTATGATTTTTAGTCATAACTTGAGCTACGTAACTCAGAATGAGTTGATTCAAAATTGACTAGAAATATGAGAGTGTATAGAATAAAAAAAGAAAAATTGCTTACTCGTTGAAAACAAGTAATGGATGAATCAAAGACGTCCAGAAACAAAAGCCTGCTCTTAATTAGGAGTTCGTGCATTGTTCATCCATTTCTCGTACTATAGAACTTTAATGTTGGAATTTCGACACTCTTTTCTTTCCAACGCGATGATGAGAACACGTCGTCAGTTTATATGCCAGAGGTTTGAGATGAAGTCACGGATGAGGTGCGAGATGTTTTCCCTGTGATGCAGGGGTAGGCCAGTCTACAGGAAAGGCCAGGTACAGACCGCATTTTAAACTCGGAGACTCAATTGAGTGAGGTTGAGATTCAGGACACTTTAGCTCAGTAATATTTCTAGAAATAGGAATGATGGTGTGGAGAGCTACAGGATAGGCTTGTTTCACAGTTAGTTGCTCGTGAATTGAGAGAGTGCCTCCACAGCCATAAAGGGTAATGGAAAGCAAGATTGCTTTTTTGAATAGGTATTGTTAGCGAGACAATTATGTAACTATAACTGTGTGTCTAAAGACTCCACTTGAAAAGATAAGAATAACGGAAAGGATTTGCTTTAAAATGCAAAGGGGAATGGAAAATGCAATTCATCTTCATCTCGGTTTATCACTATAATTACTTTTTTTTTTTCCTTATCAATCTCCCCTCAATCGAGGGGCTCTTTTATTAACTTCACTGAAGCATCAAAACATAGGCTTAACACCTTTGTACCTATCTTGTATGGACAGATTCCATACTAAGTGTGATAGGATTTCTTTTAAGCTTACAAAAATATGTTACATGAAGAGATTAACTCTTCTGCTATACAAAATATACATCAAGGAACATAAAAAGCATAATTTCTATCTATTCTCCTATCTATATTACAGTGACCCTTGATGAGATTCCTCCTAAATGTAGGCATTTGTAGTCTGTCCATTGATGCGCCGTGAAATTATAGCACATCTAATTCTTTTTAACTCTAAGTTTTACTTGTTTTCGAGTAAGTTTGTGTTAGTTTGATGTGTTTTGTAGGTATTCCGAAGTTAGAATACTCGGCTAGTTAAAACAAGCAAATCAAGGTGTTTTGTACTTGTGTGCACTAGTACGGACCTGTCACGACCCAAATCGATGAGTCGTGACGAGTGCCTGGTCTCTAGTGACCAAACACCCCTATACTCGTATCTGAATAGCATTAAATATCAAGGGCCCATAAATAGCTCAACCTGAACTTATACTGACTCATGAAAGGATGTCATCATGAACTCTGCATAATCTGTAAATACATAAGATGGAAAGGACAAAGCAAGCCGATTAGGTCGCTATATATGTTGTGCAACAATTTAAGAACCATCAAGGCTACATAACATTCCAACTATGTACAACTGTCTACAGACCTCTAATGTAGTACAAGCTGTAGAGAGGACGGGACAGGGCTCCCGTCATACCCATATATGCATATACATCCCAAAATAACATACCAAAATAGACTGCAGCTCTGAATCGAGTGGAGCGCACCAACTATAGATGAGGGGAAGTCCTACTGAGCTGGATCGTTTCTCTATCTACCTGAACCTGCGGGCATGAACGTAGCCCCCCCCCCCCCCCCCCCCCCGAGCAATAGGGGAGTCAGTACGGATAATGTACTGAGTATGTAAGGCATAGAAGTAATATAAACATAAGACTTATGAACTGAACCTGAATTCAAAACCAACTGACTGTCTGTATGCATTTGTATGACTGAGTATCTGAAAGTATTTGCATAAATCTATGTACTGACAATGCCTCTGTGGGCGCATAACATGCATGCTCTCAATGATAATCATGCTCATGTATATATATATATATATATATATATATATATATATATATATATATATATATATATATATATATATATGTCATAGTGCTGAGGAACGTTCAGCCCGGTCCATTATTTCATATCCCATCGGCCTCTCTGCGGCCATCATCATAATCATCATATACATTGTTGCGGAACGTGCAGCCTGATCCATTATAGCATCATCATGGTGCACCAGCTGATCAGGTGGTAATGTGTATATAACGCCTATCCCTTTCCCCATACCCCATATACCTATAATATACACGTATATAACGCCTTTTGGTCACGGGTCAATATGCATATGAATATGAATGCAATGTATAAGTGAAATGAATACATAGAATTCTCGGAATAATATGTTGTCACACTAACTCTGGTGGACAACTGCTGAGCTAACATTAATAATACATGAAATCTCAAGACCCGTGAACAGAAGGAACATAACATCAGGGGTACAGGATCATCAAGACTGAAGTACTTCTAGTGCTTCTAAGAGTAAAGTAATATGGAAGCTCTTTTACTTGCTTGTTCGTTCACATCATAGGATCATGCCAAAATGAAAGAAGGGATAGCCTTAATATACCTTTTTGGCCGCCTTAACTTTAACTACTTAACGCTTGTTCTCCCAAACTCGTAAATCTATATTCAAGAAAAATCATACTACTATTAGACTTATCGGCATATGCCTATCTCAAGTCTTTAAATTAAACCCCTTTAGAATCTGCCAAAAATTCGGGCAGCATCTCCCCTGCTTATATGCCTAGCCCGAAATCACAATCCAACAACAACAACAATACCAACATCAACAACAACATTATCAATACCAATATATTCCATAAAATATTCCACATGATGTTTACCCCATGGCTCAACTAACTAATTCACTACACGATGATTTAATAACTCTATCTTTGTAAAAAAAACCTAAATCAATATCAATAAAGAGAGATCCAAACCTTGTCCTTACTAGATCCGCAATATCCTCAATATCTACTTTGAATCCAAGCCAAAATCCACAACAAAACGATACTATAATCACAACTATACGTTGTTTGATCCTAAAACCGGAGATTATACTTGATTTGGGCTTAGAATTTGAGGTTGGAAGTTGGGGGAATTTTCAAGAAGTTTGGAGGAGGTTTGGGGTGTTTTGGATGAAGAAAGAGGGGATAATCCCCCTTATATAATGTTCCAGAGTCTGCCTGGACCGATCAAAAATTGCTCAACGCGATCGCGCTGCCTTATGTCCCTTTCGCGCTGAGTTGCTAGGTTCTCCTCTGCGCATTCGCGCCACCTTCTGGCGCGTTCGTGCAGGGTTAATTCCCTACTCTGAAAACCCATCTTATAATGATCATAACGTTTGATTCCGATGTCCGATCGATGCACGGTTTGTTGCGTTGGAAACTAAACTTCCTGAACTTCATTTTAGAATTTTGTCTCACTTCAAAACTCCTAATATACTAAAAGATATTCTTTCTCCAAGTTAGACCAAAATTATCGTATGAAATCTTATCCAACTTTTCTTTAGAGTTCCGGAAACTTAATCTCATTGATTCACTTGTTCTCCAATCCTTCCATAACCTATTGCATGAGCTTAAACCCTCACAACCACAAGATGCTTACACATAATCTCATATATCTTCGCCAATAACTCCAGTGTCCACAATTGAACAACTAGCACCTAGCGAATCTCAACATACAAAACTACGAGGTGTAACAGGACCGTCGACATGCGTTTTGGTCGTAGAATTGCATGGAGAGTTCCTGCAGCTAAGGAAGATCGACGACATGCAGAGCTAGAATATTGATGGGCTGTCAACATGTTCGACGGTCCTTCGAGTTGCCCCGTCGACATGATTGACGATCGTCGAAGTACAAAGACGGTTGAGGTCCTGGAAAGTGAAATTCTGTCATCAGATCATCGTCATGCACGTCAACATGTTGATGACCGTCGAAGCACAAAGACGACCCGTCGAGTTGCAAGCCGACCTGGAACAGGATTGTGATTAATTATTCCGAGTTTAACTTGTATAAATACCTGTTTAGGTTTTATTTTTCAGACATTTGGAGTTTTAGACTTGTAGTAATTACTTTTGGGTTTTTAGTACAATTGAAGATTTTCCAGACAATTACATTCGTTTACTTTCAAGTTTTATTCGTAAGTGTAATACAAAATTCAATTAAGCAATCTTCAATCTTTTATGATTTTTTTGTTGCCATGAGTAGCTAAACACCTTTACTAAGGTTATGAACCCAAGGATGGGTGTTTTGTAATTGGGGATTGTAATTGATATACGCATAATGGATTGTTAGGGTTTATTTGTTCTTCGTTTTCATCATATAATTAGTGGTTGCAAACATTAGCTAACGCCATAAACTTTAGTTTATTTGGGAAAATAACTAGGGTTTGGCAAGAACAATTAACAAGAACTTAACGCTTTAAACCTTGTTTAATAAATTCACTTAGGAATAAGAAGAATTTACTTGGCATAATTAACCATTCTTCATGCATCCTTTCTTATCTTTGGGAAAAGCATAGAAAGAAATAATTTTTTCTTATTGTGAAATAGTCTAGATTCACATAGAGGTTAAGTGCATCCATACAAATGATCCATTAGAAGTATATCAAGATTGATACCCATAATCATACACTTTATCTTACGGGGACACAACCTTGGTTCTTTTTACCCATAACTTTACAACTTTAAATTACTAGTCACTTTAAATTAGTCCACAAACCAGAACCCTTATAAAACCCCTTTTTTCTGGAATACACCAAGACCGCAAGATTAGTATAATACTCATTTAGTAAACTTTTATTCTCTGTGGGATTCGACCCCAACCTTGTTACTATTAAAAGGTGTAAACTGGGCATATCATCCATATTCAATTCACCCCTAACTTCTTTTGGTAATTCATGAAATTCAGTAATCCAAGTAATTGTGTTGCATTCTAATCCCCGGTTTGATAAATAGTCTGCCACTCTGTTACCATCTCTAAAACAATAATCAATGCTCCATTTCTCAGTATGCATTAGTAATTTTTGTATCTTCATAATTGTTTCACTGATATTCCATGGAGGCTTGGTTGTATTCCCGATCCACTTTACTAGCAATTTAGAATCACTTTCCAATTCTAACTTTTTCTATCCCTTTTGTATACACCATTCAATTCCACACTCCATAGCTTGAGTTCAAGCAATATTGTTAGTAATAATTCCCAGATGTACTCCAAATGCAGCAATGAATTGACCTCTATCATTTCTTACTACACCCCCTCCACCACTTTTCCCAGGATTTCCTTTTGAGCACCCATCTGTATTCAATTTCACATATCCAGTAGGAGGACAGGACCATTTTATATGAATAGCTCTGAAATAACATCTTGTTTCCTCTATAGTTTGCATGAACTGTTCCCATTTCATGTATGGATTAATCTCAACAAATTGCTTATGAACCATCATCACCATCTGCGGATAAATTCTAATCTTAATTCTTTGACTGGACATTTCCTTCTCTTCATATCTTGCCTTGCATCTATCAATCCAAATTTGCCAAATGATGATCCCTAGCAGAACTTGTAGCACCATTTTCTGAATAGGATTTTTGCCTTTTGTGAGCCACCATGTAATTATCAGATGTCTCACACTATTGGTGCTCTGAAAAATACCAAGCCACTAGTTGAAATGATTCCAAGTTTCCATGCCAATCTTGCTCTTATACAGTAGATGCTCCACATCCTCCTATTCATGGTTAGTATAACAGGAGTAATGGAAGATAATTGTATATTAAACTTCCTCAAGTTTAAGTCTACAGGGATTTTGTTTCTGAGAACTTTGCACATAAAGAATGAAACTTTAAAAGGGGAGTTTTTATGCCACATCATCTTATTTACTAGGGATGAGTTCTGAGCAGTTCTAACAATATTCCATGCAGACTTACAAGTAAATCTACCATCAGTAGTAGCTGTCCAAACTGGACAGTCACTAAGATCAGTAGATTTAATAGTAATTCTAAGAATTTGATGTACCACATACTCAAGAAGCTTTTGATTAAACTTGTTCACATCCCACGATCCATTAACAATATTATTAGACACATTACCTCTAACAAAAGTGTTGGAAATATCAAATCGAGCTAAATTACCAAGACCAGACCAATTATCCCACCAAAAACTAGCATTGCCTCTGTTGATCTTCCACATAATATGTTGATCAATTTTCAACTTAATTTTCATCATTCTTCTCCAATTATGAGATTGAGTATACCCCCATTTTCTAGCAACAAGATGAATCCTTCTAGCATATTTAGCTTTTAAAAAGTCAGACCAAATAGAGTCTTTTGTTCTAAATAACCACCACAGTTTAGCAGAAAAAGCTGCAGAAATATCATAAAGTGATCTAATGACAATACCACCTTCATCACTAGGAAAACATAGATTAGACCATCTAGACCAGGGATATTTATGCTTTCCTTCATTGTTGCCCCATAAAAAATTGGCAAAAATCTTCTTCATTTGTTTGAAGATAGTTTTTGGAGGTTCACAAAGCAAGAAGATTCACTGACATAGCAGATAAGACATGCTTGATTAAAATAATTTTTCCTCCTGTGGAAAGTCTACCATAATTCCATGAATTTGCCTTTTTAAGGATTTTTGTGGACATATCAGCAAAATATTGGATTAGTTTCCTACCTTGGAAGAAAGGGCATCCTAGATATGTGACTGGAAATTCTTGCCTTTGTACTTGAAGAATGTTGGTCACTATGTTGATTCTCTTTTCTGAAATCTTCTTATCTCCGTAATGAAGCAGCTTTTGCTCCTATTGATCATTTGTGCAGAATTTGGAGTACTCTTCCAATGCCTTCATAACTAACTTCAGTGTTTTTGTTTTTCCTGCACAAAAAATTATAAGGTCATCAGCATAAGACAAATGGTTGATTTTAGGACCTGTTTCTTGCATAGCAAAGCCGTTGAATCTAGGATTATTGTACAGATTATTTAACATGCAAGATAATGCTTCTGCTGCAATTATGAACAAAGATGGAGATATATGATCTCCTTGTTTTACTCCTTTTTGTGATTTAAAAAATCCATGCCTTTTTCCATTTATGACAACACTGTACCAGTTATTAGAAATCAAATTCCAAATGATAAAAATCTATTTTTCTTCAAAACCCATTTTTCTCAAAATAGTACATATAAAATACCAAGAAATTCTATCATAAAGCCTTGTTCATATCAATTTTGAGAACCACATTATCCCCAATGTTTTCTTTTTTGATCTCATGAATAATTTCTTGTGCTAGTAAAGCATTTTCCCCTATTGCTCTACCCTTCACAAATCCACTTTGGTTTGGAGAAATAATTTTGGGGATAATGTTTGACAATCTATCAGATAGCGCCTTAGAAACAATTTTTTGTGTGACATTGCTAAGACTTATCGGCCTAAACTCGGAAAAGGTTTGAGGTGCATCAATTTTGGGAAGCAAAATTAGGCAGGTATTAGTTTAGGCATTAATTTGCCATTAAAAACATCTCTAACCATATTGAAAATATCAGTTCCTACTATATCCCATGATTTTTGAAAAAATAGTCCCCTGAATCCATCAGGACCAGCAGCTCTATTGGGACTAATATCAAAAACTGCTTTTTTCACCTACTCTTCTGAAGGTGTTTTTGTTAGAAGTTCATTATCACAAGAATTAATGCAATTAGGAACATGTTCAAGGATACTAGTGTCAATGTTGTTGTCTTGTTGAGAAAATAGATCTTGATAGAAATGTGTAGCTGCATTGCCTATCTCTTCATACCCTTCTATCCATGTTCCATTCTCACATATCCTCTTGATTTGTAAAAATTTCCTTCTACTTTTCACCACAGAGTGAAAGAACTTGGTATTTTCATCTCCTTCTAAGTTCCATTTAACATTAGCTTTTTGTCTCCAAAAGTTATCCACATGCTTGTGGTGAATGATAAGTTCAACCTTAGCCTTGTTCATTATCATTCTATCTATTATATCTAATGTCTTCATATATTTCTCCTCAGCTTTCTTTACTTCTTCTTCAAGCTGCTGGACTTTATCAAAAATATTCCCAACTTTAGACCTGGACCAGTCCCCTAATGCTCTGCTGGTGTTGTTGAGTTTCTATTGGATCTCCTAGAAAATATTATCACTAGTATGAGAATACCAATGATTTTTAACCACTTCTTGATACCCTTCAATTTCTGTCCAGAAATTCAAAAATCTGAAATACTTCACATAAGTTTGTTGGTCATTTTTGCAGGTGATTAGTAAAGGACAATGGTCTGAACTAACTCTAGGCAAATGCACTACATCAGTCATCTCAAACATTTCAGCCTATTTCTCATTATTAATCATCTTGTCTAGTCTTTTCCATATAACTTCCTCCTCTTTTCTTTCATTTGACCATGTAAACAAGCTTCCAGAAAATCCATTATCTTTCAGGTTATAGTCCTGTATGCACTCCATAAATGGAATGCTTTTGCCTAAACTATGAGGCTTACCCCCCATTTTCTTTTCAGCAGATAAAATGCAGTTAAAATCCCCACAGATTTCCCATGGATCATCAATAGTTGAATAAATCACTCTTATATATCTCCATAGTTCTTCTATACCTTTTGATCTTGATTTTGCATATACAACAGATATGAAAACCTATTTAGAATTCAATACAATCCTGTAAGTTACCATTTGATTTTCAGAACTGTGTATGAAGCGTTCTAAATCATTTCCCCAGAAAATCCATATTTTGTTACTATCGCTTGAATATTCCCCTTGCGTACTAGGAATAGTTTTATAAGAATCAACTTTTGTATCCTTTATAAAAGGTTCCTGTAGAGCAACAAAGAGGATCCTATGCTCTTTTGTCAGGAATTTGAGTCTCTCAGTAGAAACCTGAGATTTCATCCCCCTAATATTCCAGTTGGGGCACTTAATCATTGACATGAGGCATAGCAGATTTTTTAGTTTCCTTCTTTTGATTCCTTGTAGTGATATTCCTCTTGCTTTGATCTTCAACTATCTTGTCTCTCTCAGGCTTGGAATTCTTCATTCCAACTGTTTCTTTGTCATGCTAGATTGTTTCTCTTTATCCTTGACCTTCTTATCAGTTTTCTCATCTGATTCACTCTACCTCTTCTTCTGATTCTTCTTCCTCATCTTCAGAGTCATCTGAAGTATTTTCTTCTGAAGAAGAAGATACCTCAGCCCATTCATCTTCCTTATCTTGACCCCCTCTTCTGCTTCCACCTGATCTGATTTGTCATTGTCTAAGGTCTCATCCTGAAGTAATTCATCAAAGCTATTATGAGTAATGAGATTCTCCTGATCTTTCCTCCCTTTCTCTTTTTCTTTTTTACTAGAGGATCTTCTATTTTTCTTATTTCCTGTTGGTTCCCACCCTTCCTCAAACAGAACAACCTCCAGTTTACTTGGATCAGCTATCATGAAGGCTTTATACCAGGTTTGTTATCATATTGAGCATCCTTCTGGCCTTTTAGAGTTTTAGAGCTATGTGATCCCTTAATACAGCTAGGATTCATGCTGGAGTGTTATTTTGATTCTCTGTGATCCCAATGGTCTCATTGATCTCATTAGGATCTTTTGGATTAAAATTTGCACTCAACTCTTTCTCCTTATTGTTGTTGTCATCCTCCTGTTGTTCCTTGCTATTGTCTTTTTTTTTTTTTTTGTTTCCCACTTACAGGCCAGAGCTTATTGAGCCCAAAAATTGCTCCTATTCATTTGAACATAATTTTAGGAGGTTCACTTTGACCTTTTCTCTTTCTATTCAGCTTATTTTTATTGGTCTGAACCTCCCTTCCTCTTTGCACATGTTGACTGTCATTTGAAACCGCTTTTGGTTCATTTGAAGTCTGTTTTCCATTACGCTCCTCATTCCTAGCATTCTGTCCACTTCTTTGATTCTCCATGTTACTTGCTGCACCCTTCTCCTCTTCATCTTTCCTATCTTCTAATCTTTTTTTCTCAAGAATTCTGGAGTTGGTTATATCATGTCCTAATTTCCTACAGTGTTTACAATATTTAGGAATATTCTCAAACTCAATCTTTTGATCAAATCCTTTTAAATGGGCATTGTCATCTTCAATACCTATCCATATACTCTGGTTTAGGTAGATCCACCTCTACCCTGACCTTTGCCATACTTGTCCTATTCATACTTCTAGTTGCAACATCTATTTCCAAAGGGGTACCACCTTCTATAGCAATTTGCATTGTTTAACATAGTGCCAATTATGTAAGTGAAAATGTAAACCTGGAAGTAGAATCCAAACATGTACGATGGGTAGATCCTCCTCTGGTTTGAAGTCCGGAGCCAATTTTTGTAGGTAAATTTAGAACCCATCTATATCAATTACTCTTTTATATAGAATGAAATTGTAGTCCTCGTCATTAGTGAAATTTAGAAAGATATTGAAATTGTCGAACACACTAATCTTTGGAGTACCTTTAATTGGGAATTTTTCAGAAAATTTTGCCCTAATTGAGTCAATTTGAGGTTTGCTTTTAAGGAATCTTCCGACAATTGTTCTTCTACAATGGTTCGCCATTACTCCATAGAAATCTTTGGCTTTAAAAATCACTCCTGGCTTGGCATTGTGAGATATTCTTCTAGTTTTGATTGATTCGGGTTCAATGCGATTTGGGGTAGATGAACTCGGAGTATCGGTGAGTGTTTCAGCATAGGAACTGTAGGATCAAGCCTGGGTGGGATCACCTCAGTTGAGACTTCCTTTTTCATAGTATCACGTGCCAGTGGGGTGCCAATTGGAGGCCCCATGGCCTGTTATGGTGATAACGCTCTTTTAACGGTAATAAATGGTAAAATTGAAGATATGAAATAAGTAAGCACGTGTAGGCGCATTCTTTTTAGCGATGGGAAAGATATTTTGAGTTCTAATCCTATAATTACTTGACATAAACGTATCAATTATACTATTAGCTAGTTGAGTCACTTCTTTCTGTATCACCCAAAACTTAGGATTTAAAATTAGTTGTACAAAAATAACCAATCATTTGGGGTCAAAGACCTTTTTAAAGGGGAAATTAAGAGACAAGAGTATTTATATTGCGGAATCAAAGTTATTTCATAATGGATTGCTTTAAAGGCAGAAGCAAAGGAGCAATGACAATCCGAAAAGTGTCATTATTGAAAGGCTTGGGCAATATTTTGAATTTTACTCAACAATGAGCCTGTTTGGACGGGCTTATGCCTATAAGCTGTTTGCAGCTTATAAGCTAAAAAATAAAAGTTGGGGTAGTCTAATTTATTTATTTTTTGGCTTATAATGACTTTAAGCTGGCCAGTCAAACACTCAAAAAAATTGAAAACATCTTATAAGCAACGTATAAGCAACTTATAAGTCAATCCAAACGGGCTCAATGTCCAATGACATTAACCAAATTGGAAACTTGAGGTTGGGAAGGCAAGCCCTTTTTATATAAGTGGAAAGATCACATGACCAATAAGTTGATGAGTCAACAACCACTTGTGCGACGTTGCATATGGTCGAGAAAATATTAAGAGTTTAACTTTTATGTATTGACAATGTAAATTGCACGATCAAATTACTTATAAAAAAATACAAATAAAATTTAGTGATAAGCATTAATTGAAAATGGTCACCTCCTATTACAATTTACAATTTACTGGTTGTGTGAAAAAAAAATTATATACCGACAATATATAACTTAATTACATTCGATGATTAAAAATATACACATTGACTGTAAATTTTTTACACTTCAATGTGTGTAATTTAACCTATAATTACAGGTTTGCATTGATCATGACATGCGCGTTGTCTTTAGATAGTATAACTGGTTATTACAGCTTTCACCTTTCATAGTAACCTCCTCAATTATTTGTATTTGTGATAAGGCTCGAGTGAATTGTAGTGCAACAAATGTTACCTGTATAAAAGACTCCCCTGTGATAGTACATCCAATTAACGGTAAAAGCTTACTTGCATCGAGTATTTACATCCGGTTTAATTGAGTTAATCATAGAAAACAAACTAAGGTCTACTAAAATTAAAGTCCTATTTTTAGGAAACAAGAAATTAAACCAAGGATGTAAATTCATAGTAAAATAACGCTAGAAAGTTTCTAAGGTTGCTATCAAATTCATCTGTCATTTATTTTGTGTTCTTCTTCTGGCATATTGGTCTAATTTTGATGTTTTACATCTTTCTTTCTTCATTCTCTTATTTCTCCACTCACGTAGTTTCTTGTTCTTCGATGTCTGTTATTATCTGTTGTTTCTTGTACTTCTTATAGTTACTGTTCCTTATTTCAAGGTCTTTGAGATAGCTTCTTCACTTCCGTTATTTCTTTTTCTGGCCTGTTTTGAGTTGCTTTTTTATTGAGCCGAGGGTCTATCGAAAATAGTCTCTCTACCTCTCAAGGTAGGGGGTAAGGTCTGTGTACACTCTACCCTCCCTAAACCCCACTTTTGGGACTCTACACGGATATTATGTTGTTGTCGTCGTCTATTATTTCCCCACTGGATTCAAAATGATATATTGTGAAACTGTGATTAAAAAGGGAGTTCAGATTATGTGCAATAGTCAAAAGTAGATGTAACATCTTCTCCTCCTTTTCTTTTCTGATCAATAGTTCTTTGTTAATCTTGTAAGTAGATGCCTGGATATCTAATTTTTCACGTATTATCCAGCTTGTTATAATTTGTTAATGTGTGCTAAAAAAAATTAATCTGTTGACAAAAACATGAAACAAATTCTCTTAAACAAAGTTCAATTAGTAATCTCGTTAAGGTTTTTATTGTTTTTAAGAAAAAACTGTTAAACAGAAGAAGTTTAATTCTAGATTAAGTTTGATAATCTATTCATGACATGTAATAGTGTATCTATGCCAAGCCAATTAGTACAATTTTGTGATTTTTCATATCAGTAGTCTTTTGACGTGTTACCCTTGAGGTATTAAAAGGTAAGTGTTCTTTTCGTTAAAGATTAAAATGTTTATACCGCATTTGATAGTTATATTAGAAGGAAAACTCTCATCGTCGATCGTAATGGGCCAGTGATGGCTTGGAAAGCATGGCGCAGAAAGAACCGTAACGAAGTCCGGACATAACAAAATTATTAAGCATTATTTATGTTATTATTATTTAGGATCAGGTGCAAAATGGATGATAATAACTATGGTTAAGTAGTAATAAGCATAGCTAAATAAAGTGGCATGTGTCATTTATTTATTGATAGGGTTTAAACACCGATAACTTTTTACCATTAGTACCCCAAACGGTAAAACAAACAACCTACCATAATAAGTTTAATTATATCGATGATATGATTTTTTTTTATCGTGTCAACTTATATAATTTGAAACTAATATGTAACGTGTCTGGAGTTTCTTTTATTTTTTAGACTGTTTTATCATAGCTTATATATACAATTTTTTTTTTCGTATTGTTTTGAATTGTTTGTCCTTATGCCGAGGGTCTACTGAAAATATCCTCCTTATTTCTTATATACTTCTTATATAGGGGTAAGGTCTGATGCACTCTACCTTTCCAGATCTCACTCGGTGAGATTTCACACTAATGTGTCTGGAAGCAGAAATTTCACCCCTATGGAAATGCACTGACCCTCTTTCAGGTGGGTCAAGTTAATTGGACTGATTGGTCAACCATATCATTATACAAAAATTGACTCCTCTTTCTTATCTCGTCTTTAAATCGTTTTACCTTTCATTGTTGCCCTTTTTTTTTTCCCCCCTTTTTGACCTATATACCTTCTCTTTTGGGATGTAGGCTTTTTCCCATATTTTTATACATGGATAATTGTGTGCTTATGATGCGAGTGTCTGCACAAAAAGTATTTTAACTATACAAAAAAAGGTTTACTTTTCCGTCGTTGTCTCTTTATAAAAGAAAAATATGATCAGCATATCTTATCTGTCGATTAATATGGCTTTATGTATCTATAGTCAATACTCCTTATATTTTACTCATAAAGTTCCGAAGACGTTTTATAATACTAAAATGTCGGCATATATATATTCAATAGGCATTAGGAGCACCAGCCTAAACTAATGGAGTCTTGAATCAACCAATGCAGCTATCAACCCTTTGTAAATGAGGGTGTCAATCAAAATATATGCTGCATATGTAAGATATATATAAATATTTTTTTTCCTGGGGTTAATGGGGGCACGTGACCCCTCTACTCTAAGGGTAGGTGTCATGAACGAATGCTTGATTTAAATATGCTTCCCTTTTCATGTGAAGAGAGTCGTTTTTGAAATTAGGTAAAGATACTAATGATGATCAGAAAGATGACAAGATATACGAGTGCAATATATACGTTGATAATGTAAAAGAAAATTAAACCAACAAAAGAATTTAATATCGTAATAGATTATATATTCTCTTTTTTTCAAGTTTATCAATTCATTTTCACCTAAGATAGTTAGTAGGCGTTTGACAATGAAAACCAAATATTTTTCACTTTATTTGGAATTTCGAAGTTAGAGTTGAAGATGAAATTGTGTTTGATTATAGTTTTTGCAAAGAATATTTGGTTATTTGAATACATTGAAAGTCAAAAAAGTGAGGAAAAAAAGTGAAAACAGGATTTTAGGTGTTTTCCGAATTTCAAATACAACTTAAGTTGTATTTGAAATTTTCATGGCTAAATGCTGATTTTCAAATAAAGTGATAAAAATTTCCGAAAAAGGTGAAAAATTCTCATGGCCAAATTTTTGTTAAGTTTTAAAATAAATTGATAATATAAAGACCTTTTTTCCTTTATCAGTTTACAACTTCAATTTGTGCCCGACCATGATAGGGTTGCAAAATATTGTGATACTGTCACTCTCTACTTCGAGTGACCATTACTGCAGGCTTGCAGCCCACTCAAGCAATCAATTCAGTTTCCTCTTTGTTTGTTTTGCTACTTTTCCTTTTCTGGTTGCAAAAGGTGGTGACTAGAGAGGAAATATTTCTATAAAACAATCATGTGTTCAATCCAATCAAGATTTGGCTCTTCTAGCTAGGAATGGTCGCCGAGTTTTACTCCCTTCCGTCATTTTTGAGTTATAATTTCAAGGCAAAAGGCATACACCACATCCCCGCCGAACTATCTTTGAAGTTTCAAGGACACGCTTTGTCTTTACCGGTCCTATTAACACCCCCCCCCCCCGGCCCCTCGCACCCCAACCCCCTAAATTTCTTTTTTTCTGTTTTTCTTTATACTTTATGTGCTGAAGTGGACTGAAATTACAATTACATTAGATGCAGTGTATTACACGCCCTTGCACGTCATTTTATCACTTTAATTTATTTATTTTTCATTTTTTCTCGTTTCTTCTTCGTTCTTTTTGCACTGCTTTGTCTATTAGCAAAAATGAAGGTGATTTTGTGAAATGGGTAGTTGTTGCGGAGTTTTTTGGTGTAGAGCGATGGTCGAGCTTTGGTGATTAGAGGAGGTCTGGTGGTGTTTTGGGTGAAACGGTGGTTCGATGAGCGAAACAAGAATGCTAGGAATGGTGGTTTACGGATCTGCCGTAGAGGGCTAGATTCGAAAATGGAGAAATAATTTCGAATCCATCATTGTTGAACCTTGAAAAAGCTTGAAGAACAAACAAATGGGTTTATCAAAATTCTTAGTTGTTGGCCAAATTGATTACTTGGGTTTGGTGATAATATTGTTATGAAGTTGTAGTTGAAATTTGAGCTTGATCGGTGCGGACTTGAGTGAGTTTTTATTGAATTTTGAGTCCAAAAATGAAGATGATGGAAACTAAGCCAGTTGTATTTCACAAAGAAATGGCTGAGTTCTTGGAGAATAAAATTTGGCTTAGTTTTTCGAGTAGAACATAGCTTCCATGGAGTTTTTAAATTTCTAAAAAATAAAAATTAATAAAATTATACTCTATTTCACAAAAAAAAAAAAAAAAAAGGATGTTTTTTAAAAAGATATCAACTTAAGTTTTAATGTTAATTGATTGAAAAATATCCAATTAAAAAAGGATATATGTCCATCTTAATCAGAAGTTTAGCTTATTTTATCCTCTCACATGCCTCCAAGAGAATAAGCACACTCTCAGTGCCACCCCAACACCGAAGGGTGCATTTATTACACTTTAAAATAGTTGTGTATCGCTGGAACTTGGGGTATAATTTAGGGGGGTAATTGTGCCTTTTCCCTAATTTCAACGAGTCACAGAACTTTTTTTTTTTTTTTTTTTTTGCTCACATTAAAATAACAAAATTTTATTCACTATTACAATAAAGTTACTAAACTTTGTCTACCACCAATAGCTGTTGGTGATACGATAAATACTTCCTTCAGTCTTAATCAAATACCTCAAATTCGAGACATGATATAGATCTATTCAGGCTCTAAAACAGACTGGGTCATAGTTCAGTGTAGAAACAATTACAGAGTTATATACAAGAGTCACTATCATGAGTCTAGGTGTCTTAAAGCATGATATCCATATTAATTACTCAAGCACTCACAGGAAGATACTACTCAAGCTTAGACCTAAATGTGTTGGTATCAAATAAGTCAAAGACCTTCCGTCTCTCTCATTAACTACTCCTTAAAAAATAACAATTTTAAAAAGCCCAGTTCAAGTAACACCCTTCGAAAAAGAATCGAGGCCAAAAGAAAAACCGAGTGAGATTATTAGCTACTACTATTATTAGTACGACTAAACATAAAGTTTCCCCGCATCCCACACTTAGACAGTGTTTCTCCCTAGTACACAAACACTATAAAAGGACAATATCAAAAAGAAAAAGAAAAAAACTCTATGTTAATCAATTGGGTTGTCTCCCAATAAGCACTTGATTTAACGTCGCGATACGATATCATCACCTTCACCACTTGCCTTCATTTTGAGGATATGAATTACCCCCTAATATTGATTCAAGTTTGTGGTTGTGCTCCTGTCGAGGTGGTATAAATATAGAAGAACCAAGTAATCGATGTTGCATTTTGCACTTCTTGGCCTTTAAATGAGAGAGGTCATTTTATCTCTTTGGTGTGGAAAATAAGCACCTTATTCTCCATTAATACACATCTTCATAGGCTTGGATGGCTCAATTCCTATGTTACCACCCCAACTCAATATAGCAAAATATTAGAATGAGATTGTCACACCCCGAACCTGGGCCTGGACGTAACACGGCACCTGGTGCCTGACTGCATGTGACCGAGCGAACCAACTGGCTGGTTGAGTCAACATGTGATACCAAAACATAACTAATTCATAAAATAAAACTAACACATGCTGATTAACTAAAAGTCTCACTGAAATATCATAATGTGGAAATACTTAGACAATCTGAACATATCTGAAAGTAGCCAACATGGCTAAACCAAAAAACTGAACGACTGCCAACAAGGCTAACATAATAAATATCTGACTGTCTGAACTGTGTCTATGAAGCCTCTAAGAGTACTGAATAATAGAGTTGTCTATAAACTAAAATAACTGGATAGCTGACAACACCCCGAAAGAATTTGGGGCTCACCAGTAGCTAATACGTGCACTCCTAAATAGCTGAATCGTCAACCTGTATATCGTTGCCGGCATCGCGAGATGCAGGCCCCCAAGCAATAAAAAGGGACATCAGCACATTTGAATTGTACTGGTATGTAAAGCAACTGAAGCAATAAAATACTGAAACTGAAACTGAAACTGATAACTGTAACTGTAATAGCAAGGAAGTAGAGATATGAATACTCCCTGCTCCATATCTGAATCATCTGTATTATCTGTGTTTGTATATGTGGGGCCTCGGCCCAATAATAAATGCACGCTATGGCCTCGGCCTAGTAGTGCGTCAGTCAATGGCCTCAGCCATGTATACGTATACACAAGACTGTGCTGTGCCCTCGGGCAAAATCACTTATGTATAATTATGGTTAATTAATAAGGACTGAGACCATAACAACAATGAACAACGCTGAACTGAAATAGACATGCTGGACTGAATTGAAAACAGTGACTGTTTCTGAGCATACTTAATTTCTAGACTGAGACTCATGTGGTAACAATACATAAGTCTATAAAGATTACGTGCTAAGTTCATGATATTCAAATTGATAACCATGAACGAATTCTGTAACTACAACCCTAGAAGATAACAGTTCTACAACATATCATAAAACTAGGGCTAAACTGTATTCTGAGTCAAATTACTGACAAGTATGAAGAATGAGGCGTAGGGAGAATCATGAACATTCCCTAACGTAGATAGTTAGCCCCACATACCTTAATTCCATCCTTTGAGCGTAATACAATGTTCGTCACCCCTTTCAACTTTGATCTATATCAATACAAGCCAAAGGGATTCTATATTAGCAATAATATTCATGCTTTGGTCATCTAAGCATTTTATCAAACACTTAGTGGGCATAAAACTCCACAATCTCCATTAATGGTGTTTCTTCACCCAATTCTCAGTCTATTACTTCTAGGTGATTCTACAATCTCAATTAGATGTAATTAACATCATTCTCCATCACCCATATCATTACAACAATCTCAAGTCAACAATTCAAAACCCTACTATAGTTCGTGTAATTCTATTTACTAAACCCATTTACTATTCTCCCAAGAACTCATCAATTCACTATTATGAATGATTAGAGTGTAGAAACATTACCTTTTTGACGTTCAATCCTCTTGAATTCAAGTTCTAGGGTTTCCACGCCCAACAATAATGTTCCACTCACAAATCTATTGATTAGAAGGGTTTACTCAAGTTAGAAAGAGATTAGGGACTTGAATTCAACCTAGAATCATGATAACACTTACCTTGTATGGTTCTTGAGGCTTGGGACTTGTTCTTATTGACTTTAGGGTATTTTTTCGTGAATGGGGTGCTGGGGAAATAAACCCCAAACCTTAGATATAACTAAAAACGTGTAACTCGACTGTTTGACCCGAATCTGAGCCGATTAGCGATGGGTCCGCGGTGCGAGACCATCGCGCAATGTTCTGCAGCTCAATACGCAGACTTGCGCGATCGACCTGCGATGCGGAGCCATTGCACGCGCCCCCACGCGCCTGAAAGAGCGACGGGTGTCGGTTCTGCACAGTGTTCGGTAAAATGGACATTACCTTTTGTACAGAGCTCTGTTTGGGCTCCACAATATACCGTTGGAAAGTTATTGCAAAGGGCTACAACTTTCATGTTTTACGTTGCGTCAAATTCCCAACGGATGTTCACCAAAGTTGACTGGAAGACAGACGTATCGAAAATTTAGCCGATTCTATCGAATTTTAAGTGCCTTACTATTAGCCATATTGAGACGATCATATCTCCTTGCTCCGATCTCTGATTGGCTTGGTCCTTATATCGTTAGAAAGGTATTTCTACATACTACAACTTTCATTGAGGGTACTTTCCTAAATTCCCAACTAATCAAGGAGTTATCACTGCCCGAAGTAGGCCTATCAACCATTTTCGCAAAACATTCAAATCTTCAGTTTTTCCACTAAAACTCTAATGATATGAGTCTAACCTTAGTTCCAAGATACGGGGTGTTACATTATCTCTCCCTTGGGATCATTCGTCCTCGAATGATGGTCTTGGTTATGATCGCGATTAAATCTGAGACTCTATGGAAGTTTTGCAGCGTTTATTCTGTAACTAAGATACCTAAAACTAACTGACTGAGCCACTTGATCACTGAACTGAATGTCTACTGAACTGTCTGAATACTGAAAACATGGAGATTATACTATAAGGATCTAAATGAAAAGGTTAGTTACCTTCAGTATTTTCTGCTTGCTCTTCAAAGAGATGGGGATATCTAGACTTCATGTCCTCTTCAGCCTCCCACGTAGCCTTTTCAACTTTTTGATTTCTCCATAGTACTTTCACTGAAGCAATCTCTTTAGTTCTCAACTTGCAGATTTGACGATCAAGAATAGCCACTGGGATCTCTTCATAGGACAAATTATCATTGACTGTTATGCTATCAGTCGGGACAACCAATGACGGGTCTCCCACACACTTTCTCAAAATGGACACATGAAACACTAGATGCACAATAATCAAGTCATGTGGAAACTCAAGATCATAAGCCAATTAACCAACTTTTCGCTGAATTCTGTCTAATATAGCGGGACTATGCTTCCCTTCTTACCAAATCCCATAGCTCCCTTCATAGGAAAAACTTTAAGAAACACCCAATTATCAACTTGAAACTCTAAATCTCTACGCACATGTCTGAATAGGACTTTTGGCGACTCTGAGCCGTCTTCAAACGCTCTTGAATTAACTTGATTTTCTCCATAGCCTGATAGACCAAATCTGGTCCTAACAACTCTGCTTCCCCAACTTTAAACTAACCAATCGGTGATCTACACCTTCGCTAAAAAAGAGTTTCAAACGGTGCCACCCTAATTACCTTGAAATCAAGGACACAAGCTTACTGAACTGAATGAATACAAAATTACTAAAATGCTGAGATACTAAACTAAATGTCTATTGAACTGACTGAAGACTGGGCTGACTGAATACTGAGCTAACTGGATACTGGATTAACTGAATACTGAGCTGACTGAATACTGGATTAACTGAATACTGGACTGGCATGAATACGTGAGTACTGGACTGATATCTGAGTACTAAGCTGACATAAATATCTGAGTATTGAACTAACATGAATATTATAACATGAGATCTGAATAGCGTGTATGTCTGACTATTTGTCTGAGGATGAAAAGTTGTGCTAAGGTTCACCTTGGTACCCAATCCTTTCTGAAAGGATTTTCAGAAGTTCGCTGTGAACTGAACACCATAATCTGAAATAATAGACACTACGGTCCCACATAATCTGGAAATTTCATTAACATATGACTTGGCATACTTTTCTGTTCAATTTGTGGTCTTAACTGGCAAGAAGTGCGCTGACTTCGTAAGTCTGTCCACAATTACCCAAATTAAATCATGCCTCCTAGCTGAACGAGGTAGACCTAGAATGGTGAGCTTCTGACATAATTAGCTCTTTGAGTCCATCTACATCTGGAACGCATAATCTGCCTCGGTATCTCAAGGTACCATTATCTTCCTCTTGTTCAAAAGCTAAGGCTTTATGTTCGTGAATCCCCTCTTTCATCTGTAACAAGTAGGAATCACCAAACTGCTTCTCTCTAACTTTAATGACTAAGCAGGAATGCCATGTTTTGGGCAATAACTCCACCCGCTTCGGAGTCTGAAAGTCAAATTCCTAGTTTAGATAAGCGGTGAATTTCTTTCACCATAGTTCTCTTGTCTGCCTAAATCATGAACTGTACTTCCCATACTTGATTTTTTTCTGAGATAGTTTCTAAAATACTCATAGTACTGTTGTGCGCTAAGTATTTGACTAGCACCTTAAAGATTAGAGTCTCGTGCAATGGCACTACCCTTGTGACACATAACTGGGCATGATCTTGTAGCTTTTCTGTGATCTTCTAATCGATAATAATTGAACTTGACACGATTCGTTCGACGATCATTCTACTCATTTCGGGTTTCCTCTAAGTTGAGGCATATTCCTTATGGCGACTATCTCATTATGCCAACTTAACTGAACTAAGGTTCTTCATATCTCATACTAACCCTTCGGGTCTTCAATTATCTCATAGACTTATTGGCGATTTATGCATCTCCCCCTTAGACCAAGGCTAACATCTTATACTTACAAATTCTTCTCTTTTGATGGGATCTAATTAACGTTCCTTATCTTCTGTAATTCTTTTGTACTCTACAACACTGACGACTCTTCTTTTTTTCAACTCACTTCTGAGCAATTTCTTATGGGGAAAAACTAAACTTACTTACATGAACGGGTTGCTACCGTATTCATAACTGGCATACTCTATCTTAATGACTTAAATCTGCTCACATTGTAAATCTTAGGACAACCCCTTTTGACAACTCTTAGAGGATATTCTTCTGTAGTTTGCTCTCTTACGGCTTAGCTGATTTATTCTTCCACTAATCACTCTACTCCGTCTTAACTTAATCCTTTGGTTTCAACACACATTTGGATGTATCCGAACTGTCACCCACTTAAGGTGTTCATCTGAATAAGGAAATCAAATCATATTTCTAATAGTTCTGCTGAAATTGCTAATGCATTGTATCTACTCAAAACTTACTTACTATTTTTCTGTTAATCACCTGCTAGCTTCATATTTCCTTATTGTGCTCTGAATAACCTAAGTTATTTCTAACTCTCCCTCATCATCTGACGCTATTCTATGGCTGTATACTATCTTTTCTGAAATATGGATCACACTTAACAAACTTTCGTCTATCTTATACGAAAGATTGGAACAACTAGACCCAAACTTTCTATACACTTCAAAATCGTATCAGAATATACACATCTGGGATAAACACTTACTCACATATCTTAAGCGAGAAATGTCACATCTTCTTATCTCATAATAATAATTACTTCTTATATTAACCTACAACTATCGTACTCTCTAACTCTGATGTGACTAACTTAAACAAATTAAAACCATTTCCGAAAATTTAGTATCGTCTGCTCATGGTTATTATTTCATACATACCTCTTTTCTTAACAAGCATAGTTCGTACGAAAATTTCATCTGTGGCGATAACTAGGGATGCCTCTTTATCCTGATGACCTGCTGAAGCTTCCAAGCAGTTTTTTTTTTAGAACTGAAATACTAGGCTTAGATGTATTACAACCTGACTGGGCTTAAGAATTAAAAGGAGCCACTGAAACACATATCAAGGCCCCAAACGATACACCCCTTGGTGTCCCTATAACACTTGTTGCACATAAGATTTGAAAACTTCGGTGGCTCATACTGGTATGTCACCGAGAGGCTGGTGCTCTTAAACACTATTTCTAGCTGAACTGACCTTTTTGATCATATCTAGACCTCAAGACTAGTGCACTAGCTGCAGATGGAGTGGGTCCTGATGACTTCCGGTAGAAACCTTGTCTGCCACAACCTCCTTGAGATCCTCCATGATTTATGTTTCCTGTAGACTTGGCTCCTTTTCTAATTTCTCTGATATTCTCTCCCTGTTGTATCCCATTCTCCTTTCTCAAGAATATCATTATTATTTAACTTCCCTTTCATTACACAACACCTTTTGTAGGGCAACTTACATTTTATTCACCTTTCAATAACACCTCAAGTCTCATTCATTACCAGCAAGTACTTCACAATTGTACCCCTATGTATAATCAACCTCAGTTGGGCCTTGAATTACCTGTTCATCTCCTGCGCATTCGAAACGTACGTAATTCGATAAGAAGAGAAGTTACTTATTGCTCTAAGCTTCATGGCACGATCTAGAGTAGAAAGAAATGAGACAAATCCTGAATGTCTTGGTGGTCAACTGTTTATATGTGTGGGGCCCTCACACATATAAAAGAGACCCCACTGGACACGGCTTCATAGACTCCCTAAGACACTTAAACCTAGGGCTCTGATACCAAGTTTTGTCACGCCCCGAACCTGGGCCTGGACGTAACACGGCACCCGGTGCCTGACCGTATGTGACTGAGCGAACCAACTGGCTGGCTGAATCAACATGTGATACCAAAACATAACTAATTCATAAAATAAAACTAACACATGCTGATTAACTAAAAGTCTCACTGAAATATCATAATGCGGAAATACTTAGACAATCTGAACAAATCTGAAAGTAGCCAACATAGCTAAACCAAACAACTGAACGACTGCCAACAAGGCTAACATAATAAATATCTGACTGTCTGAACTGTGTCTATGAAGCCTCTAAGAGTACTGAATAATAGAGCTGTCTATAAACTAAAATAACTGGATAGCTGACAACGCCCCGAAAGAATTTGGGGCTCACCAGTAGCTGATACGTGCACTCCTAAATAGCTGAATCGTCAACTTGTATATCGTTGCCTGCATCGCGAGATGCAGGCCCCCAAGCAATAAAAAGGGACATCAGCACATTTGAATTGTACTGGTATGTAAAGCAACTGAAGCAATAAAATACTGAAACTGAAACTGAAACTGATAACTGTAACTGTAATAGCAAGGAAGTAGAGATATGAATACTCCCTGCTCTATATCTGAATCATCTGTATTATCTGTGTTTGTATATGTGGGGCCTCGGCCCAATAATAAATGCACGCTATGGCCTCGGCCTAGTAGTGCGTCAGTCAATGGCCTCAGCCATGTATACGTATACACAAGACTGTGTTGTGCCCTCGGGCAAAATCACATATGTATAATTATGGTTAATTAATAAGGACTGAGACCATAACAACAATGAACAATGCTGAACTGAAATAGACATGCTGGACTGAATTGAAAACACTGACTGTTTCTGAGCATACTTAATTTCTAGACTGAGACTCATGTGGTAACAATACATAAGTCTATAAAGATTACGTGCTGAGTTCATGATATTCAAATTGATAACCATGAACGAATTCTGTAACTGCAACCCTAGAAGATAACAGTTCTACAACATATCATAAAACTAGGGCTAAACTATATTCTGAGTCAAATTACTGACAAGTATGAAGAATGAGGCGTAGGGAGAATCATGAACATTCCCTAACGTAGATAGTTAGCCTCACATACCTTAATTCCAGCCTTTGAGCGTAATACAATGTTCGTCACCCCTTTCAACTTTGATCTATATCAATACAAGCCAAAGGGATTCTATATTAGCAATAATATTCATGCTTTGGTCATCTAAGCATTTTATCAAACACTTAGTGGGCATAAAGCTCCACAATCTCCATTAATGGTGTTTCTTCACCCAATTCTCAGTCTATTACTTCTAGGTGATTCTACAATCTCAATTAGATGTAATTAACATCATTCTCCATCACCCATATCATTACAACAATCTCAAGTCAACAATTCAAAACCCTGCTATAGTTCGTGTAATTCTATTTACTAAACCCATTTACTATTCTCCCAAGAACTCATCAATTCACTATTATGAATGATTAGAGTGTAGAAACATTACCTTTTTGACATTCAATCCTCTTGAATTCAAGTTCTAGGGTTTCCACGCCCAACAATAATGTTCCACTCACAAATCTATTGATTAGAAGGGTTTACTCAAGTTAGAAAGAGATTAGGGACTTGAATTCAACCTAGAATCATGATAACACTTACTTTGTATGGTTCTTGAGGCTTGGGACTTGTTCTTATTGACTTCAGGGTATTTTTTCGTGAATGGGGTGCTGGGGAAATAAACCCCAAACCTTAGATATAACTAAAAACGCGTAACCCGACTGTTTGACCCGAATCTGACCCGATTAGCGATGGGTCCGCGGTGCGGGACCATCGCGCAATGTTCTGCAGCTCAATACTCAGACTTGCCCGATCATTCCGCGATGCGGACCCATCGCACGCGCCACCACGCGGCTGAAAGAGCGACGGGGGTCGGTTCTGCACAGTGTTCGGTAAAATGGACATACCTTCTTGTACAGAGCTCTGTTTGGGCTCCACAATATACCGTTAGAAAGATATTGCAAAGGGATACAACTTTCAGGATTTACGTTTCCTCAAATTCCCAACGCATTTTCACCAAATTTGACTGGAAGACAGACGTATCGAAAATTTAGCCGATTCTATCAAATTTTAAGTGCCTTACTATTAGCCATATTGAGACGATCATATCTCCTTGCTCCGATCTCTGATTGGCTTGGTCCTTATATCGTTAGAAAGGTATTTCTACATACTACAACTTTCATTGAGGGTACTTTCCTAAATTCCCAACTAATCAAGGAGTTATCACTGCCCGAAGTAGGCCTATCAACCATTTTCGCAAAACGTTCAAATCTTCAGTTTTTCCACTAAAACTCTAATGATATGAGTCTAACCTTAGTTCCAAGATATGGGGTGTTACAGAGATCCAACACTTCCCGACTCCAAAACTGCATTATAATTGACATCATCATCATTGTCCGCTTCCTAAACCTCGACATCATTAACAATATTTGGATCAAATGGTTGGAACTCTACTTTTTGCTCCACAATTAGCCACTATCCACAACAATTGGTAGTTTCATTAGATGCCGCAAACATTTTATTCTCTTGAGCCTGCAAGAGAAGAATATCTGAGCCTAATCGGTCGATCTCTTTTCTGAGCTCACCTCTTCCTTCTATAAATTTTTCCGTCATGCTTGTAAGACCATCAAGGAGAACAGCATGTATTTTATTCGTTGATCTTGTTATGTTATCCATGTTTTGCTCAAAATACAAAGCTCTTCAACGTTATCTTCTTGTGGAAACTAACTCTCTTCTTCTGTTCGAGGTTCTTCTTAGGTATTAACTAAGCTCATAGCTTGCTAATCATTGTAAGTCTCAGCTCAGGCCTCGAAGTTTGTGATTTCTTGACTAGTTTTTTATAGGGATTTCCAGCGTTCAACAATCTACTCCAGTATTTGCTTTAGCATAAAATAAGGTGAGCATCATGTTCCGCATCTTCCACTACATTACTCCTTTCAAAACAAAACAAAAAACTATAGGAGAATCATCATAATAGGGGCTGGGGGAAGGGCAATAAAAGTCAGGACAGTCATTCCAATGGCTGTCTTGACCACCACACGTATTACAAACATTCCACTCAAGGAATTTTGAAGGTGCACCAAACTATTCCTAGAAATATTATGACAATTTAACCACAAGTGAGGTCCTCCACAATCAGACAAGGATCACCAACATATGGATGACTAACATTCAATCAATTTCTATTCCAAGATATCATGTCAAGAAAATGAGAAATAAATATAACTCAATAAAAATTAAGAACCTGAGTAGACAAAGTAAAAGTCTAATCTAGAAAAATAGTTAATTTTGAAGTCCCTAGCAATGTTGTTACAAACATGGTCGGGTCCGGCACCCCACACGAAAGTATACGTGATCGATAAGTAATAAAGTGATAAATAGAGTTAGCGTTCTCCGAGGACTTATGATTAACTTTTTACTGAGCCAAACCATTATAACTTATCAATTCAAGCGATTATCTAAGAAGTGGTTATAATTAACTAAACTACTTCGACATTCCATAGAAACAAGTAAGGAAACAAAGAGAGTTCCAGGAGATGCGAGGTCCTAGGGTAATGGTAGCTAACACTTCTGTTGAGTTATCCTTGGAAATCAACTAATTTATTTATCTAGTTTATTAGTTGCAGAGTTAATTTTGCTCATAACAATCTTTCGAGTTCTTACTCTCCTATTCAAGTTAACTTAATGTCTATATTCCTATGGAATTAAGATTAACAAGAACGCATTTATATTTTCTGTAAAATAACCAAGCAAGGCGATTGGAAATTGATGAGTTATAGCTTTTCATAGTTTTGATGATTTGACAAACAAGCCAAGGACCAGGTTGTCACGACCCCAACCCATGGACCGTGACGAGTGCCCGACCACTGCTAACCAAGCACCCCTAAACTCGTACTTGCCATATGCTGAATAACCTGGTGGCCTATTTCTAACTCATATCTGAGCGATAGCATCTGCTGTACAATTTATGCAATGAACTCTACCTCGAAAAATCATAATTTATACACATGGATATATATATATATATAGGCATACATGCAAAGGATGACAACGCAGTCCGACATGGCCACTACATGCACTGTACATAAAACAAGAGACCACAAAGCTACATGACGTTCTCACTATATACAACTGTCTACAGACCTCTATGGAATATAAGCTGTAGCAAAGACAGGACAAGGCCCTGCCGTACCCACATTTCTACATAGAAAAATAGCATACCAAAAAGGGCTACAGCTCCGGACCAATGGAGCGCATTGACTGCGGCTGAGGGGAGATCTTACTGGTCTAGATCGTCTGGATGGCTACTTGATCATGCGGGCATGAACGCAGTGTCCACAAGAAAGGACATCAGTACGAACAGTGTACTGAATATGTAAGGCATGAACAATAACATGATAAGAAATATGGAGCATGACATGAGATAAAGGAATAACCTGTACGTCTGACTGCCTCTTAAGGCGGATACCATACATGCTTAGCTTTTTCGTAGGAAAAATATTTCTCATACATGTATACACAAAGTAGAAATGTTGTGGAACGTGCAGCCCGATCCAAAAGTATATCATATTGCCGCGGAATGAACGGCCCGATCCATAAATATATTATATTACCGCGGAACGAATGGCCCGATCCATTTATCCCATATATCCCTCGTCCGGGCATCCCACGTCCGGGACGATATCATTATATACCAAATGATTAGGTGGTTATGCATATATAATGCCTCGCCCTTTTCCCATATCCCCTATATACATATATATATCAAATACATATATAATATAAGTAGCATGCATGAGAGCCCAAATAAAAGCTACGACTCTATCGGAGTGACGTAAGGTCGGTAACCTCCGATTTATATTATGGAACAATCATCATCGCTATATCTCACCTTGAAGGAACAATGATTATAAGATGAGATCAACAACAATGAGTATAATTAAGGAGATAATGAAATAAACTCAATAATTTCATCATAGCATTTAAAATCATAAACTTTTAAACTTCTAGAAACGGAATCATCATCATTTTCGTCATGAAAACATAATCATCTTTAGCGTAATAAGAAACTTTAAGCATCATGAATCTTTAGCTCTTAGAAATAAGGACATTATGGAAGACATGTATGGATTCACAAGAAAGAAGTCATCATTTTCATCATGGTCCTCATAGAAAACATCTTGTCTTTAATATCATAAAAACCTTGAGAATCATGAACTTCTAGCTTTTCGGGAACAAGGATGTTATGGAAGACATGTATGGAATTATAACGTAGGAGTCATGCCTTTAGAAAGAAAGGGACTAGCCTTAGATACCTTTCGGTCTCCTTAGCGATTCAACGTTTATCCTTCCAAGCCCGTAAATCTACATATAAACCATTCGTACTATTGTTAGGCTCAAGGTCATACGCCCATCTCAAATCCTTAATTTAATTCCATTTAGAATCTTCCGAAATTCGGGCAGCATCTCCCCTGTTTATATGCCTAGCCCGAAACCACAATTCAACAACCAACAACAACAACAACAACAATACCAACATCAACAACATCATTACCAACACCATTATGCTCCATAAAACATCCCACATGATGTTTTTCCAAATTCCTCAATATCCAACTTGTTATACGACTATTTAGTAGTTTTATCTTCGTAAATAAATCAAAATCAACATTAATAGGGAGAGATTCATACCTTACTCCTGCTATAACTGCAATATCTTCACTTTTCTCCTTGAACATGAGCAAAGACTCGTCGCTATATGATTTTGTAATCGCAACTATACGTTGTCTGGACCAGAATCCGGGAATTATACTCGATTTGCATTAAAATTTGATATGTGGAAGTTAGAGGAAATTTCCAAAAGTTTGAGGTGGCTTAGAGGATGTTTGAATGAAGAAATAAGAGGGTAAAGCCTTTTTATAACGTTTTAGGCTCGGGTTGCACCGACCTAAAAAGTACTAAGTGTGTTCGCGCTGGGTAGTGGCGCATTCGCACTGGGTTGTCTGTCACCCCTTTTGCGCATTCACGCCACCTCCTGGCGCATTCGTGCAGAGCATTTTCCTGGCCTGCCAGCCCAGCTTGTAACGTCTATATCTACTTGCTCCGATACCGTATCGATAAGCGGTTTATTGCGTTCAAAACTAGGCTTCATGAACTTCACTTTAGGCTTTTACTTTGCCTCAAAACTCATCATATTCTAAAAGATATTCTTCCTCCAAATTGGACCAACAAACATAGTTTCCGCAACTCACCTGCTCTCTAATCCTCCCAACTCATTACATGAGCTAGACCTACACAACCGTAAGATATACGCATACAAATATATATATCCTTGAAGGCAACTCCAAAGTTCATAACTTGAAACAACCAACACTTACGAATTTCAACGTACAGAACTACGGCATGTAGCACAGGTCCTCCATCAGGTCCTATGGGAGTACTTCACGATACTTAACAGTTGTAAAGCTGTTGCACTGTTCCGACAAGCAGAAATGCAGCAGCACAACTGTATGTATGCTAAAAGCTAAAAGTCCTTGAAAAGTCACCATCCATGGTCACTTGTTTCTCACATGCTCTCTACTTGGTCTCATATATATACAACATGTTGGGATTACTTGACCTAACACTTGCAAATCTGAAAATCACATTTCTCTCAAGTGTAGCTGCCACCTTTCTCAAGGTGCCCACAAGAAGAAGATCTCAACAATCAGAGGGACCAGTTCTGTCACGACCCGGCTAGTGGGCCATGACGAGTACCCGGAGCTGGTTACCGAGCACCACTCATCATGCTATCTATCATACTCAACCTGGACACACATCATTCTCAACACAAGACTTATCATGAAACATTCTCTAAATAACTTCCCAAAACATGTATATGCTTAACATTGCTTGTAAAGCTCCAAAGCCTTTTTTGCCTTCAACATTGCTTGTAAAGCTCGGAGGTCCTTGGCTTGGCCTTGGATGGAGCGTCTAGAATGGAATGTGCCCATCGATTTCGTATCATTCTCCCCTTCTTGCAAAGAATTCGTCCTCGAATCCAAACCTTACAAAAACCAAGGAAACATATACGAACACATAGTCCTCAAACCATGAGGGTTTGCACAAAATGCAATAATCATACTTTCACTCCAAGGATGAATAAACTTATGGTACAACCACACATCAATAATCACCATGAAAAACATTCTCACAAATGAGGTCTTAAGAAGTTGATTTCTCCAAAAATCATTAACGAGGATAAGGTAAAGAAACCAACGAATTTAAAATTAGAAGCATGGAATGCTACATTGGTTCTAGAAGACATGAAACACATTTGATCCTCATTTTTCAAACAAGAGCACTCACACAAGTTTAAGACATCACTGGGGCCAAAAGGAAAAAGTACTCACATGGCATGGTCAAGAAAATAACTATCTATCCCATGAGTACCCCTCTCAATATAAGACGTACCCTCAATATGAACATGAGTGTCATCATATGCAAATAAATAGTAAAGAAAGGTGCCACACAAAACAACTTCTTCATCTATGGTGTCCTCAAATATATCCTTACTATTAGGTTCAAGAAAATCAAGCATGCTACTAAGATTTTGAACACGCAAGGAAGAAGTAGCAATTTGTAAACAAGTTCTACCTTCATTTTTAAACAATCATCCTTAACCGACATGTTATATTCCCCCAAGAGGAGGTTCCCATCACAATGGGAAGGGTCATCATCCTATAGAATTTGTAAAGAGTTGTCACATGGCTTTCACTTACTCCTCTCAATTTTGTATCTCTCGTGTTCTTCGGAGAGGGAATGAGCTCCCAAAATGCCCTTCGAAGGGTTAGGATGACTCTGCATGTCAATCTTCCATTTGGTTTCACAAGGAGCAACTTTCTTTCCTCCTAGCCTTTCAGAATGTGCTTGGTGTCGTTTTTCTTTCCATGTGGATTGACAAAGAGACACCTCCAAAGTTCCTTTAAGGCACTCCAATTCTCAATTGGGTTCCCCCTTCATTTCTCGTGCTCCCATTGCTGTATAAGAATCCCTTTGAGGGTGCTAGAAGCTAGCTCCACGATCTCTTTTTCCAAGTAGTGGTGACATTCAAAAATATCATCCAACTTGTGAACCCATTCGAAGTAACCTTCTTCATTAGTTTTTGGACACAAGGTTGGCCATTCCACGTTGGAATTTTGCACATTTGCAACGAATAGGTTCTCTTTTTCTTGCACAAGTTGAGCCATGCACGCCTCGATACTACAAGGAGGCAATGCCAAATTCCCTAACTTAACCATTGTAAAGTAGCAAACATTCCTCACGTCACTCGTATTTGCACTCAAAGCTTACCACTCAACCTAGTGCTTCTTTCAAAGTTGGTAAAAAACCTCTTATCCCAAATCAATTCACAAGGTTGCTAAGCTTTGTGGAAGAATGGATTCTTGTTTAATGAATGAAGGATGACCCAAAACAAATGGAAAAGAGCCAATAAACTTGCAACGAGGTTAAAACGAATAAAGCTTGAAAGAATTGGTACGAAGAAAATATGACTCAAGAACTAATTAACAACTAAGTAGGAACAAGTACTAGTTGTTAATTAGCTAGGAGAATCAAAGAAATGAGATAAGAAATAGACAAACCTTGGCCAAACACTTAGGAAAATTTTGGGAAGTTTTTGGGCCAACACTTCGAAAATTCGGAGTTGCTTGCAGCGTTTTATTAAAGCGCACGTAACTTTTTGTACGAAGCTCGGATTGACAAATTGCTTGTTGATTTGGAAACTAGACTCGCTGAACTTCAATTTAGATAGGTTATGGGTCACATAAATACTCATACACATGAAGATATACCCCCTAAAGTTGAGCCAAAATTTTCCTACACTTAGAAAAAATTTGGGGCTTTTGGAAAAATCTGCTCTCTGTAACTGTGGGCCAGGCGCCTGCAAATGCACGTCAGGCTACTAACATGGCGGGTGACTTTTTTTTGGGGGGTTGTTTTAGGCCCACACAAACACTTTTCAATCCTTTTAACATGAAGACTTTGGATCAAACACCCACTTTGGTCTTCTTTTTCAAGATAAAGGTATAAAGATCTCTATGAACACCCAAAACTCAATCTGTGCCAAATCAACTTATTTTTCTCCCAAATTTCGTGTTTAAGTCCTTCGTGACTAAGATAACAAAACCCAATAAAAATTAGCTCCAAATCACTAAACCCATTTTGTGTTCTTAAGGTTTGAAGGTCCTTCAATGATGGATTCTTCAATACGTGACCAAATGACCTCAAATGTCATATCCAAAGAGATTTAACCCTTTTAAACTCGAATCCAACCTCAAATCCACACAAATCCAGCAAGAACACTGATTTTTTTATTCTTTTTTTTTTTTTCGAATTTTATTTCAACTCTTTTTTTTTTTTTTTGGTAGAACCAAGGATGTACCAAGCTCTTGATACCAAATGATACGATCCAGCTTGTGGAAGACACGGATTCAAACAACAAAAACGTGAAAACTAAAAATGAGAAGAAATCAATGATGAGAAGTGAAGAAATTGGGATGAGAAGAAGAGGGATAGAAGCAACCCCCAATTAGTAAAGAAATTATAGGCAAATTTGGATATATGAAATCCAAAGCCTCCTAATTGATTCCTACTAACGAACCTATACTATTTGAATTCAATTAAGAGTTAATCAAATGAATCCACAAATGAACAACTCCCAATATGAAATCAACAGAAAAAGGGATTAATAGGCAACAATGGAATCCACCATAATTAACTATCACTAATCACTAACCTAGCACTACGTTAATTCTACCAAACCAACTATCACTCATTTAGAGTAGTCATCTCAACATCATTCAAAGCTAAAGAATGTAAATAGCCTAAGGCAAGCTTATATAGTTCCTTATTACAACAAAGGCTCAAAGTGGCCTTTGCACAACTAACCCAACATGGGCCTTTCTTCACTAGAATTGCAATCCTAGCCTCAAATTTGCACTTCTAGCCATGAATTGTAGCCCTAGCCACGAATTGCACTCTTTAGCCATGAATTGCACTTCTATCCATGTTTGCACTTCCAACCACTTTGTGTGGCTTGGCCTTCATCTTTATTCCCTTGGTCCAAGCTATCATCCACCCGTTGTATGCTTTGTTACGTGGCTTATATAGGTCTTCAAGGGGCTCCAAAGCCTCTCTTGCCATCAACATTGCTTATAAAGCTCAGAGGTCCTTGGCTTGGCGTTGGATGGAGTGTATAGAATGGAATGTGCCCATCAATATTGTATCACCCATCAAGTCCTTTAAGTTTCATTCTTGCAAACGTACTCCCAGTCGGGACTTAACATATTGACTATAACACTACACAAGTCAATACATATAGCGCCCAGTATACATCATTTACGTCTAGGACTACTTGGATATCCATTACTAAAAAAATAGGATTTAGCGATGGACGAATTCTGAAGCTAAACAGCAAAATCTGTTGCTAACCCTGTTTAATGACAGATTAGCGACAAATATTTGTTAGGTACGAGCAATATAGCGACGAAGTTCGTAGCTAATTCCAATATTTTTAGTGGTGATCTAATCTCATTTTCCTCCTAGCTTTCATCTCTCAGTATCGTGTGGCACGGAGCATCGTGCGCCGTGCTAATCCAGAACTTCAGAGACCATGAAAATCTCAAACGTGCCTAGAATTAGCACTAGCACCTTGAAGGGAACGGGATGTCGGTTTAATCTTATTCATGCGTGTGTAGTGCTCGGGTCTTAGACTCGATCTATGTCATATTTTTCTTTGACTTTTAGTAAGACTTCAAAGCCATATTTGATCATTTTAGCTCCACATCATTTCAGTTACCCCAAATTTATGTGACACACAAGAAAATACACATATTAGGCAAAAAATGAATCAATTCGAACTAAAACACATATAAAAGCGTAAAAAATACAAGGCTAAATGATTCAGGTTGTGCGTTCACCAAATAGTGTATGAGGGACCTGGTCGTGTACCAGTTCCCTTATGCAATGCAGTATGAGAATCAACACAAGATTTTTACGTGGAAAACTCCTTGCTCAAGGGATTAAAAACCACGACCTACTCCTGTAGGATTTCAACTCCACTAACCGAGCGACTCAGGTTACAACTCTATCATAAGCTAGGAATTAACTCTCATAATCCATCACCCTTACAATAACTATGCAACCCTCACCCTTGACTACCCCTAGCCAAAGACCACCAATACACCTAGACTTACCCCAGCCTAGTGTACCACTCAAAGGCACCCTTTGAGAATTCACCACAGTGACTAACTCTAGCCACACACTAATATAACTAAGCTAACTCTAGCCTAGTGTACCACTCAAGAGCTTGTGGCAGCAACCTTAAGAATTTAGGACACCTACAAACAGCTTTTTATGGAAGAGTAGGTTTACAGTTTAAGCATAAAATAATAAAGACTCAACAACCTAAGGACCTAAAACATCTTCAGTTCTGGATCGGGTCCTTTGAGTTATTGTGGCTCTGTTCTTGAGGAACACCTTGAAAGGTGGAGACTTGCACTTTGGATGGAGCAATTTTCAGATTGTGCAAGAATGAGTCTTCTCTTGGAAGGTGATGTCTTTATATGCATGGAGAAAGAGAGAAAGAGTAGAGATGACCACTCATGAAATCTGGATCATTAATCAGTCGGCCTTGATGAGGTACTGCGGTACAGCTGCATTGTACTTTTTAGCCCCTCACTTTACAGCTGTAGAATTGGACTTTCAGCTTTAGTGACCAGAACCTTTATCTGGAGGAACCTGGTTCCTTATCTGTTCTTCGAACACGTTGTAAGTACTGGATACACTGTCAGTAGCTCTACAGCTGCATTGTTGGCTAAGCAAGCTAGAGACCTGATCCCATCTGATCCTTCTGAATCAACATCACTGGTCTCTCATATATGAGCAATTCTTACAGGCATCTGATCCTTCAAGGAGCATGTTAGACAAGCAGCATATAAGATATCATAAGGTTAACTAAGTTCAGACAGATGAACCTAATTGTATCTGGTTTCTTAGGATTTGTCATGTCATCAAAACATATCATTTCTTATCCATTTTTCCCATTTTTATGATGACAAAGCGACATCTTTTGTATTTCCCCTAAGGACCAGATCTCTTACCCAAATACCTCATTTGTTCCCCTTGAGACTCAGACCTCCAGATACATAGTAGTATTTCTGGTTCTTTGAGTAAGGTTTGTCAAATCATCAAAACATCCCATGACATATCAATTTCCCCCTTTTTGATGATAATACACTCGTAGAAAAAGTTCCCCCTAAGAACTATATTCCCACTTGTTCCCCCTGCGGATCAGTCCTTTACTTGCCCAGCTTGCAGTCCTCTTTCCTTTTTCACGGTTCCCCTTGTCTTTCACACATATCTCTCTCACATATATCAATTATATTCTTGAGACTATGAGATGTATGGAGAGGTCATATTGAGAACTGGGTTTCTCGCTCTCTCTAGTTTCACCAGGTTTGAAAATCATCAAAACATACATATAGTCATTTTTCCCTTTTTGATGATGACAAACTGTCTCTCTCATATCATTCTTCCTCTCTTTTTCCACCCCTTTATTTTCTTCCCCCTTTTGGCATCATTGAAAAGAGTAATAAAAGTAGCATAAGCCAAAAAGAAGTTCAGTAGCCTTAACTCATGGCCACTAAGGCAACACAACATAAGCAACAATAGTGACAAGTATTAAGATCATTGCACAAATCAGAGTAATTTTCCAGATTAGATTAAGCATATAAAAAATATAGTAGTATTAGTCAGTACAAAATATGATGCTTAAACTGCCATGAGTGCCATATTCATTAAGCGATGGAATACAAATGGTAAGATATTCAGGGGGATTAGGAGGGGCTCAAGAACTAAGGATTAGTGGGTCTAGACAAGATTTTCAGTCTTTAGCTAAGAGTCAGATTCCTTTGTAGCACCACTGAGACTTGGTCCTTTTGCCTCTTGAGCATTTTCATTTCTCCGTGATTTTCACATCATTCTCAATGTAATATCCTGTACAGCGGGCAACCAAATGTGCATAATAGGCTGGTGGATTCATGGAGACCGAATGTGTGCACCTTGCACATGTATCATAGCCAGTTTATAGCTATGCCGGATCCATTCTCATCAACCAGTATATGGTAATGAGCTTGATGACTAGTACCTCGAATTTTAGTGTGGCTCTACCAGTAAACATTAGGCTCCATAAGGTGGCACATCTTGGTATGTATCACAGTACCTGGCAAGGTGTTTCCATCCTTGTCTGTCATGTTAGGATCATTGTGATTCACAGGGAGCAGATGTGTATGATGTCTCTTCTGCACTACCATAAGGATTAGTCGTGACAGATACCCTTCTTCCAATGGATTGCATCCATTTCTCCCCTAGTATGTTCCTTCCTTTCATTAGTTTAGTCATCATATCCTTTTGAGTTCCCTCACCACTTTCTTTTGCCTTTAAGGCCTCTACAATCCCCTTAACAATTTCAGTTCCACTTTCCATGATATTAGATCTGTTTCTCTCCCTTCGTTTAGAGTCATTAGCGAGAAGGTCTACACAGGGCTCATAGAGTCCTTTATTTATTCTAAAATAATCGATGGAAGTGGGGCTTACCAGAGGCAGACTATTTTTGGGATTTGGTAGATATATGGTGAGGTTTAAGATCTAGCGAGACAGGAAAGATGATTCAGATTTAAGGAATGGGGAAAGAATTTTGCAAGATCTGAGGAAGGAGAGATTTTCTTTTAAAGTACGAAGAGATATAGGATGGTCAGGCATTCAAAGGGCTTAATTTGGAATAGGAAGCGAAAAAGTCTTAATGACGTGGCATTCTAGACAGTTCAAAACATATTAAGCACTGAAGAGACTACTAACCTGAGTCATAGGGACCAGGTCCCTTGACAATTTTGAAAACGAGGCAAGAGCTCTGAGATGTGCAATGTCACTTATGCTTGTGCTGTCTTGACCCTGCCACGCGTGTGTACCTGTGACGGTACAAGAGTGAGTTAGATGTCACCGAAAAACACTTTTTAACATTGTTCCTTTCCTCTTAACATAGCCAAGCATGAGGTAATTTGAGGAAAGGCAACAAGTTGAGCTTGATCAAACCTATCTCCTATCTTCCAAAGTGCTTCTTGTTCAGCTTCATTTCACAAGAACACACTCCCACTTGAAGGTCCTTGAATGAGGGGAATCATCCATTCTCTCAGTTGTATACTTCGAGCAGTCTCCTTTCATGTAACTTTTGGCTGCCTCTTCTCACTTAAGCCTGCAACCAGATTCACTCATTTGATCTTGGAGCCTAAGGTATCTTGGGTCTCATGCAATGATTGAACAGGTGAGTTTAATCTTCTTTTTGTCCATGTAGGCAGCACCTTCTTCCTTTTCTGAAAACAGGGTCGGTCAGCTCTTGGCTTCTTCTCAATCTTTTGACCAGTCCCAGACAGCCCAGCAACTTTTCATAGAAACATAGGGTCCATCACAAATGATGTCCCACAACTTAAATCCTCAGCCATGAAAAGTTATGCCTTCTCCCCTTCCATCATCCATGATATTCTCTATTAGATCTTGGTGGTCTTGTGATAGATTCTTCTTTCCCTAGGTTTGGTGAACTAGCCATAATGAAGATCCTTTCTAGGTGTTAATCTTTTAGAAAGAACCCGCTCTGATACCAATTGATGCAGGTTGTGCGTTCACCAAATAGTGTATGAGGGACCTGGTCGTGTACCAGTTCCCTTATGCAATGTAGTACGAGAATTAACACAATATTTTTACGTGGAAAACTCCCCGCTAAAGGGATTAAAAACTATGACCTACCCTTGTAGGATTTTAACTCCACTAACCGAGCTACTCAGGTTACAACTCTATCGTAAGCTAGGAATTAACTCGCATAATCCTTCACCCTTACAATAACTATGCAACCCTCACCCTTGACCACCCCTAGCCAAGGACCACTAATACACCTAGACTTACCCCAGCCTAGTGTACCACTCAAAGGCACCCTTTGAGAATTCACCGCAGTGACTAACTTTAGCCACACACTAATACAACTAAGCTAACTCTATCCTAGTGTACCACTCAAGAGATTGTGGCAGCAACCTTGAGAATTTAGGACACCTATAAACAACTTCTTTTCATGAAAGAGTAGGTTTATAGTTTAAGCACAAAAGAACAAAGACTCAACCACCTAAGGACCTAAAACACCTTCAGTTCTGGACTTGGTCCTTCGGGTTGCCGTGGCTCTGTTATTAAGGAACACCTTGAAAGGTGGAGACTTGTACTTTGGATGGAGCAATTTTCGGATTGTGCAAGAATGAGTCTTCTCTTAGAAGATGATGTCTTTATATGCACGAAAAGAGAGAAAGAGTAGATATGACCACGCATGAAATCTGGATCGTTAATCACTCGGCCTTGATTAGGTACTGCTGTACAGCTGCATTGTACTTTTCAACTTCTCACTTTACAACTGTAGATTTGGATTTTCAGCTTCAGTGACCAGAACTTTTATCTAGAGGAACCTAGTTCCTCATCTGTTTATCGAACACGTTGTAAGTACTAGATACACTATCAGTAGCTCTATATCTGCATTGTTGGTTGAGCAAGCTGGAGACCTAATACCATTTGGTCTTTCTGAATCAACATCACTGGTCTCTCATATATGAGCAGTTTCTTCAGGCATCTGATCCTTCAAGGAGCATGTTAGACAAGCATCATATGAGATACCTTTGCCTAGTGTTTGGAGATTTATAAGCAATATCTTTCCTGAATTTCCCACTTCTTGAAGTTATAAGGCCAGAGGATCTCTTGATTACGGTACTTAGAATGATATCACCATCGGAGTCTATTTCCTTAGAGGAGTTTTCAGACCTTTCCTTCTCCAGAGATGGTTCTTTTAAGTGCACAACAGTAGGCATAACATCTCTAATTACTTTAGAGAGGTCTGGAATCTCAACTACGGTGGGAGTAGTCCGAACTATAAATGATTTGAATACACTCCTTGTGCTAAGAGACCAGGTCCCTCCTGCACATCCCCTGTACTTTCTTCTTTCCCTTGAAACTTTTCACTATCCATCTCAGCCAGCATGGCATCATCAGACCCAACCACTATTTCTTTTTCACTCTCCAGTATATTAGACAATCCCACACTTTTCCCCGATAGGTTACTATCTATAACTGAGATGGAGTCCTCTGCTCCTTTTTCACAACTAAAGGAATTGGGATTACCTGAGGTTTCTACACCAACTTCATTTTTCGTAATGGTACCTCTATTTTCTGAGTCCTATATATCTTCACAGATTGCCTTTTCAACAACAGGCCTTTGGATATCAGTATTTAAACCCTCAGAGCTCTTGATATTGCTTGAAACTTCTACTCCATCATCCTTTGCGTTAATTTCCTCAGTGGTTTGAAGGAATTTGGAGACTGAAAGTGTTTGACCACTCCCGTCCGAAGCTGGTTTTCTAGATGGAATGGGATTTGAGGATGTGTCTTTAGAAGGTGAGCGGGCGAGTTTTATATCTGAGATAGTTTGAGAGGAGGAGTTGTTGTTAAACATGATTGATCTTGGGCTAGGGTTTGAAGAGGAATAAAAGGGATTTGAGTTTGTGAATGTTAAACTAACGAAGAGAACAGAGAAGAGGGTTTTAGTAAGAGAGATACAAAAACAGTAGCCTTAAATGTTTGAGACAAGGAACCGTTTCTGATTGTTTAATACCTGAAGTTTACACACTGGGTCGATCCAGAAGAGATGTAACGTTTGGGCTCAGGATTTTGGACGGGAAGATTTTTAATGACATGACATGTTAGCAGTTTAACACACATATATAAGCATTGTAAATACTACTAACCTGAGTCACAAGAATCAAGGTTTTTGACTTTTTTTTTAAGCAGCAGGGAACTCAGAGTATGCAATGTCTCCAATACTTATGCTGTCCTGAGAGTAGTATGAGAGTATGCTTCTCCTTGGTCACTGCCATTTGGAATGTGAAGAATTTCTTTTGATTGTGCTGTCTCTTCTTCAGTGGCACTTTTGACTGTCCTTTCCTCACCCAATTCTTCTGGCAGAATTACTGGCTCTGTTTGGGAACCCACATCCGATCGGGTCCCTTAGAGTGAGAAGCAGTGTGAATTGAGCTTTCTTCTTTTAATTCAGGAAACTATTCCTTTTCCTTCCACAGACCAAGTTCCTCCTCTCTTGACTTCTGTTTGGCTGTATCTTCACTTTAAAGAAAGTCGAAGATGCATGTCTTTTGTGATCCACACTCTTATCTGCCCTCATATTCATTCTGAGATTTGTTTGTCATGTCCAACATGTGTGCCTTTGAGAGCGTCCCAGATCTCCTTTGTTGTTTCACAAGAGAAAGCTAGATTGCACTCCCCTGATTCACGTCTTTGAAGAAGAATCTTTTTAGCTTCTTGATCTTTTTGCAGAGTAAAGCCATTCAGCTCGGGAAGATGAGGACCATAACAGATTATGTTGCTAAAAGATCTTGTGTCAATTTTTGTCTTCCAGTTGAAATTTATATTGTGTCATAACATACTATGTTGCTTTGATGATATTGTGTCAATTTTTGTCTTCCAGTTAAAATTGGTACTATGTTGCTAACATATTGCAGGTGCCTTGACAATAGTGGTCAGCTTCACAGGAGGAACATTGGGAAGCTGATTCTCAGAGGGAACACCGTCTATAAGTTTGTCATCATCAAAAAGGGGGAAATTGATAAGCTCAAGTGCATTCGTGTTTTGATGATTGTCAAATTGATTCAGAACCAGATAGGGACCTGGTCTGTGATCTGCTCTCTATGCACCTTGCACGGTAAGTAGAGACAGCTGTAAAGCCGAGCTACTCACTGCACAAGTACAGCAGTTGAGTTGGCCCATGCTTTAGGTCAAATATTGAATGAGTGGTCTCTGCCCATCCCACATGCTTCCTACTATATATACAACATGTTGCAACATATTGTGCATCACTTGGAAAACCTAAAAATCACTAAAAAGTTGCAGCCGTCATAAGACACTCCAAGTGTTCAACAAAGCTAATCACAAGCTGAAGGATCTGCTCCAACACTGAAGATGCTTTATTCTCTTAGTTTGCATTAAGCTTTGTTTATGTACTTTAACTTGTAAACCTACTCTTCTCTTATAAGAAGCTGTTGTAGGTATTTCAAATTCTTAGTTGTTGTTAGGTAGTTTACCTTTCAATCTATTAAGTGGTACCCTTGGCTAGTGTGTAGTCTAAGGTGTATTAGTTGGGTTGGCTAGAGGTAGTTAACCTTAGGTTCCTTAGCTAAAGTTAGTCAAGTGGAGGTGCTTAAAATCGGAGTATTGCAAGGGTGGAGGGACTACGGGGGTTAGTTCCTAGGTTGCTACTATTGTAAAGGTTGAGGGATTATGGGAGTTAGTTCTTAGCTTAAAATAGGTTGTAATCTGAAGTTGATCGTGTAGTGGAATTGAAATCCTACTGGGGTAGGTCGTAATTATTAATCCCTTGAGCAAGGAGTTTTCCGCGATGAAAACAGTGTCTTCTTTACTTACTGCATTGCATAAGGGAACTGGTACACAACCAAATCCCTCATATATTGTTTGGTGAGCGCACAGCCTACAACACGAAATATAGCTAAATTATGACCTTCTAGCCGCCGATCAACTAAATACACTATGATGTAAACTGTAAATGATAACATAGTGCATCCATTATCCAAAAATCTTTCATTGTTTCTGTAGTAGTAAATTTGATCATCTTCGGCTGTGCCAATTGCTAACATCATTCTTTGCCATGTGTCGGAATTAACACAGGAGTAGACTTTTTGGAGCTAACTAATATGCTAATACTCTAGCACTAATAATCAGATGTCACATTCAACAAAAAATTGAATCAGGGTGTATTGTGACAGGTTCTTCAATTCGAATAATCAGCTAGCAGAAATTCTTTCAAACTAATTTTTGAGTCCGAAATTGACAATATTTTGGGCAAGTTAGGAGCATATGTATGCTCCTCAATTAAAAATTAGGATATTGTTAATATGACAAGAGTCAATTCCTTGTAAATATAGGAAATGGTTGAAGTCCCTATAACTGTGTAAATTGGAATAAGAAATCACTTTCCTTCCTTTAAGGATCACTTAAAAGCATTAATATGAACCTCATCGTGACTGAGGAAAATAAGCAAACAATTCATTCTCAAACTTTTTTTTTTTTTTTGAGTTGATTACTCACAAGATCACTCAAATAATTGTGTAAGTCATTTTTCTTTGTTCTGTAATAAAAAGTCACTTTATTTTTCCCATTTTACACGCAAAGTCACTCACCACAGTCAAGTGATATTTCCGACTACAATTACGTGGCAATCTTTTACCGTTGCCAAATCACAAAATATTAGAAAATACCCATTATAGTCAGGGTATAAGTAAAGAAAATAGAAGAGATGAAGTCCGTCCTTTCGCCTAGTCTATATCCACAGCTGATGCAACTCCATCTTGACGCCTCACTACGACATTCATTTTTCTACCTTCTTATGGGAGGATCGACAGTTTCATATAATTCTGAAGAAAGACTGTTGGCCATGACAAATTCTTCTCTGTTTTTGTCAATTTTCATGAATACATACTTGGACATGAAAGAGACGTTATCTTTTGGTTCCATAATATATTCATGTGGGTCATATTTGCAATGGAAGATCATTTTGTTCCAAGAGAAACATCAAAGTAGCCAATACCACTATAGAGGTCAAGCATTCATTGTCATTCCTTTGATTATGTGATGACAACATACAAATATACAGACCTACATAAATGTAAAGAAATAGACCAAAACTAGAGAGGGAGCTTGCTCCATTCTAACTATGAGACCCAAACTAACCCGTATACATTATTAATTTGAGTGCACCTATTTACAAAACAAGCTCGCAGATATCGCATTTTCTCAGGAAAAATAACGTGTAATGAGACGCTTACAGGTTCCCTGTAATTGTTACAAAAGGAACTAATCTTCTATAATCTCTCCTTCTCCCAAGTGGACAACTATCAAGCACCCTCCCTAGCATCAACCGTGTGTTTTGCAATGCTAATTCTCTTGCTGACAAACCTGATTCAGATGCATTAGATTGTGCCACTGATGTCGAACCTGCTCCAAATCCGAGGGCCATTGCAAACTGCAATGGTCCACTTCGTGCCTTAAATGAGGTTTGAGATGCAAGGATCTTCTCTTCGGTGCCAACGAGTCCATACTCAAATTGCCCCGCCTCATTAGGATGTGATCCAGGTAAAGAGCTACAGCTGTGTAAGAGGGCTTCCAAGACACTAAGTGCCTCCCAACACATAGGGCTTTCCACCAACTGAGATACAATTGCATACAATTGTGGACTCTGAGCAGCATCCATAGGAGTATGCTGAAGCAATGCCTTCAGCATAAGAAGGATAACACGCTGATATTCCACTGGCCCTTTTTCAAGAAGCCGTAGGAGATGCCCAAATGCCAGAGTTGAGTGCTTGGGGAACCATTCATTGCATAGTAATGGTGAAACACAAGCTAGAAGGTTTTCTATTCTTTTGATCTCACCACGGGAGTAAGCCACAAAAACAGTAGCCAGTTCATCCACTGATTTTGATTGACACCAGACGGCTATATTGGCGGCAACAGAGCAAGCCTTTTGATGTTGTTGCTGTAGTGGTGACATAAACCCCATAACTGCATCCTGGCTGAGTTGTAAGCAGAGCCAGGGAAGCAAGGCTGTGATGTGCATCAATAGCCGTGTTTCTGCGTCACCGAAGATGGAATCGCATGAAGGCACTGTAATCCTTGATAGAAGCTCAACAGAAGCACTATGACTAACACCGGACATAAGTCCTTTAAGAACCAGTGGCTGCACTCCCTCAAAGATTGGGAACTTTGCATTTGACGCTGATGGCTCACAAGCATTCCGTGATTCCAGACGTTGGAAGTCAGAACTGTCAGAAACACTTGAATCAAGCTCATCTCGAGGCATACTTGAAAGAAGCACGTTCTCTGTTGTTCGATCTCGGAACGATAAACGGTCAATAACCCGGCGAAAGAGCTCCAGCACTTGACAGTACACATGAATAAAATCAGTATGCATCATGGCAACACAACCCCAGAAAAGCTGGGGATAGAGTATAACCTTTTCTGGTTCCATATTCTCCACCATCACCTGCAATGTTAACAAGATCTCCATAACAAAACCTAAAACAGCTGGTAAAGGATTTCCCAAGCACCTGTGAAGACAGCGTAGCAGGGATACACATGCATCATTTGTTACACGAGGCCTTAGTGAACGGTAAATCTGGTGCGAGCGGCAGGCCAAGTGTCTAGATGTGCACTCCATAGCCCATTTAAGCGCCTCTGCTCCCCAAGTTTCTCGCAGATCTCCTTGAAAGAAGATAGCGTCCACCATACTCTGCACCAGAGCAGACAAGAGTGCTGCACTTGGTAGCTCTGTTCTCACTACCGTGGGGTCCTCATTCTCCCACATCATACTGCCTCGCTTAGATTGAACATACTTTATGAGGCTAACTACTTGCTGTTTGTTCTCTCCATCACTATTTTCAACATCATATAACTCCAAATGACGCCCTGCAAGTGAATACAATAGATTAACAAGCAGATGCTGGCAATGCTCCAAGACAATATCCTCTGAACTATCCATAGATACAAAAGTGACATGAAAGAGCAAAGGCAAATGCTCCCGGAAGTCCTCATCATTCTCATAAGCAATTTCAGCAAGTAGAATCAATGCTATGTCCGCGTGAGAGAGCGAGTGCTGCTGATGTCCTTGCAATGCTGATTGAAGTTCTTTTGCATTAATCCCGTGCGTTACAGACCCAGAATGCAACCCATCTTCCCCGGAATTCGGAGTGTCAATGAAGTAGTCTCCGCTGTCTCGAGAGCGATGACGACTTCGCATACTTCCAGTTGAACTCCGTACCCCCATTAATGGCCCTGACATGTTCACCAGGGATGGAAGAAGTTGGCCAGACCGACCAGTAGTTACGGGGACAATATTCAACTCAGGAGGCATAGGAGCCAATGGACCTGAGGCACTTCTCCCTCCAACAGCGGCTGTTCTCCAGCTCAAGCTCCCACTTGTGTTCCTCAGTGGACCATCGAGAGACCCACGAACTAATAAAGGTGACATGTGAGGTTGACTATCTACCACTGATGCGACTTGAGCCACAGAAGGCCCCTGAGAAAATTCTAACACGATGTTTCCATTTCCCTCACCTTGGTTTGCACTAGGTTCTATGCTGTCAAGCATCCGCTGAGCAAGTTGGTAAACCAAGTGATCAATAGTACGTTGGGGGCATATACGAGCTAAGTATAAACTAACCCTTTTGGCAACTGAGAAGTAAGTAGCAAATGCACCACTTATTTCTGCTGATGCATTTGAATCACAATCTTCAATACCTTTCGCAATTAAAAAATCTAAAACTGGACTTATGTTCCTAGGTTTGCTGGCAATTGTACTCCAAAGCTTCTCAATTTCATCAGGAAATTGATCACCATGCCGCCATGTCACGTAATAAAGGCTTTTCAATAGTCTGTCACTCCAACCAGAGTCCTTGAGTTTCCAGAAATTGAGATTCTCAATCCATGGAGCCATGCACGTCAAGACTTGATGTTGTGCAATTATATCGACTGCATCAAGCTGCCTCTGCATGATTTCTTCACAAAGCCATTGACTCAGTTCTGGGTGATCTTTAGCAAGTTTGCACGAGAGTTTGTACTGGAACTGCTGATATGAGTCGGGAAGATTCCCTACGACAGCAGCTCTGTAGCCACCTGAACCCTCTATGCCATCCTCAGCCCATTCACGGACAGAAAGCGTCTCAAGCATCTGAAGGGCATCATCACGAATTTGTCTAGAAGGATCCACCACCTTGTAGAGGATCAGGCTTAAGAGTCTCTGAATTTCACATTTTGGTATCTCTTGACGCATGTAGACTTCTGCTAGCACGCTGAAATAGCCATCTGCAATTGCAGCATCTGAGTAGTAGCACTGTACCAAATCCAAATTTAAGTGCTTCAGAGGAATAACAACATGAACACAAAATATCTACCACGGGGAGAAAAGGTTAAATATAATTTGCTGCATGCAACAACAACAAATAAGTTGATGAATCTTCAACCTTATTTGTATAATCAAACACTAAATGCAACATTGAAAATGTTAAAAGATTGCGACTGAGACACCTACCATGGAAACAGATGCATTTCGACTACCCAAATATAAAACCTTAAAGAAATAAAGATTAATCAAAAGGTCAAGTCTGTGTGCCCGTGTATTTTGGGTAAGTCACACATTAACAATCACATTCAATTTGAACATAAATCATATTATTAGCTTAAGCAAACAAGTGTAGTAGATGAAAAATAAATGAATTACATGCACAGGGAAGCCCTACAAGTAAAAGGATTAAAAAAAAAAAAAGGAGAAGTGCACCTGATCAATGCAAGCAGGAAATAGGTCCAAATTTGTTATAAGAAGATTTCTTAAAGCTAATTTTGCAAGTGAAACTCGGAGATGACTTCCTCTGTGTCTATCACGACCAGTTGCTCCTCTGCCACTTTCACCAGTGAATCTTGAATAAGATGGAGTTCTTGGATCAGCAGGTGAATAACCAAACGGAGCCCTTGGTGCAGGCTCAATGAATAGGCTATTAATCCAAGATATTACACGCCCGCTCATCTTTCTAGCATTGTCATCAAAGCAGGGGCCATACAATAGTGAAGCCATTGCATTTGAGGAAGCCCACTGGATTGCCTCTACCTGTTCACTCAGTTCTTTATCAAACGATAATTTGTCCATGGAGTCTTTTGATCGAGAGTGCTGAGAAGACTTGTATCGCTCTACTTCACGTCGATATTCATTAACACCATCCTGATTCCAAGTATTGCTAGCATCATCACTCCAGGTGAGCAGAAGATCAAACAGTCGCCTCCTAGTTCTAATATCAAATTTCTCAGATCTGGAATCAACAAATTCGGGGGCCAGGGATCTCAATACAGAAGCAAGTGCATAACGGAGAGGTTGCATATCTTGAAAACTCTCAGCAGATGCTGTTAATATCTGTCTGGTTGTATCTTCAATGAACTTTAAATAATGTAGGCGGAAAACTGGTTTCCTACTAAGCATTCCAGGCCAGATATTCTCAGCAACTGCGCGGTATATATTCGCAATGTGGATACGAAGTTCTTCTCGACGGGACCTTTGGCTCTGCAACAAAAACATGGAATATCTGCTCAAAAATCTGACAGGACATCTATGCATACCCACTAAGTAAAGTGCATATGAATACCTATAAATACATGCCCAATCAGGCACATAAAAAGTTCAGCCCAGAATATTGAAAGACTACATTATTGTAATTAGAGAGTTCCATGCCAGAGAATCTGTTCAGCAAAAATTTGGAAATTCTTTTGTGAATATAATAGATGCATCAATTTACAGAACATCATTATCTAGTATCAGATTGCATCAATTTATAAGGACATTATCGAGATTAATGAACGCATCGAGATTTTTGGATACAACAGAATTGGTTAGAGAATATCATCAGTAATATCATCTTCTGCCATTAGCATGCCCAAACCTGGGCATTTGTTATAAGGGCGATGTTAAGCACATGCCTGTCAGTCGATATAAATAGATTAGTACGGAAAACTCTTGATGTTATCTCTTCAGTAACAAGATTCTTTACTACAACTTTGCATCAACTTGGAGGCTGCATCCTCTGGTTTTATCCTCCAAGGGTTCACCTTTAAATGGTACTTAGGGAAGTAAGAAAAAGGCTTCAAATCCAAGCCTTCAGTTTTCCAACTGGACTAAGAAGTTCCACGTTCATACTGTTTGCAGAACTCTATGCCATGAAGTAGATGGAAGCTCATAACGCTCCCGTGAATCCAAAGAAGGAGAAAAAGGAAAGGAAGAATCAAGCACTCAATTATAGACATCAAATAATTGGGAAGATAACACAAAAGGTGAACATTGATGGGTATTGGAAGAAGTACCTTCCATTTTGGTTTCCCTTCTGTCTCCAGAGAGACTTCGTCGACGAAAGATGCAAGCTCATTAAACATGACTTCACATATTTCAAGATGGGCGTGTCCAAGAGCCATCGTAGCTGCATGCTAAAACAAGCAAAAAGAACAAATTACTTGACATGTCGGTATCAGCTGCATGAAATACTAGCACACACATGACACACCATAACCCAAATTCCTGGGCTCTTATTCTCACAAAAATATTTCAAAGAGTAACAGAACCTTGAACAATTTTTCAATCCCTACAAATATGACATTATCTAGAGTTCTCCTGATAATAACCCGTGTCATTTCAGGGAACAGCTCAAGGATTATTTATGAAACAGCAAAACTTAAATTGTAACTTGATATCAGCCCAGTGTTTATTGGTGTATTTTCCAATTCTTACAAATAAATTCTGGTGCTTTAACAATCTTTCAAGTTCCAAAGGCATAATATGTTTGTGCCAGATAGTGGCTGCAGGAAGTTTGAAGACCAAAATTCAGTCAAAGGATTCTTAAATACTCATGAAAAACAAGGATAAAGAGAAATTACACCAATTTCATAACACCGATCTCAATCACAAGTCTTCAACAATCAAAAGATTTCATACCATCATCAATTTATCATTGGATTGTTAATATATTATTCTATGCTCCAACACTTACATCAAGAAATAAACACATACAGAGCCTAACAACCTTATTACCACCTGAAAGGTTTTCTGTAGCCATTACTTACTATATTTGGTTCGGAACCAGACTTTAAGGATGGGAAGATTAGGTGAAAAAGTTCTTTTGTAGCTGCTGAACCACCACCTTCTTTACTATCAAGTGGACATGAGCATGCAAACATTCCATACATCAGCCACTGATCTAGCTTGTTATCTGTGTCCTGTGATTGATGAGCCTTTCCGCCCAAATCAGAAGGAGTGATATGAGCAAGCCGCTGAATAACTTCCAGTCTGCAAGTAGCATCAAACAAAGATGGAACACTTAGCCATCTGCATAAATTATTTGAATTTGAAATTTTGAAGAACAGGAGCTGCATCAATGAACAAGAAATTGAACTTGAAATATTCGTTCTCTGTGATAATGACCAAAATGGCCCAGTCGAAGGAATGTATCAACGTAGAACTCAAAATAAACATACTGTTCATCTCATCCCAAAAATTAGTGGACGTGTATTCTAAGTCAAATTGCATACATAGATTTTTCTTATAGAGAAGAGAAACTAATTCATGATTCTAAGGACAATTAAAGAGATTTTGGAGAAGTTTTGTTTTTTCTATTTGCAGTATTATAGCTGGACTAAACCATTATACACAAATCATTCTACAATAAAATTGTTTTGACCTTCCCAAGCATGCACAAAAATCGCTTATAAAAGCTAGATGACGCTATAAAGCAAAAGCATGGCAAAACTTCTATGCCTTAGATGTTTATATTTCCACAACTGGCTTACTTTGCATCCTGAACAGAACTTGGACACAGCTCAGCTGCATACTTGACAAGCTCGCTAAGACATCGAGCCCATCTGTGCTTATCGGGGCTATCAAATAGTATAGATTGGAGAGTAACATCAGGGGGTACAGGTTCAGACTCTCGTCTCAGATCAAATGGACGCCCTGAATCCCAGTAACAGCTCTGAACTATATCATCCTGCAAAAATGCATCGCTCCTTTGAAATAACAGAAGTACCTGAATGTTCAGAATGCATTACATAGAGGAAAGAGCTGTTACTTACCGCATTCTCTTCTAAAACATCAATTATAATTATGGGTTCAGCTTCATTTTTCAAGATATGATCTGATCGCTCGTGCAATGAAAGTTCCCTAATATCATTTCGCAAGGCACGAACACATCGCAGTAACTCCAGTGCTGTGTGCCGAATCTGACTATCCACAGAACTAAGGAATATAAGACCAACTGCATCTATCTCTGAAGCATGGAATTCAATTATTTGGGAGTGATGGAAAGAAGACTTCTTGAATCCCTCAGTTCTCAGAACACGCTTTGCATCTGAAACATCATATTCCACCTTATCTTCAGTTAGGCAAGCTTTCCAAAAACACATGAGTTCCAAAAGGCGCTTCAGAGACGTTTGAATGAGAAGAGGGAACTCATCTGGAAGACGCAAAATGAAGTTTGCCATTCCTCTCATAACTGCAAATCGACGGTGTGGAAGGTATCTTACAATGCGATTGAGTACCTGTACAGCTTCCTCACGCACACCTGGATCAATACTGATACCATGTTGAGGTATTATCCCGGTTATTTTATCACTTCGGCCAACTTCTTCAATCAGATATGGTATACACTTCAGAACTGAGCGGAATAGGTAACCCTGAGACTTCTCCTTTGTTACGGCATCTGTGGCACAACCGCACAAAAGCATTTATATTACACCAATTTGGCACAAAATTCACTTCAGACAATCTGGAGAGACAATTTGAAAGAAGAGGTCCAAAGATAAGATAAGAAGAATATTCTCTAGGGAATTAACGGAATGTGAAAAGGCAAGTTTACTAAGAGGTATGGCAAAAAGGTATTGGAAGGTGAATAAACATTTGAAGGTTTGATCTTAAAATCAAAACCATAAACATTGATTTGGTTTGTGCAATGTCTATAGTTTAGGTGCTAAAATCCCTCTATCAAATACTCCCTTTGTCCTAATTTATGTGGCATACCTTCCTTTTTAGTCTGTCATAAAAAGAATGTCATACTTCCTTAATTAGAAACAATTTAATTTTAAGCTTCTCATTTAAGTTAGATGATTTATTGTCACACAACTATCCATGGCGTGCTTTAGACCGTTTCTAAGGTTTTTCTTCCTTTTCTAAACTTTGTTTCCAGTCAAACACCGCCACATAAATTGGGACAGAGTGAGAAGATTTCAAAACCCAAACCATAAAAGTTTGCAAAAAAACAAATTGCAAGTTAACTAAGAGAATGGGCAAAAGAATGTTTGTCGCCCCTGAAAGTCTATAACACTGTGAATTGAGAATCTGAAATATAGATAACCAAAGCATATATTTTCACAAATAACTGAAGAATAAGATTGAGCAAGTACTACTTACTTTCTAATAAAGTAATGCAGACATACAACAAATATCGGAAATAGCCTCTCTACCTCTAAAGGTAGGGGTTAGGTCTGCGTATAGACTACCCTCCCCAAATCCCTTGTGGGATTACATCGAGTACGTTGTTGTTGTTGTTGTTGTTGTTGTTGTATAGAACAAATATATCTCCTCTCCTCTCATCTCCCTAAGAAGTCCTGAGGCAAAAAAGCTCCCAGACACTTTTCCCAAGGCAATGACCTAGAAGGTCTCTTTGGTCGGTGCTTTCCACTCCGGTGATCCTTCTGATCACCGGAAAACATCCCTTCTCTCTCCTCCTCTCTCTATCTCTATCAAAACCTCCCTTTCTTCTCTCTCTCCTCTTTTTCTTTCTTCCTCACCTGTTCGAATTACTGTTTTTTTTCAATCTATGGGGAAACAGACTTTTTTTATCTCAGGGGATAAATCTTTTGAATTAATTAGCACAGGGGACTCTCAGATCAGTTGGTATTCTCTCATCGAAAGGAGCAATCGCTTCACTAGCAGAATTAATGTCGATGAAAAGAACTTAAGATGGATTTGCAATGCTATGAAGCAAGCATCAAAGGGAACAGGGGATCTCTACAGAAGGTGGGGAAGAACTGAGCAACAATTTCTTTACAGGGTTTATCAAAATTACAACATCTATGGTAGATTTGTAAGACTGGAAGTGTGGCAAGGCGAAAGGAAATCAGCGGTGATTATTCCGGAGGTGAAGTACAACATCGGCTGGGTAGATATTGCAGACAAAATCCTTCGATTCTTGGGAAGCCCCAGCATTAATGGACCATTCCGCCCACCTTCTCCTTTGAAGAAAACCTTTTACGATGCTGCAAAAATTGGAAAATGGCCGGAAAAGTCGACATTCACATCTCCAAAGGTGGGTGAAGCAAAGCACCCCTCTCCAGGTGCCTGATTGGCGTCTTCAACGATCCTTTCAACATCAGCCCCAACTCTGAAATCATTCAGAAATGGTTTTTGAGTAGGTGGAAGATCAGCGCTGGACTCAGAGTAACCCCCGTGGATCATAATTGTTTTCTCTTTGATTTTGTTTGCCTACAGGAGACCAAAATTGGGGGTTGGAATAATTATTTGTCTAGTCAAATTTGGGGAAGCAGATGGGCTTCATGGGCTGAACTCAAGGCTAACGGGAGCAAAGGGGGAATTATTGTACTGTGGGATAGGAGGTTGTGGAATTGTGTAGATACTCATCAAGGGATTTTTTCAATCACTTGCAGATTCGAAAGCTTAACTGAAGACTTCAAATGGGCACTTACAGGGGTGTATGGACCACATGCAAACCCTGAAAGACTTGAATTTTGGCATGAACTTGCAGCTGTCAGAGGTTTATGGTCAGATCAATGGGTAATTACTGGAGATTACAACGTTTGCAGATATGAAAGTGAAAGACTTAACTGCTCTGGGAGGTCCAAGGCAATGCGTGATTTCTCTAACATCATTCAGGAGCTGGAACTAATTGATCCTCCCTTAAATGGAGCTCAATTTACTTGGTCCAGGGGCGAGAACCACAATCAAGCCTCAAGAATTGATAGATTCTTATACTCAAATGAATGGAGTGATGCATTCAAAGATGTGAAGCAGGTAGCAATGCCTAGGGCAGTCTCAGACCACAAACCAATTGTCCTGGAAAGTGGTGATTGGGTACCAAATCCCTCTTATTTTAAATTTGAAAACATGTGGCTCAAGTATGAAGGGTTTATGGAAATGGTAAAGGAATGGTGGCAATCCTATTCTATTTCTGGTTCTCCGGACTTCATTTTTATTCAGAAGCTTAGGTCCCTGAAGAAGGACATCTCAACATGGAATAGGGATGTGTATGGCGTGCTGGCTAATAGAAGACTCAAGGCTCTGGATGATCTCAAGATATTGGATCAGATAGCTGACCAGAGAGTACAAACAGCTGATGAGAAGTTCAAAGCTTTTAATCTGAAACTAGAGCTCCAGCAGATTGCTCTAGCAGAAGAGATATCTTGGAGGCAAAAATCCAGGTGTTCTTGGCTTAAAGAAGGGGATAGGAACACTAAGTACTTTCAGAGAATTGCAAACTCTCAAAGAAGGTACAACTGCATTGACAGACTCTTGGTGGAGCAAGAACTCATAGAGGACAAGGATCAAATAAAGGAGGAAATCTTGAATTATTATCAGTCTCTATATACAGAAAAGGAGCCATGGAGACCAACAGAAACTTTTGAGAATCTGACCTCACTAACAGCAGAGGAGAGCGAGGGTCTGGAGTTACCTTTTGAAGAGGCAGAAATTTTGGCAACACTAAATTTTTGTGCTCCTGATAAGGCGCCGGGGCCTGATGGGTTTACCATTGCTTTTTTCCAGAAAGCGTGGAACTTTATCAAATCAGATTTAATGGGGGCTATCAACCACTTCCACCTCAATTGCCACATGGAGAAGTCCTGTAATGCTCCTTTCATAGCCCTCATCCCCAAAAAGAAAGGGGCAATAGAGCTCAGGGACTATAGACCTATTAGCCTAATAGGAAGTGTGTACAAGATTGTGGCCAAAGCACTAGCAGAGAGACTGAAGGGGGTCATTAGCAAGCTGATTTCAGAACAACAAAGTACTTTCCTCAAGAATAGGCAAATTACAGATGCTTCCTTGATTGCTAATGAGGTTCTTGACTGGAGAATCAATAGTGGTGAATTGGGTCTTTTATGCAAATTAGACATTGAAAAAGCTTTTGACCAATTGAGTTGGTCCTTCCTCATTGATATCCTAAAACAGATGGGATTTGGAGAAAGGTGGATAAGGTGGATAAAATTCTGTATTTCAACCGTAAAATACTCTGTGCTGGTTAATAGAAGTCCGGTTGGTTTCTTTTCCCCCGGAAAGGGCTTAAGACAAGGGGATCCTCTTTCCCCTTTTCTTTTCATTCTGGCAATGGAAGGTCTCACTCAGATGCTTGGAAAAGCCAAGGAACTTCAGTGGATAAAAGGTTTTCAGGTGGGATGTAATCCAAATGACTCAATCAATATCTCACATCTGCTATATGCAGATGACACATTGATATTCTGTGGTGCTGAAAGATCCCAAGTTGTCAATCTCAACCTCATTTTGCTCCTTTATGAAGCTTTAACAGGCTTGCACATAAACATGCTCAAGAGTACTATATTTCCAGTCAACGAGGTTCATAACTTGGATGAATTAGCAGAAATTCTTTGTTGCAGAACTGGTTCCTTCCCCACCACCTACCTCGGACTGCCTCTGGGTGCCAAATTCAAATCTAGTGGAATATGGAATGGTGTGATAGAAAGAGTGGAGAAAAGGCTTGCAACATGGCAAATGCAGTACCTCTCTATGGGAGGTAGGCTGACTTTGATTAGTAGTGTGCTTGACAGCATCCCAACCTACATCATGTCATTATTTCCTATGCCAGTCTCTGTCCTAAAACAATTAAACAGATTAAGGAGGAGATTCTTATGGGAAGGAAGCAGTGAGACTCACAAATTCTCTCTGGTGAAATGGCCTATAGTCACTCAGCCAAAAGCTAATGGTGGACTAGGCATCAGGAATCTAAAACTACATAATCAGAGTTTATTAATGAAATGGTTGTGGAGGTATGGTCAACCGGAAGCAGGTTACTGGAAAAAGATAATTATTGCCAAATATGGAGCTCAGAATCATTGGAGTCTGAAGGATAGCACATTTCCACATGGGGTTGGCCCCTGGAAACATATCAGCAGCTTCCATCAAGCCCTCTTTCAGAACATGTCTTATATAAGGAAGTAAATGTGCCACTAATAACTTGAACTTTTTAGATGAGGTAGTCATAAAGTTCAACAGAACCTATAGATTAAGGGGTTGTTTCGTTTGTGTAGTAACGAGATTTAACCTCCACAAAAAATTCAGCATTATAAATGCAATCTCTGGTTGCTACTTTTCTTTTGCTCATAAATAATACCTGCATAAGTCATGCATGAAATATGTATTATTTTATGTGAGACAAAATTTGAAATAAGAGCTATGAGTACTACAAGGACTAAACAAACACCAAGGGCTCGTTTGGTACAAGAGATAAGGATAAATAATCCCGGAATTATATTTGAGATGAATTTATCCCACGTTTGGTTGGGATAAAATGGTGGTATAACTAATCCCGGGATTAGTTATCCCGGGATTGTAGTGTTATTTTATCCCTGTGGGAGGGTGGAATAACTAATCCCGGGATAAGTTATCCTGGGATAACTTATTTCCAACCAAACGACCCCTAAGAGATTAAAACTAACCTAATAAGAGTAAAAATACTTTTAATTTTGTTTAGAAGGTATACTCAATTTCTAAATTATACCTTGTGTACTAACTTGTAATATAACAAAAACAAAAGTGCCAAAAATACCCTTGAACTATTAGAAATATGGCAATTTTACCCTCTGTTCAAATTTGGTCTACGAAATGTCCTTGCCTTAGCAAAGTGGAGCACATATGCCCCTCAAAACTGACAGACTCCAGTCAAATTTTTTCCAGAATTCTCACCTCTCCTAAAATCTCACCTCTCTTAAAACCTATCAAAAGATCCACCCTATTTTCTCAGCCGGCTCGAATGACTCTGCTGCCGTTGGAGCTGGTGGCAGTAGAGTTGCTTCTCCTCTTCGTTCTTCTCTTCCACCACTGGTGGAGCTTCTTTCTTCTCTTTCATCAATGACCACCAACCATTCGAGGCCGTTTTCTTTGACAAAATCTATAATTGAAAAACAATAATCCCATCAACCCCCAATTATCACCGCCATCATCGTTAAGTGGAAGTTCGTTTTTTGGGCTTGCTCAGGAATCAGCCGGTGCAACAGCTGCTGTGGTTTCAGCAGCAGCAGTTCTTCCTTTTTCTCCTACTCTCCAGTCTCCATAGAATGTCAAATTGCAAATTTGAGTTACAAAATTATATTTCAATCTCGGTTATAAATTTTCACATCCGAGAATGATTGGTTGACCTTATCTTTCTACCCACATCTTGTTGCAAACCTCTTTGGAATCTTCGAGGTTTCTCAATAGTGGAAAAAAGCAGTAACATATTGGTTTAATCTAGAGATTTTGTTGGCTTCTCTACTTCTTGCAGTTGCAGAGCTTATGAAGATATTAAAGGTGCTTGTTGGTTTATGGAGGTCTTTGAATTTTCGTAGTTGTTTCATTTCATAATATGTTACTCTTAGTTTTTTTGGGCGATTGCAATGGCGGAGGTGGTTTCCTCTAGTTTGAATTTTCACGAGGTAGGTTCCATCTATGGATTTTTCGTCAGCATTGATGGATAGAGATTAGAGAGACACAGGAGATGAGCCCTGTCTGAAAAAATGGAGGAGGTTTCTTTTCTATCTGGATTTCCAACTCAGCTAAAACATATTATTTTATGTGGGGGAGGTTTTCTTCCACCCGGATGTCTAAATAAGCAAAAAAATAAATTATGTGGGTTTATATATAATGTGGATTCTGTTAGTTTGAGGGGCATATGCGCTCCACTTTACTAACGGTAAGGACATTTTTTAGACCAAAATCAAACGGACGGTAAAATTGCTCTAATTCTAATAGTTCAAGGGCATATTTTACCCTTTTTGAGTATATCAAAACAAACATCCAACAAGATATAATCCGTGCATTACTAATCCTTGTATGACTAATTTCTGCATTACAATCTATGCATTACTGATTGCTACATTACAATCTCTGCATGACTTCTCTCCAAACAAAAAGACCCTTAAATGTTTCAAGGATCGCAAATTTAAGCAGAGTGAGGTCGGCTCCTAGGGGCAAAAGTCACATGATACTAATGCCTTGAAAGGTGAGACGTCTGTCTAGAGCACATCTTATGTCTTGAATGTCCAACAGTACACTCTAATAGCACATTTTCAATGATCTGCACCTTATGATGTCCAATGTGTGCCATAAACACTTCACTCTTAATTTATTTTAAGTATTTGATTAAAAATTATCAACAACATCAACATACCCAGTGAAATCCCACAATGTTGGGTTTGGGAGGGTAAAGTGTACGCAGACGCTGTTTCCGAAAGACCCTCGGCTCAAGGGAAAACATGACGAGAAAAAGTCAGATAAGCAGAAGCAGTTCAAAGCAATATGAAAATGAAACTAACGAAAGCGAAAAAGTCATGACAAAGCAGTCTGAGAAAAAGAAACAGTAGCTACCACAGATAAATAAGATAATCGAAGTACAAGAAACAACATATAGTAGCAAGAATCAAAGGACAATAGACTATAGATCAAAACTGCGACTACTTGTACGAAGGGATACTTGGGACTACATACTAGCCTTCTACCCTAATCTGAGTCCTCCATAACCTCCTATCTAAGGCCATGTCCTCAGTAAGCTGGAACTACGCCATGTCCTGTCTAAGCACCTCTCCCCAATACTTCTTCGGCCTACCTCCACCCCTTCTGAAACCGTCCATAGCCAACCTCTCACACCTCCGCACTGGGGCATCTGTGTGACTCCTCCTCACATGCCCAAACCATCTCAACCTCGCTTCCCGCGTCTTGTCCTCCACTGATGCCACTCCCACCTTATCCCAGATATCTTCATTCCTAATACTATCTCTCCTGGTGTGCCCACACATCCATCGCAATGTTCTCATTTCCGCAACTTTCATCTTTTGGACGTGAGAGTTCTTGACTGACCAACACTCTGCCTCGTACAACAAAGTTGGTCTCACAGCCACTTTGTAGAACCTGCCTTTAAGTTTTGGTAGCACCTTCTTATCACACAGCACTCCTGAAGCGAGCCTCCATTTCATCCACCCTATACCAATACGATATGAGATATCATTGTCAATATCCCCGTTTCCTTGTATAATAGACCCAAGATATTTGAAACTCCCTTTCTTTTGGATGGCCTGGGTACCAAGCCTCACTTCCACGCCAACCTCATGTGTCACATCACTGAACTTGCACTCCATGTACTCTGTCTTGGTCCTACTCAACTTGAACCCTTTAGATTTCATAGTTTGTCTCCAAACCTCCAGCTTAGCGTTCACTTCGCTGCGTCCTGCATGTCTCGTCAATCAAGACTATGTCATCCGCGAATAACATACACCATGGCACCTTACCTTGAATTTGCCGCGTCAAACCATCCATCACCAAGGCAAATAAAAATGGGCTAACAGCTGATCCCTGGTGCAACCCCATCTCCACTGGGAAGTGCTCCGAGTCTCCTCCCAGTGCTCCTACTGTCCTTACCCTGGTCTTGGCTCCCTCATACATGTCCTTGATCGCCCTAATGTACGCTACGGGTACACCTCTAGCCTCCAAGCATCTCCATAAAACCTCTCTTGGCAATTTGTCGTAAGCCTCTTCTAGGTCGATGAAAACCATGTGTAAGTCCCTCTTCCACTCCCTATACTGCTCCACCAATCTCCTCACAAGATGAATGGCTTCTGTAGTCGAACGTCTCAGCATGAATCCGAACTGGTTCTCTGAAATGGACATGCCTCTTCTCACCCTCATCTCCACCACCCTTTCCCATACTTTCATAGTGTAGCTTAGCAGCTTGATCCCTCTATAGTTGTTGCAACTTTGAATATCACCCTTGTTCTTGTACAAAGGAACCATCATACTCCACCTCCATTCCTCGGGCATCTTCATCGTCTTAAAAATAACATTAAACAATCCAGTCAACCACTCCAAACCTGCCCTCTTCCAAAACTCCTTAAGGATCTCGCCAGGCCCGATTGCTCTTCCCCGGCGCATCCTACGAATAGCACCCTTAACCTCCTCCACCTTTATACTCCTACAATACCCAAAATCGCGACGCCTCTCAGAGTACTCCAATCTCCCAACACAATGTATGTGTCACCTTCCTCGTTCAAGAGTTTATGGAAGTATGACTGCCATCTCCTTCTAATGGGAGCTTCCTCCACCAATACTTTGCCATCCTCGTCCTTGACGCACTTTACTTGATCCAGGCCCTATGCCTTCCTCTCCCTCGCCTTGGCTAGCCTGAATAACTTCTTATCCCCACCTTTGTCCTCTAATTTTGCATATAGGCGTTCCAAAGCTGCCATTTTTGCCGCTGAAACTGCCAACTTCGCTTCCTTTCTCGCAATCTTATACCTTTCCCTATTCGTCCGCTACTCCTCATCGTCTTTGCTGTCTACCAACTTCGCATACGCCACCTTCTTTGCTTCCACCTTAATTTGGTGGCTAGTATGTCGCTATTTACAATGTTATTGTTCCAAGATATTTATATATATCGTTGGACATATTGCTTTGAGATCAATATTCTTTTCAATTTTTTTTTTATCGGAATATATTTTTCATACTTTAAATTCTTGTGTTTTTTAGAGTACAAAAATCAAAATATGCACAATGCCTCGAAGCTGACACTTCACACTAAAAGAGTGATAGAAGAAACAGTCACACCAAAGAAAGAGAAGAGAGAGAGAGAGAGAGAGAGAGACTTCCTAAATGAAAGTCAATTTAACTATTCTCCTGTGAACCTCATATTCTACTACGGACAACCTAAAATAAGAAATCATATCTTTGCTCAGCATTTTCTTTTTTTGCTAATTATCTTTGTTAGAATTGTTATATGACGAAAACAAATAAGAAATCATATTTTTGCTCACCATAAAAAAAAATTAATTGATAATTATATTTGGTGACGAGTGAAGCGGACGTGGAAGTGAGGCTGGACTCACAAGTCATCCCAATAAGAGGGAGTTTCAAGTACCTTGGGGCTATCAAGGTAATGAGGAGATTGACGAGGATGCCACCCATCGTATCGGAGAGGGGTGGTTGAGATGGAGGCTCGCTTCTGGTGTCCTATGTGATAAGAAGGTGCCACCAAGACTTAAAGATAAGTTCTACAGAGTAGTGGTTAGACCGGCACTGTTGTATGGGGCGGAGTGTTGGTCAGTCAAGAACTCTCATGTCCAGAAGATGACAGTTGCGGAAATGAGGATGTTGAGATGGATGTGTGGGCTTAATGGGAGAGATACAGTCAGAAATGAAGATATTGGGGATAAGGTGGGAGTGGCCCCCGTGGCGGACAAGATGCGGGAGGCGAGACTAAGGTGGTTCGTCCAAGTCTAGAGGAGAGACACTGATGCGCCGGTGAGGAGGTTAAAGGCTAGCGATGGAAGGATGGAGGAGAGGTAGAGGTAGGCCTAAGAAGTATCGGGGGGGAGGTGATCAGGCAGGACATGGAAAGTCTTCAACTTACCGAGAACATGACCCTATATAGAAGGGTGTGGAGGTCGAGAATTAGGGTAGAAGGCTAGTAGTGAGTCGATACGCGTTTTGCTTTTCCTTACTAGTAGGATTAGTATTATTTCCATCATTTTGATTATTTTAGTATCCTAGTATTCCCTATTCTTAGTAGGCGTTTGGCCATGAAAACCGAATATTTTTCACTTTATTTGGTATTTTGGAGTTGGAGTTGAAGTTGGACTTGAAGATGGAGTTGTGTTTGGTTATAGTTTTTGCAATGAATATTTGGTTGTTTGAATGTATTGAAAGTGAAAAAAGTGAAAACAAGTTTTTTGGTGTTTAAATTCCAAATACAACTTCAAGTTGTATTTGGAATTTCCATGGCCACACGTTGATTTCCAAATAAAGTTTAAACGTTTTCCGGGAAAAAGTGAAAAAAAATTCATGGCCAAACGGGCCCTTAGTTTTCTATTACTACTAGTTGTCTCTTATGCTTCAGTTTTCTTACTATCCTGTTGTTGTTACCGCGCAAGTTTTCATATTTGCTTTGTTTCTGCTTTAATTGAGCTGGGGGTCTCTTTATCTGCCAAAATAGGGGTAAGGACTACGTAAACTCTACCCTCCCCAGACCCCACTTATGGGAATACATTGGGTATGTTGTTGTTGTTGTTGTTGTTGTTGATAATTACATTTGGTGAGAATTGTTAAAAGAGGAAGACCTGGAAACCAGGTTAACAAATCCAGGACCTGCCTTCTTGTTTGCAAGGAGAGGAAATCGCATGGCATAGCTAGTAGGATGCAGCAGGGCTTCAGACCAAAACCAAGGGGAAAGGGAGCATTGGCCCTATCCAATTTCCAGATATTGTAACAAGGTCACTTGGTCTTGTCTCAAGCACATCAGTCACAATATGTTATCATTCATATCACAGAGAAATAAAGAGACATATATTCAACCAAAACTATGTTTCTTGTATATGCATTGCCCACAAGAAGACATCTTAGTCACAAAATCATATTGAGCACAGTCCAAATCAGAGTTCTACCTGTGTGAGAATTACAGAGGCAATGGTTGGTGTATATTAGTTGCAAAAATCTACATATACTTCAGTCATTCATAATTCAAATGGCATATTTTTAATACATGAAACAAACAAGCAAACAAAGAAATTGACAAGGCTTGACCAACTTAAGTCTATGTATGTGGGCTCATATATGTATGTCTCTACAGGTCTATTGTGAATATAACAGCTGACCCACATACAATACCTTCCGAACAGTGATGAAAGAATCTCAAGAGGATTGTAAATAAACCAAAAATTACAAAGTTAGATTAAATTCCGAGAAATTCACAAAACCAAGCAACCAACCCGACCATACACACACATGCAAGTTGCCTCATATAAAGGTTCAAGAACATAAAATATCATATTTAAGATGATTACCTATGGTGGCCCTTGAGGAAGTAAGAAGAGCCTGGCTGCAGGTCTTGTGACAAGATCTCAAAATTGACTCAATTGCAGCCTTCACTTTTGGGATGTAGTGGCCAATACCACGAGCTGTCAATTTATGTCATAACAAAATGATGACTCCAGAATAACAAGATCAAAACAATGAATAAAGAATAACAAGAAACTAAGAACATTATAATTACCATGAAGAATTTCCAACCCAACATGCTGGCTGGTAGGAGACATGACAATGGCAAGCAAAGCACGAAGACCAATAACTTTGGCTTCACTGGGACTATCTTGCTTCAGCAATTCCAAGATCGTATGGTTCATAGCAAAATCAATGTTGTGTTCAGCAATGGTCACACAGAATTCTACCAGTTTATCTTGCACATCCTGTGTAAGCATGCCTTTCCTGAGAACTGTAAGGAGTTGTGAAGACACACTGTCTAGGTAATCCCATACACGATTTGGAGGCTGGGAATCACCATGAACACTCAGGTAAAATCTTAGGACGCGGTGTAAACAGTCTAAGGCCATGAATCGGTGGCCCTTGTCCTACAGAAAGATCAATGTTATATTATTCTTTCAATGATCTTACCCATACCAACTGCATAAGTAGATACATGACTCAGTTGATGGAAAAGTGAAAGTGAGAAGCATCTACAGTGAAGTTTTACTTTGTTCCTAAAGTTGCACAGCTTACCCTCAAATGCTTATAGAGTTGCTCCATATGAGGACCAAAGTTACTGAGGAAAAAAAGCGGATCACCAAGACACAGGAGAAGTGTAACTAAAGGATAGCCAACCTGGGTTGCAAAACATATACAAATTAGAGAAAACAGAATGAGAAAGAAGCAACCAGAAAATATTAAAGTTGTTGAGAAACAAAAAAGTGAAGAATACAGCACACACTATGGACAACAGAATGAGAAAGAAGCAACTTGGACAAAATGTTAGGAAACATTAAAGTTGT